>NC_072791.1:2603122-2903122 GCF_028583425.1 Eublepharis macularius | reverse complement strand
TAGTTCTCAAAACAACAGCTTTCAGACTTGGGAAGCTGGACATTTCCAAGGCCAATCTTGGGTGGAATGTTGATAGACATAACATTCCCTTTCGGTGAGAAGTCTGCTTGGGAACATGTGCACCTGTGGAGAAAGCACTTAAACACTAGAAGCATTAGAAAATGGAGTCAGTACAGCTCATATACACACTGAACCTGACACTCTGAAGATGCCTGCAGTGGCCAGGGAATAGGTATGTTGATTCCAAACCATATAGAGTTTTACAGGTCAACATGAACACCTTGAATTTTGCCCAGAAACAGATGGAGAGACTATGTAGATGGGCCAAGACTGGAGTCCCTCCGTGCCATCCCAGTCAAAGTCCCAGATGCCACATTCTGCGCCAAACACTTCCCACGTAGACTCAATGCAGTAATCTGTTCTAGATGTAACCAGGGCATCAGGTTTACCAGTTCCCCACTGGATTCCCTGCCACCAGCAGGCACTTCTGGTTGTTGCTCAGTTAGCTGGCAGGGGAAGAATGATAGACAGTGGAGGGGAACATCACACCAACCTGATATGCTGACGTCACTTCCCATGTACCAGGAAGTGACATGAGCACATTGCTGGTGAACATTGCTTAACTGATAAGCCCCCCAAATGGTTGCCAGAAGGTTGCATAGATCAACATTGCCTAGGATTGCCAGTCCCTCTACTCCCTGGGGCGGGAGGTGGGAGGCCCAGCACTTACCTTCTTCTCAGTGTTCCAGGAAGTGATGTCACCTCATGGGCTGCTGGTCACCCTGGGAGCACTCCCGTGCTCCACAGGGGCCCAAATTGTGCAGATTCTGGCCCAATCCAAGCTGGATTGGGCCACTGCGGACCGCGGGAGCGCTGCTGCACTCCTCAGTGGCCAGATCCGGGCTGATTCGGGCTCAATCCAGGCTGAATCAGTCCCGATTAGGGATGTGCGTTTCGGCATTCAGAATGCCGAAAGAATGCCGAAACAAAAGTGTTTCGGCTTCTTTCGGGGAATGCCGAAACGTTTCGGGGAATGCCGAAACATTTCAGGTAGCCGAAAGAAAAAAGCCGAAACGTTTCGGGATTCTTTCGGCTTTCTTTCGGCTTTTCTATGGGAAAATGCCTCCGTCTTCCAGGACGTCTGGAGGAGGCATTTTCCCACTGAATAAGCCCAAAATTGGTGGGGACCTTCCTCTAACCCTTCTCTAACAACCACCCAAGTTTCAGACAGATTGGACTTTGGGGGGCCATGTTATGGCCCCCCAAAGCAGGTCCCCCCATCCTCCCATAAGAAAGCGAAGGAGCAGCATATTGTTAGCATGCTGCTGCTGATCTTTCTTCACTATTTCCTATGGGGAAAAAATGAAGAGGCAGGCTTCCTTTGCCAGGGGTGGCATTTTGCATGCAAAATGCCCCCCAGCCCTCAGGGGCCCTTCTCCCACCCCTCCTCCCACCCCCCACCAAGGCTCAGCCTGCTCCCACTTGGGGGGGGCCATTTCATGGCCTCCCCAAGTAGGTGCTCTAATCTCTACCACTGACAGCTGGGGGAGGCTTGTGTTGCCAGGGGTGGCATTTTGCATGCAAAATGCCCCCCAACCCTCTGGGGCCCTTCTCCCACCCCTCCTCCCACCCCCCACCAAGGCTCAGCCTGCTCCCACTTGGGGGGGGCATTTCATGGCCTCCCCAAGTAGGTGCTCTGCTCTCATCTCTACCACTGACAGCTGGGGGAGGCTTGTGTTGCCAGGGGTGGCATTTTGCATGCAAAATGCCCCCCAGCCCTCTGGGGCCCTTCTCCCACCCTTCCTCCCACCCCCCACCAAGGCTCAGACTGCTCCCACTTGGGGGGGCCATTTCATGGCCTCCCCAAGTAGGTCCTCTCAGCCCCTAAAGTCCACCCCTTACAGCCCCACACAAACCCAATTCCCCCCCAGCTGCCACACACAGACCCAAATCCCCACATTAGCCCCTCACAGACCCAAATCCACCCCCACCTGCCCCACACCCATAACCCCAGGAACAGGCTGGCAAAGGCCAGCCCTCTCCCTTTGTTCCCTGTGCTGGGAACTTCTAAACTCTCTTTCCCTAGGCAATTCTGCACAGCCCAGGGGTGCCACAATGGTGGGCACACTTCTGAGTGCCAGCTGGTCCCTGTGAAAGAGCACCTGAACCACAGACACCCTCCCTCAAATTCCCCCACCACCTACAGAGATGGCTGGCCAGCCAGCCCCATTGTTCCCTATGATGGGAACCAACTGCACAACAAAGAATAAAACAAGAACAACACAAAATAAAGTTTTAAAAAAATTATATTCTCCCTTCCAAAGTACAAGTAGGCAAAGCATTATGACACATTACACCAGCAGTCCCCCACACAGAAAAATTAAAACAAAACTCACTTAACATCAGAGAATCACAAAGCATGATTCCTGTCAAAAACACTTTATTTCTTGAACAGCTTTAGGTTACACAGCAGGGGGGAACACCAAAGGGCATGGCAGCACTATCTTACACAAAAATAACACAACTCACTTAACATCAGAGAATCACAAAAACACAATTCCTGGCAAAAACACTTTATTTCTTGAACAGCTTTAGGTTACACAGTAGGAGGGCACAACAGGGCATGATAGCAATGTACTGCAAAAAATAATACAACCCACTTCACCGTTTTTGACAGCAATTGTGTTTGTGTGATTCTCTGATGTGAAGTGAGTTGTGTTATTTTTGTGTAGTACACTGCTTTCCTGCTCTGTGGTGCCTTCCTAAAGCAGTTACAGAAATAAAGTGCTTTTGACAGCAATTTTTTGGGGTGATTCTTTAATGTGAAGCGAGTTGTGTTATTTTTGTGTAAGATAGTGCTGCCATGCCCTTTGGTGTTCCCCCCTGCTGTGTAACCTAAAGCTGTTCAAGAAATAAAGTGTTTTTGACAGGAATCATGCTTTGTGATTCTCTGATGTTAAGTGAGTTTTGTTTTAATTTTTCTGTGTGGGGGACTGCTGGTGTAATGTGTCATAATGCTTTGCCTACTTGTACTTTGGAAGGGAGAATATAATTTTTTTAAAACTTTATTTTGTGTTGTTCTTGTTTTATTCTTTGTTGTGCAGTTGGTTCCCATCATAGGGAACAATGGGGCTGGCTGGCCAGCCATCACTGTAGGTGGTGGGGGAATTTGAGGGAGGGTGTCTGTGGTTCAGGTGCTCTTTCACAGGGACCAGCTGGCACTCAGAAGTGTGCCCACCATTGTGGCACCCCTGGGCTGTGCAGAATTGCCCAGGGAAAGAGAGTTTAGAAGTTCCCAGCATAGGGAACAAAGGGAGAGGGCTGGCCTTTGCCAGCCTGTTCCTGGGGTTATGGGTGTGGGGCAGGTGGGGGTGGATTTGGGTCTGTGAGGGGCTAATGTGGGGATTTGGGTCTGTGTGTGGCAGCTGGGGGGGGGAATTGGGTTTGTGTGGGGCTGTAAGGGGTGGACTTTAGGGGCTGAGAGGACCTACTTGGGGAGGCCATGAAATGCCCCCCCCCAAGTGGGAGCAGTCTGAGCCTTGGTGGGGGGTGGGAGGAAGGGTGGGAGAAGGGCCCCAGAGGGCTGGGGGGCATTTTGCATGCAAAATGCCACCCCTGGCAACACAAGCCTCCCCCAGCTGTCAGTGGTAGAGATGAGAGCAGAGCATCTACTTGGGGAGGCCATGAAATGCCCCCCCAAGTGGGAGCAGGCTGAGCCTTGGTGGGGGGTGGGAGGAGGGGTGGGAGAAGGGCCCCAGAGGGCTGGGGGGCATTTTGCATGCAAAATGCCACCCCTGGCAACACAAGCCTCCCCCAGCTGTCAGTGGTAGAGATTAGAGCACCTACTTGGGGAGGCCATGAAATGGCCCCCCCAAGTGGGAGCAGGCTGAGCCTTGGTGGGGGGTGGGAGGAGGGGTGGGAGAAGGGCCCCTGAGGGCTGGGGGGCATTTTGCATGCAAAATGCCACCCCTGGCAAAGGAAGCCTGCCTCTTCATTTTTTCCCCATAGGAAATAATGAAGAAAGATCAGCAGCAGCATGCTAACAATATGCTGCTCCTTCGCTTTCTTATGGGAGGATGGGGGGACCTGCTTTGGGGGGCCATAACATGGCCCCCCAAAGTCCAATCTGTCTGAAACTTGGGTGGTTGTTAGAGAAGGGTTAGAGGAAGGTCCCCACCAATTTTGGGCTTATTAGGTGGGAAAATGCCTCCTCCAGGCGTCCTGAAAGACGGAGGCATTTTCCCAAAAAAAAAAACCCGAAAGAATCCCGAATCCCGAATCCCGAAAGAGATTCTTGTTTCGGCTTTCGGCTTTAACGGTAGAGAATCTTGTTTCGGGTAATCCCGAAACAAGAAAGCCGAAAGTTTTTTCCTTGCACACCCCTAGTCCCGATTCAGGACGATTTGACAAGGATTGGGACGCTGCAGAGTGCGGGAACGTGCCGCATGGTCTGGAAGTGCGCCGTGCAGCCCGGGAGCGCACCCTGGGAGGCTTAACTCTCATGTGTTTTTCCTATTTTTAAGAATTTTCTGCAAGTCAGGGGGGCCTCCCAAGTTTGCAGAAACATCTGGTTTGTTCTGAAGGGATCCCAGTTCTCAGATGTAAGCATCACATGCGCTGGGACCACCTCAGAATTCGGTATCTGATAAGGTGGGTCATCTTTCCCAATGTTCCTAGGCTACGAGGTGTTTTTCTAGGTGCAGTGACTCCCTGCGTGCATTACGACGGAGGGCTGGACTATGGCTTGCCAGCTCTTGGTTGGGAAATTCCTAGGCATTTTGAGGGGTGAAGCCTGGAGAGGGTGGCATCCCCCACCAAAAGGAGGGGGGGAAATAAGACAGAAAAGATTATGGAAAGCATTTAGTGGCAGGATTTTTTTTTTCGTGGAGGAGGGTGGATCCTGACATCTGGAAGGTTCTTTTATTAAAATAAAGCAATCTGCGCAAACTATTCCTCCAACTTGCTTTCTGTTCTCATAAAACTGGAGAGGGACCATTTGGTTTATGAGTAATTCAGATACGAGCAGAACACGCCTCTCTTTGCCAGCCAACAAACTTCAAACATGCACATATTTTTTTCTGCTTTTCCTTGCGGAAATGTGCTGAATGAGTTTTCTTTTCTCTTCCAATAAAATAAGAAGAATCCTCTGTTGAATGTGAAAGGCTCGTTCCCTTGAGCTCGCAGAGGCAAGGGCTGCATCGTTTCAGCCTCGTCGCTAGACCCATCGACCTTAATTCCAAGGGAAAGGGGTGCTGGGAGGGAGGGGGGGGGCACCAGTTCTGCCTCCGTGCGTGCACAGAGTTCTGCAGGGCTCGAAAGGACACTGCTTCTGGTTCAAACACATAAGGGGGTTAGGGGGCAACATCTGTAGGCAGGGAATCGCCTGCCCCCAGCAGGGAGCTTGGCAACCTTGTTTTTCAGTGTCCAGTACTCTATGCCAAGGACGGTTGTCTGCAAAGGTTTTGTGGGAGTCACTGTTCTCAACACAGCGAGTCTGGAGGCTGGATGTTGTACCCCTCAGGGATGATTGGGCTCTACAATAAATGCAAGCCACCAAGCAATGAGAGCCTCACAGTGGTGGCGCATGTGCACCCCAACAGCACCAGAACATCCCATGGAAAACTCAGAAGCTAAGCAGGGTCGGCCTTGGTTAGTAATTGGATGGGAGACCTCCAATGAAGACCTGGGTTGCAGAGGCAGGCAATGGCAAACCACCTCTGTTAGTCTCTTGCCATGAAAACCCCACCAGGGGGTCGCCATCAGTGAGCTATGACTTGAGGACACCACACACACACACAGAGAGAGAGAGAGAGAGAGAGAGAGAGAGAGAGAGATTGGGTCTTTCTCTCTCTCTCTCTCTCTCTCTCTCCCTCCCTCCCTCCCCCCCTCCCTCCCCCCTTTATTTCTTTTGTCCTTTTTCCTTTCCTTTCTTTTTTCTGTGCAACTGAGGGCAGTTTTTAACCAGGTAGGACCAACAAGTCAAGAGGGAATGGCAGGCAAGGGTACCCCATCCTAGAGTGTTAGCAAAGTTGTGTGTTCATGCCATTTCCTCTGGCGGGCTGTTTGGATAGATCAGTGATGCCACCTGACCTGGGTGCACAGCAACGGGATCTTTCACTTTGGAACGTTTCTTGAACAAAGAACGTTCCAATTTCCCCCACATTTGTAGGCTGACTATGATATAGCTTGTGCAGAACATTACACCAATAGTCAAACGTTTGCATTGGCTTTCCAATATATTCTGAATGCAGTTCTTGGTTTTGGGTTTCACCTGTAAAGCTCCGGATTAACTGGAACTCTTTTGTTTCTTTCCCAAAATCTTTGGTGCAGGCAAAATCACATAAATCCCCTGCTCACAGGCCCAGAAGCTATGAGCCTGTCGTGAAGGATGGCGATGCGCCCATGTGACATGAGCACGCTGACACAGCGGTGACCTCACCCTCCTTCCAGTGTACCAGAGGCTTCTGGTCTTGGGAATGGGGGTTGGTGCAGCCTAGATCTGTTCCACACCCATCTTCTATTCTCATTTCAGAATGGCCCTGAAGATGTTTCTTGCCTGGATTTTGGTTGGGTAGAGCGCTGGTGGTGGTGGAGAGTGCCATCAAGCCATAGCTGACTTATGGTGACCCCTGCTGGCGTTTTCATTTTCATTTTTTAAAATGTACTTGTATTAATAATCCACTCTCCCCATAACAGGCTTAGAGCAGAGCACAACATATATCATATTATTATTACTGTTATTTTATTTTATCGTATTTATATTCCGCCCTCCCTGCAAGCAGGCTCAAAATAAAACATGGAATAAAATAATAGAATAAAACATGGTAGCATAAAACAAGATAAAATGACCTATACTTCCGATTACTTAAAAACAGGGGGCGCACATAATTGCCCACCCCATTGAAACAAAACTGGGTGGCCAGCTGCAGATGGACAGCAATGGCAGGAGGCCGGATAGGTAGCCTGCCCACCTCAACCACCATATGCCTGGTGGAACATCTCTGTCTTGCAGGCTCGGTGAGAAAATAGCAAATCCTGCCGGGCGCAGGTCTCTGCAGACAGAGAGTTCCACCAGGTTGGCCCCAGGACTGGGAAGGCCCTGGCCCTGGTCAAGGCTAGAGGGGGAATATATGGTGAGAGGCAGGAGACTAGCAGAAGGGGCTTGCCATTGCCTCCCTCTGCAGCCCTGGAGTTCTCCCATCCAATTACTAACCCAGACTGACCCTGCTTAGCTTCCAAAATCTAACAAGATTGGGCTTGACTGGGCTATCCAAGTCAGGGCAGGTTTGTGCGTCTTTGTAACATGCTGCTACCCTGCATCCATCCATGATCTTGAAGCGCTATTGAAAGACCGCTTTGATCATAGCTTCTGGCTGCGGTGGGATTTGGACCACAGAGCTCCCATCTCATAACCCACACAGGAGCCATTACGGGACCCTGGGTCTGACCATTTTAGTGATATGGGATGGGCTTTAACTTGTACAATATTGTTTTTATACTGGCCGATGTCATAAAGAGGCAAGCTGAGAACTTCATGGAAAACACACAATTTTCTAATTACTCATGAGCTGAGCTTCAGATCCGTTCATTGCACCTTTGCTGCCCAGCGCCTGCCTCCAGAGCCTTGCTGAGCAGCTGAGCAGCGAGAAAACAGCCATGCCGGTGGAGTTTCGTTTCCTTCTACCTTGTGGCCAATTTTTACACCTGTGCAGTAGGTGAAATTGATTTTCCCCGAATGTGATATTTGGTTCAGGTGGGGCACAGTGAGACCAGTCCCTCTTTACCTGTTGACCTGGCATCTGGGGAAGATATAACCCTGTGGGACTACGAGCCAAGCTACAAGTGATGAGTGACACAGGTTGGACACTTGCCAGCTTCCCTCAAGTTCTGATGGGAAATGTAGGCAGCTTGGCGGAATGTTGGACAAGTGACAGTTGAAAAGTCCATTGGGCAGCAGTCGGAGAGCCAAGCTGCAAGACCAGGATGCCTACATTTCCCATCAAAACTTGAGGGAAGCTGACAAGTGTGCAACCTGTGTCAGGCGTCACTTGTAGCTTGGCTCTACGAAGCTGAAGTTGGTCCCCAGTTCCTTATCTGCAGTTCCTAATTCCCAGAGCAAAACACAAATATTGGGGGGAATTGAACAGCTCTGGAACCCAAAATAAAGACTGTAGGAGCACGTATCAGACACCTCCGTATTCAGCGGACTCTCCCCTCTAGGTGGACATATACAAAGTGGACATATACAAAGGCCAGTTCTTGAATTAACAACTTCAAAGTAGGGTAAGAGATACAAGCTCTCTGTACCCCCCTAACAATCTTGGATAGCCCCAGATCACACAGCCCTGCACCCACGAGACTGTGGAACTAGGAACTGCAAATAAGGAACTGGGAACCCACTCCAGCTCCACTGTGGGACCCCAGTTCTCCCGCTGCTCCTTTGTAATGAAGCCAAAAACATCCCTTGACTTTTGACGTAGTATCTGCAGGAGCCTTGATGGCACGGCCTCCTGCTTGACTCCCTCCTTCTTGTGATAATGGTAATTTCTCATTCTATTTCTATATGATAATTTCCCTGAAACTTTCGTCTCTGTGCTTTATCTTGTACGAAGTTGCTTTTGAGAGCTTGTCAGAGGTTCCAAACTGACATAAGGCATCAATTAAGGCTCAAGTCTAGTGCTCTGAAATATCTTTGCGTGGGAACCAGAGAAAACCGATTCTCCGGAAGAGGGATCCACTTTGCTCGCTGCAGTCTCTGATCAAGCGCAGGGCAATAATGGCTCCCTTTCATGGACGGCGGGGACGCGTCATTCTTTGATCCCCCAAGTCATTTTGTCCAATCTCGTGATGTGTGGGTGGTTTAAAAAAAAGATCTCCAGTTTTCTTTTCTCAAACTTTTATTACAGCTTTCCAGGAAAGGGGGAACAGAAGAAGAGAATTACAGGCAAGATTTATTTCTAAAAATTGTTCTTTTTGCTCTTTACAGTTCCACTTAGGCATGTATTTATTTGTGTGCCCCCCCCCCCAGGCTAAACACTCTCTCAAGGATGGTCCCCATTTGTCATTAAAAACATAACAATAATTTGTAAACACAAAGAATCAATAAGAGTTTTTTTAAATAAAATCTCCCATAATAAAATGGCCACTGGAAAAAAAACAGTGTTAAATATCCCCAGATTAATGGGAAGAAAACAGATCAATAAACCAAATCAATATAAAAAAAAACAGCAAAGAGAAATATTTCCACTTTGCACCTAATATCTTTTGATTACATTTTAATCCTCCCCTTCCCTCCCAAGGAGCTGAGGGAAATGTACCCAGCCCCCCCTCCCCATTTATTCTCACAACAACCCTGGGGGGTGGGTTAGACACAGAGCCAAGCTACAAGTGACGCCTGACACAGCCTGGACACTTGTCAGCTTCCCTCAAGTTTTGATGGGAAATGCAGGCATCCTGGTCTTGCAGCTGTAATGGAGAGCCAAGCTGTAAAACCAGGGCGCCTACATTTCCCATCAAAACTTGACGGAAGCTGACAAGTGTCTGACCTGTGAAAGGCGTCACTTGTAGCTTGGCTCTGAGTGTAGTTTGGCCACGATTATCCAGGGAGCTCTGAGGAGAGTAGCCCTTCTCCCTGCAGTTTTCTCATAAAGTTTACTGTATTTGGCCTACCTTGCAGGGTTGTGGTAAGAAAGCAAAATTCGGGGGAAATAAGCTGTGAGATGATTCCCAGCTAAGGATAATCAATTCAGTGAGGATGCAAATGGGCCCTGCCAGTGTAAATCAAAAGAGGGAGAAAGCCCACCTCTGTGGGGCAGGGATAGCTCCATCAGAAAGAAACGAATGGTCATCCCAGATGGGGGGCCATCGGTTATCAATTTTCTTGACCTAAAAGGGAAGCTTAGCTTGCTCTTCCCGTTGCACTCATCTTTGGACTCATGCTGGCTAGCATGGACTCCCTGGGGACTCCGTTTGGGGAGAAGCGCAAACCTCGAACCCAAGGTAACAGAATTCTCTGGGCATGGTATAGCTTGATCTCATCAGATCTCGGAAGCTAAGTAGGGTCAGTACTTGGATGAGAGACCACCAAGGGAGGCCCTGCAGAAGAAGGCAAGGGCAAACCACCTCTGCTTCTCACTTGCCTTGACAGCACCTCACTGGGGTTGCCATAAGTCATGGAATCATAGAATCGTAGGGTAGGAAGGTACCTCTAGGGTCATCTAGTCCAACCCCCTGCACAATGCAGGAAATTCACAACTACCTCCCCTCCCCACACCCCCAGTGACCCCTGCTCCATGCCCGGAAGGTGGCAAAACAGTGTCAGGATCCCTAGCCAAACTGGCCTGGGGTAAATTGTTACCTGACTCCAAGGTGGCGATCGGCCTTACCCTGGGCATGTAAGAAGGGGCCACAAGAACTAAGCACTGATGTAACCCATTCTGCCCTCCTTCTCATGACCTGTCCAGGTTCACAGAATCAGCATTGCTGTCAGATGGCCATCGAGCTTCTGCTTGTGTGTATGTGTTGCCCTCAAGTCATAGCTGACTTATGGCGACCCCTGGTGTGGTTTTCATGGCAAGAGACTAACAGAGGTGGTTTGCCATTACAACCCTGGTCTTCGTTGGAGGTCTCCCATCTGATTACTAACCAAGGCCGACCCTGCTTACCATATGCCTGGCGGAACAGCTCCCTCTTACAGGCCTGGCGAAATGCTAACAAATCTCACCGGGCCCTAGTCTCATTAGACAAAGCGTTCCACCAATCTGGGGCCAGGACCAAAAAAGCCCTGGCCCTGGTCAATGCTAGGCGGGCCTCCCTAGGGCCAGGGATCTTTAATAGCTGTTTATCACTTGAGCGAAGGGTCCTCTGGAGTTTATCTGTCCTAGCCTCTGCCACGTCACCACAAGCAAAGTAAGGGTGTGTGTGTGACTCCTTCATCTGCAAGGGTGCAAAAGGGCGCCTGCTCGTTCTTGCTAGAGGAACACCTTAAGGAGACAGAGCTGGCTCAAGGCTCAAAGACGGAGCGGTGGAGTGCCCCTCCTCAAGCCAGTGATGATTGGAGAAAGGGGTTGATCTGGGAGAAGAGAGACGTGGGCACGTTGCCAAAGGGGGGGTCTGGAAACTTCCAGATTGCTGGCAGAGGAGGATCCCCGTGCCATGCCATGACCAGGTGACCCCTTCCGTACGCTCTGCGGCAAATGTGGGGTTTGAAGCTGGGCTTCTCCCTGTTTCACATGGATAACCACGTTAGTCTGCGGTCAAAGAGCAAGATCTGGGTCCAATACAACTGTAAAGACCAACTAGATCTTGCAAGATATGAGCTTTCTGACAAAGGGAGCTTTGATGTTTTTAAAAAATTAAGTCTCTAACCCCTTTCATTACAGAGGTTACAGAGGTTGTTTAAAAGCAGCAATTGAATATCACTGTATCATTATAACAGTCTAATAACCTGCGTATCACATTCTCTGAATTGCCATTTTTTTTTAAAAAAAACTAAGTTTCTAACCTTTTTCATTATATGTGTGTTATGTTCCATCAAGTTGCCTCCAACCCTTGGCAACTCTATGAAGGAAAGACCTCCAAAATGTCCTATCATTAATAGATTTGCTCATATCCTGCAAACTGGTGGATGTGGCTTCTTTGATTGAGTCAAGCCATCTCGTTTTAGGTCTTCCTCTTTTCCTACTGCCTTCCACTTTTCCTAGCATTATTGACTTTTCCAGAGAGTCTTTGTCTTCTCATGATGTGACCAAAGTACGAGAGCCTCAGTTTTGTCATTTTAGCTTCTAAGGAGAATTCAGGCTTGATTTAATCTAGGACCCACACATTTGTCTTTTTTGCCATCCGCAGTATCCTCAAAACCCTCCTCCTGCACCACATTTCAAATGAATCAATTTTCTTCCTGCCAGCTTTCCAACTTTCTCATCCATGCATAGCAATGGGGAATACCATAGTTTGGATTATCTTGATCTTGGTTCCCAGAGAGACATCTTTATCTTTAAGGATCACTTTTCATTACAGAGATATAACGGGAATTCGGCCCACCTGGACGGCAGCACTGCAGCTTGGACAGGGGCCGTGTTTGCAGCCCTGGAAGAAGGAAAGGCAGTTGGGTATTTCTTAGGCATCCAAGGGCTTTGCTAGATGGGCTGAGCCAAAGACATATTTGCCTGCTCTGCCCTTCTCCAGCACACAGTTGTCTTTGTTGCTAGGCCCACCCACCCTCCCTATAGCAGTGCTGGATTAGCCAGTTGCTGTTTATCAGGGCCAGGTAGGAATTTTTTCTCCTCTTCCAATTGGCATAAGGAGAGGATTTTTGCCTACCTTGTACTGCAGGATGGAGTCCTAGTAATTGGTATGGTGGAGCTGTAAATATTTTGGCCACTGGCAGGTTAGGATGGGAAAATGAGCGGGCCGGTGACCCCCTTGGCACATCCCCATTGATGGGGAATTGGGGTCTGTCAGGAGCGACTGGTGTGGCTCCACGGCAGCCAGTTGCGAGGGCAGACTGCCACGTGGCTCCCCTGTAAGGCCCTTCTGCTGTATGGCAAGGTGCTGCAGGCTTGGAGGGGGAACCATTTGCCTGGCCGGTCGGGTCACAGCCATGCGTTGTATGGCTCACCCCCGCGGTAGTGGGGGCTCGCCCAGACAGGTCAAGGCGGAGGTCCTGGGTGACCCCAGGGCTTGACCTGTACCGCTAGTTAGTTAGATCCCTTGCCGTATTGACAGCTTATGTTAAAATAAATAAAGTGGCCCAATTTTATACCCAAGCTTTGTGTCTGCCTTTTATTTCGACTAGGGGGGCAAAGCCATATCTCCACAACAAAAGAGACCAGAGACTTACTTTTTTTAAAAAAATGAAACACAGAGATGTTAGAGTGTTATGATGATATTCAGTTGTCATTTTTTAAAAAAATGCTGAAAAGCCTTGGTGGAGTGCTATTGTAGGTGTTATTGGTCCAAGTCCGTGTCCTCCCTGTAGCCAGTTTGCCATTTTATACCCAAGCTTTGTGTCTGCCTTTTATTTCGACTAGGGGGGCAAAGCCATATCTCCACAACAAAAGAGACCAGAGACTTACTTTTTTTAAAAAAATGAAACACAGAGATGTTAGATTGTTATGATGATATTCAGTTGTCATTTTTTAAAAAAATGCTGAAAAGCCTTGGTGGAGTGCTATTGTAGGTGTTATTGGTCCAAGTCCGTGTCCTCCCTGTAGCCAGTTTGCCATGCTGGTTCTATTGCTAAGCCAGCTACATGCGTCTCTGTGGGGACTTCTCCCTGGTCTCCACCCACCTAAATCTGGAAGGTCCTCTCCATCAGATTTAAGACTGATGGGCAAGTATTGATAAGGGAGCAGGTAATCCTATAAATTAGGGAAATTTCCTCTGCAATGCAGTTTCAGGCCTCACCCTTTTGTCTGTAAACATGGTGAACAGAAATACTTTACCATGCAAATTAAAACTTTGCACCAGCGAAATAACCTCTCTTGATGGTTGATACCGATGTTGTCTTAGCCAGGTTCCCTGACAAAGCATTTTCAAGGCTAATAAGAAGGGCTGTTGACTACCTATAAATAATTCCGTGGAATATTGTGAGAGATGATTGATAGAGAGATTTTGGCACGTGGAAAAGGCTTTGGTGTTTTCTACACAGAGGCAGATTTGTGTAGCTCCCTCAATTGCTGCCGAAGCTGCCAATACAGTGCAACAACAACAGGGCTTCTACGTAGCAGGTTTCCCCATAGCTTCCTCACCCCAGCCTCCTGGCAGCAACCATTTACCCACACACATATACACACACTCCACCAGGGTTTTTCAGCATTCAAAGAAATGGCAAGTGAATATCATTATAACAATCTAACAATTTGTGTATTTCATTTTTTAAAAAAGAAAGTCTCTAGTCTCTTTAGTTTGGAGGTATGCCTTTCCCATTATATCTCTGCAATGAAAGGGGTTAGAGACTTAAGGGTTTTTTTTAATGGGGAGTCAGATAATGTGATACACAGATTATTAGACTGTTGTAATGAAACACAGCGATATTCAATTGCTGATTTTAAACAATCTCTCCCTAGGAAGTGGCAGGAAGAAGAAATGGCTAATGTGTAGGTGGGACTGGGAAAATCCAAACTTTCCTACCCACACTGAGATGTGTCTAGAGTCACCAGTAGAGGTGGCCACCAACTGGGGAAAAACGAACCATGTGGTTAGTGGTTCATCCCATTTCACGAACCATGAACTTTCACAAACTTGCCTCAGTTCCTGAACTGGTTCGTGGTTCATGGGGTTTAAATGCCCCTATCCGTACTGCTGCGAAGCAGCTCGGAAAGAGGCATTTCACCCCACCAGCTTGGATCAGCTGCTTGTCAGGGAGATCCCCAACAAACAGCTGATTCAGGGTTTAAATGTCCCTTTCCCTGCTGCTGCATGCAGTCTGTTCTGCTTTCCATGTTTGCAGGAGTTTGCTTATTCCCTGCTGGCTTTAAAAGCCAGGAAAGGGCTAAATGGCTGGTTTTCCCTTCCTCCTTTGGGGTATGCACACTTTCTCTCTTTTCTTTAAAGGCAAGAAAGTGTTGCAACGTTGTAGCATGGCAACATGGCAACATTACAACATTGTAACATTACTGCACTTTCCTCCTGGCTTTAAAAGCTAGGAAAATATTAAATAGCTGCTTTTCCCTCCATCCCAGGCATGTTTTAGGCTTTGCCAAAGGGAACAAAAACCAAGCGTTTTGCACAGCCCCTTGGAAACAAAGTGGCAGGGAACTGCTGCTAGCTATCCAAGCCCATCTTTGGTTGCCTAGGAAACGGATTTATCGGTGCCAGGCTATCTGCAGTGACGAACTGAAAACGAACCAAACAAACCAGCTTAAAGTTCATCCCAGTTTATCAGAAATGGGCTCCGACGAAATGATGGTTCACAAACCACGAACCAGCCCAATTCGTGATGAGCTTTGGTTCATATTTCAGTTCGTGCCCATCTCTAGTCACCACCAGCAGATGGCACAGGCATCTGACAGGAGTCTTACTACAGAACGGGCTTCATGAGTAACGGAATGATGTCACCAATGATGCACTAACATCGATTCCGCACACATGGATAGTGACATCCGCATGTCAGGATGCTGCCCGTCACAGCCCCATTCATTTTCTTCCCAAAAGTAGTGGCAGAGAGGGTCCACTGGTGGTGGGGGATCCTAGTTGTGCCCTGCACCCAAATGAAGACACGAGACACCAAGATCTGGATTAGTCTCCGTTTTATTTTTGAGGTCATCTCCTAGGTATCATCCTGGCTCCAAGAGTGGTATTACGACTGGCTTTTCTTATAATAGACTGCACATGAAACAATGCAGAGAGGAGCTAAGTCCTCTCTCTCCCTCTCCTCTGCCAACTGTGTCTGGCGAAATTGCTGGAGATTTGGGGGCAGTGCCTTTGGATGGCTAACAGCACCAACAGCTAGCACTAGATTCTCTCTTCTTATCTAGGTTTAACATCTTCAGCGTGGGAAATGCCTGCATGTTTGGGGAGGTTCCTGTGGTGGAATAAAACTTAAGAAGAAGATGAAGCTCAGCAGAGATGTGATGCCATAGAATTAATCCATCCTCCTCGGTTGCCATTTCTTCCAGGGGAGCTGATCTCTGAGGTCTAGAGATTCTAAGTAATTCCAGGAGAACTCCAGGACTCACCTGGAGGTTGGTAACCTTAGCTGAATCACTGCATGGAGAAGGAATGATCCTGCTGCCCCTCCGCCCCCCGTTCCCACAGCGATGGTGCCCAGTTTTCAGGCCATCTGTATGTCTCAGTGAAATGGGTTGCCTGCAGAAAAAGGAGAACGCTTCAGGTTGTTTTTCAGGAACGAAAACGATCAGTTAATGATGAATAACAGCGAAAGCAGAAAACTTTAGTTAATCTTAATTTGGACACACAGCTGGCTGTACCAAACACTGTTCTCCTAGGGAGAAGGCTCATAACCTTTGTTAAACAGAGAGGCGGCTGGGGAATTGCATACGTCTCCTGGACAAAGAGACCGGTGCTTGCACTCAGCAGACTGCGTGGATGTCAAATCCTAAGTGAGCAGTAGCCCTTTGGCAGAATAGAAAGAGAATCATTTTAGAACCATCTTTTCCATTCCTCCCAGTCTCTTAGAGGACAGCTCCCTCTTAATAAATCCTGTTCTTTCTGTGCTGGATAATGTTCTTTACTGTCCCTCCACAATCTACAGTTATTTAAACTGTAAGAGGCAGGGGGGGTGACGGGAAGGAGCTTCTGTCCTCAAGGAAGCAGCACCCCCTCCGCCGTCTGGCAGCAGCTGTGGCTCCTCCAGACAAGACATCCCTAAAAACTCAGGAGATTTCAAGAAGTTCCCGCTGATGTCTCATCTGTCTGGGGTGTGTGAGAGATGAAAAGCTAACTCATAGGTGACGGACAAGCTGTAGTGGTGGGATGTGTTACCTGAAATGACTGCCCCTGGCCTCTAGAGGCATCCCTCTGAGCACATCCAGAGTGCAAACTGGCACCACTGGGGTTGCTTGTGTAGGTATCTTTATTCCTCTCTGTACCAGGGTCCCATAGGGGCACCGGGAAAGCAACTTAAGAAGAGACGGGAGAATTCTTGACCCTCCCGTGTCAGACCAGTCAAGGGGGGATTACCATCACTGACCACAAAGAGAAATTAACGAGCCGAGTCACTTGATGCTTAAAATGGGGATTTACTATGGCAAGATAAACAGGAATAGTGACAAATGTGGAAAGCAAAGCAAAAAGTAATACAATTACAGAGCAACAGCAAAAAAACATCAGGTTTCCAGCTTCCCCTAAGACAAACCAGATGTTAATGGGGCAGACCGGGCTTCTCTGAGATAAGACTCGAAAGACCAGGCGGTCAGCTGGATGGGCGAATAGTCTCGGTTTCCAAATTAAGGCATCCAGAAGAAAAGGCCAAACTATGTTGTAAGTTGTAACCCATGAGCTAGGATCTCCTGTCTTAAAGTATCCCACTTTGTGCTCACGCACCTTGGTATAAGCAAAACTGTATTTATTCACACACACACAACCTTTATTGGCATGTCAGAGAGAAAAAAGGTACAATAAAATTAGTCGATAGCTTCCCTGATACAGATTGCAGATTGAAGAAAACTAGCCACGTTAGAGGTTATAGAAAAGTTGTGACCAGATAACTGTATTTATTGTACTTGTCATGCTGGATAGGGAACCCCTCCCCCCACAAAGCCCAGAGTCACCAAGAGGAAGGATGGACTATCAAGTCATGGCCTTACTCACAGTCCCCTAAGAGTGCGGGGCTCAGATAATGTTTGTCGCAGGCCTGCCAGGTCCTCCGGAGCCCAAAAGGGGGGACCGGGGGGGGGGGTTGAGGGGCACGTGCATCAGGATTACTTATCCTTCTGTGTGCACTTTGTGTTTGTGATCCTGAGCACTTCCTTGTCACGCTGGGAATGACGTCATTCCCGGCATGACAAGGAAGTGCTCCATAGAACATGGGTGCATGCTACATGGCTCCAAGGTCCATTCCCAGTGCCTTTCCCCCCACTGGCCAGGTGAGTGGGGGCAGAGGGCAGAGGCTGGGAGCAGGGGATCAACTGCTCCATCAGGGGAATGGGATCCCTGGCCCGTGGTGCCCTGGAGCCCCTGTCCTGGATAGAGTTGCCAGGTGTCCGGTTTTGGTGCAGACAGTCCAGCGTTTTGAGGGACTGTCCAGGAAAACAGTGCCCCAAATTCCGGACATCTGGCCCTGCCCCTCCCCCTCCCCCATTGTATGCCCAGCCTGGCTGCCCAACCTCCTGCATTTCCCCTGTGTTGCTGCCGGGCTGGGAAAGAGACCTGCCACTCCAGGCACCCAGGGGCTCAGAGCTGCCCAGCAGTAGTCAGCCTGCCCAGCCAGAAGTGGGTGGGGTCGGCAGGATGTTTTCACTTCCTACAGTGACATCATCACACCACCTGGGGTGTGTCCCCCCCCCCGCCGCCTCTCTCCGGGGTCTGGTATTGGGCCAGACCCCATCTGGCAACTCTAGTCTTTGGAAGTGCTGTCTTCTGGCAGAATCCGAGGGGCACCGCTGTCCCTGAGTTTCAGGCCACCAGTCTCAAGAGAAGATCTCGGAGCCAAGTCATCCGAGGGGGTGAGTCGAGCCAGCAGAGAGACTGGGAGGGCCCACGCCAGAAGCAATCAGCTCCCACCCAAGTAGGCAATCTGAGAGCCAGAAAGT
Organism: Eublepharis macularius; assembly: GCF_028583425.1. NCBI lineage: Eukaryota > Metazoa > Chordata > Lepidosauria > Squamata > Eublepharidae > Eublepharis > Eublepharis macularius. The sequence goes on along the minus strand of NC_072791.1, from coordinate 2,884,907 downwards.
GAGTTCAGCAAAGAGAGGCCTGGAGGAGTCTCCACTCCTACTTGTATCCAAAGAAGGGAGCTCTGACTCTCGAAAGCTCATACCTTAAAAATCTTGTTGGTCTCTAAGGTGCCACTGGACTCAAATCCTGCTGTTCTACTGCCAACCCACACAGCTGTCTGTGTAAAAATAGTACAGTTAACTATTTCTAGTTTAGTTAGTTTTAGTTTATTCGGTGTTCAACCCGCCCTCCCTACAAGTGGGCTCAGGACAGAGTACAACAGTCATAAAATACAATTACAAAGCAGATTCTACAATAAAATTCAGCAATTAAAATTATATATACAAAAACCTGATATAGTTGGCTACACATTCCTGCCCCCAGCATACAAAGAGGAGGTAGACAGACGCACGAGCCGTACTCGAATACCGGAGACCGGTGGGAGGCTCAATGATGGTCCTCCTGACGCTGGCCTCAACTGTAAGCCTGGTGGAACATCTCTGTCTTGCAGGCCCGCCGAAATGATGCAAGACCCTGGCGGGCCCGAGTGTCCTCAGACAGAGAGTTCCACCAGGTTGGGGCCAGGACAGAAAAGGCCCTGGCACCAGTCGAGGCTAAACGAGCCTCCCTAAGGGTAGGGATCACCAGTAAGTTCTTACCCGCTGAACGAAGCACTCTCCGGGGCACATACGGGGAGAGATGGTCCCTCAGGTATGCTGGTCCCAATCCGTTTAGGGCTTTAAAGGTTAAAACCAACACCTTGGAACGGATCTGGAATTCCACGGGGAGCCAGTGAAGCTGCTGTAGGATTGGTGTAATATGTGTCCTGTTCTAAAGATTGAACCTCTGTGCCCAGAAACAGAAAAAACTGCTGTTGGCGGTGAAGGGGGGAATGGGAATCAGCAACTGCATTCATTGTTTGCAAACCACAGAAGCCTTATTCCCTCTGCATGGGAGGGGAGGGTGTTGAATACTCTGCACTCACTGCCTCCAGAGCCTTGAATTCCTCCATGGATGCTATGAGTCCAGTTTGGAGTGTCCTCTGATCCTAAACATACAAGCCGCTGGATTAGGAGTGACAATGAATTCCCCGTCTCCTTACTCTCTCATGGCTGCACTGCAGACAGGGCTATCCATGGGGGGATCAGCTGCCTTTATGATATCTCTTTGGCTGGCTTCAGTTTAAAAGACCTTGAGCAAAGATGGGCACTGTGACAGCATAGACACACAACTCAAAGATTACATGGGCCAGAATTAGGGTGTCCCGAATTAGGAGGAGACATCCTCCGGGCAGCCTCTCCCCTTGATGCTGCTAAGAGGGCTGGCAGGTGGGGAACTGGGGAGGAATCACCAGTGACATCACTTCAGGCATGACCAGGAAGTGACATCACTGCATAGTGATGATGCATTCGCCCGAAACTCTATGGTTGAACTCTACAGTGATATCACTTCTGGGTTACACTGAAGTGGTGTGACTACATCACTGGCAATAGGAGGAAATTGCTGGAGAGGATTCTCCCAGCCATTGAGTTTTCTGCTAGTTGCCAATCCAGCCAGAATGGAGCTAAGCAGGCAACCCTATGCTACCACCAGTCCTGCCCTCTGATACCACCAGGATCTCATGCGTGCAAAAATCAGGGCCTTTGTCAGTGCTTCCTGGTGTCATTTCCTGGCAACCCCTCTCCAGTGAACACACATTGATTCCAGTAGAAAAGCTTTTATTAGGATCTTTACAGTTCAGGTCTGAACTCCGTCACAGAGCTTCGTAGAAGTGACAAGGCAAAGCAGATAAGCATTGTTTTACTTGATTTTCCCACTCCCAAACAACTGTCAGGATTTTGGCATGCAACTCTACACGGGTCCTGTGAGAACCCTTCTAATTTATGGCTAAACATTCAGTACACAATAATACGTTCCCAGCATCTGGGCAAAGTAGCAAAGCTGGTATCTAGACACCCCAAGGTCATTTCTAACTAGGAGATGCATACTTCTGTGAGGTAATATGAGGCCCAGTCTGGGTCTGGTAAAGTAACAATTGCAATACGGAGAGAACATGGCTAAAGAGAGAATACATCAGATTAGCATTAAGGCAGCGTACTGTGACATCATCAGTGACATAACAAACAAATAATCATGGCTTGGCTATACAGAGACATGACACCCAGGCTCCTCCAGCGCTAGCACGGGTCTCCATTCTTTGCTTCGCTGCCTCCCCATCACCTTCTCTCCTCTCCATCAAAGTGCCAAATGCATTTCTCTTCCCCGAAGTCTTAATATTTCAAAATCACTCTTGCGAAATCAGGCTTCTTGGATCGTCATAAAACCTTGATTTGTGATAACATTGACAACACACCACTGTGGGTCTGGTGTTTCATTTCTCTTTATCATTTATGATGCAGAGTTTCTCATAAGGCATGGAAATTTTTCTCCGAGTCGTCTGTAATCTGTCTCTAGACCAAATGAGTCCTGCTTCCATAAAAGTGCAGAGCTTTGAAACACCTTGACATACTGAGTCTTTGGTCACTTCAAACATTACTCTTTTGACATAGAAACGTAGAGCTGAACGGTACACAAAGGGTCATGTAGTCCAACACTCTGTAGTCCAACACTCAACCCTCATCTCCCCCAGTGACCCCTGCTTAGAGTTGCCAGGACCGCAATGCCCCTGATGGGAGATCTCCGGCCTGGTTCCTACCTTGTACTTTTCCTTTTTGCACTCCCAGCGTGCACAATGACGTCACTTCTGGGAAGTGATGCCATCATGTGGGTCATGGGCCACCATGGAAGCACTCCTGCACTCTTGAGGGGGCCGAATCAGGCCTGATTCATCCTGATTTGGGCCTCTGCAGAATGCGGCAACTCTCCCACGCTATGCAGTGGCCTGATTTAGCCCAATTTGGGCCCGAATCTGGCTGAATTGGGCCCCAATCCAGCCAAATTTGGCCTGAATCAAGCTGCTGTGGCATGCAGGAGTGCTCTGTGGCTCCCGGGGTCAGACCGTGCCACCCAGAGATTGGCCCCAGGAGGCGTGTGTCAGACTGTGGCTAAATAAGGCACTCACTACAGGGTTCCCTTTAGAAGCAAACACAAGTCCATTGTTTGGAAAAGGAAACTTTACTGCAGAAAAGGTCCATTATAGTCCACTGTCCTGAATAGGAGACTCAGGATGGTACATGATCATTGTTACCAATGAAGAGCAAGCATAAGGTACAGAGTAACAATACCCATTCGGATCAGCCTCCCCCCACAGTTCTCAAAACAACATCTCTCAGTCCTGGGAAGCTGCTCTCCTTCAAGGCCAATGCCTGGTGGAACGGTGTTAGACAAAACAGTCTCCTCCGGTGGGAATGCTGCCTGGGAACTGGTGCACCTGGGAAGAAAACACTCAAACACTAAAAGCATTAGAAAATGGAGTCAGTACAGTTTAGATATACACTGGACCTGACATTCTGCCCCCCTTAAAACAGATCCCCCCCTGGTTTATATGGGTAGCGAGTATGAAAAGCTTTGGTTAATCTAGGAGCATGAACATGTGCAGAGTTCACCCATTCATCGTAACCAGAATCAAAGTCCTTCCATCGAATGAGGTAAAAAAGCTGATTTCGTTTGAGTTTAGAGTCCAAGATTTGTTGTACCTCATAGTGTATTTGGTCGTCAATTAAAGTTGGAATGGGTGGAGCTTTGACGTGCCATTTGTTGTCGGTGGGAGCTCTCTTTAGAAGACTGACATGGAACGTATCATGCACATGGCGCAGGTTCTTGGGCAAAGTTACAGCAACAGTCACTTTATTTATTACCTTGCGCACAGGAAAAGGTCCTAGGAATTTCAGAGCGAGTTTGCGGCTTGTCTGAGCTAGTTTCAGATTTTTTGTGGAAATATACACATGATCTCCGGGTTGTAATTCCCATTCGGCCACACGATGGCGGTCTGCGTATTTTTTGTAATCCAGTTTGGCTTTTTCAAGGTGTTTCTTAATAAGAGTCCATTGCTGCGCCGCCTCCCCCCACCACGAAGATACATCTGGCAATTTAGAGGAATGGAGAGGGGGTGCGTCCAACGGGAAGGGATTGAAGTGAGTTCCGTAGACAATTTTGAAGGGGGCCTCCCCCGTTGAAGCGTGTACACTGTTGTTATATGAGAACTCGGCCAGAGGGAGAAGGTCCACCCAATTATCTTGTTGAAAATTGATGTAGCAACGAAGGAACTGTTCTAATATTTGGTTTGTTTTTTCGGATTGCCCGTCGGTTTGTGGGTGGTGGCTTGAACTGATGCCTTGTTCAATATTCAACATTTTCAAAAGCTCCCGCCAGAAGTTGGCAACGAACTGTCCGCCGCGATCCGAAATCACCTTGGACGGAAAAGAATGTAATTTTACGATGTGTTTTAGAAACAAATCCGCTAGTTTTCGAGCGGAGGGTATAGCAGTACAGGGGATAAAATGAGCTTGTTTGGAGAACAGATCTACCACAACTAAAATACAATTATGTCCTTTTGAGATAGGTAGATCAGTGATAAAGTCCATGGATATTACTTCCCAGGGTCTGTTTGGCGTTTCCAATGGTTGCAGGAGACCCGGAGGCTTCCCTTTCCTGGTTTTGGCGCTGAGGCAAATAGGACAGGAACTAACGTATTGGGAAATGTCTTTGCGCATGCCCGGCCACCAGAATTGTCTTTGGATTAGATGCAAAGTTTTCAGATACCCATAATGTCCAGCAGTGGGAGCATCATGACAGCGCTGCAAGACCTCCAGCCTGAGGCTGTCAGGGACATAAAACTTGCTCCCAGCTAGCCAATCCCCGTGTGGGGATTGGGTCAGTTTGTTTCTCGGAGCTCTATCCCCCTCCTTCTCCACTTCAGTTTTAAGTTTCGATTTCCACTCTTGGTTGGCCGGGAGGGGCTGCTTGGCACGACTGCGAGTAGTCACCACGCCCCCAAGTTGCGTAGGCGAGAAGACAGTGTCGACAGTCTCCTCCCGTTTGCTCTTATGTTGGGGCATGCGCGATAGGGCGTCCGCCAAAAAGTTAGTTTTGCCCGGGAGATAATTTAGAGTGAAGTTGAATTTGGAAAAGAATTCCGCCCATCGCAATTGCTTGGCATTCAGTCTGCGTGGGCTTCGGAGGGCTTCCAGATTTTTATGATCCGTCCAGACCTCGAAAGGGTATCGCGCCCCCTCCAGCCAATGTCTCCAGTTAGTAAGGGCTGCTTTTACTGCAAAGGCCTCCTTCTCCCACACATTCCAATTCCTTTCCGCCTCCGAAAATTTCCTAGACAAGAAAGCACAAGGCCGCAATCTACCATCCTCCCCCTTCTGTAGTAACCCCCCCCCTATCGCCGTATCGCTGGCGTCGACCTGTACTATGAAAGGGGATTGTTCGTTGGGGTGGGAGAGGATGGGTTCCGTTACAAATTGCTTTTTTAGACATTCGAAGGCCGTTTGGCAATCGGGGGTCCATTGCAGTTTGGAAGAGGGTTTTTTAGCTTGGTCCCCTTTATCTTTGGTTTTCAGCAAGTCTGTTAAGGGGAGCGTGATTTGGGCGAAATTTGCTATGAAGTCTCTATAGAAGTTGGCAAAACCCAGGAAGGATTGTAGTTCTTTACGGGTGGTGGGTGTCTGCCAGTCTTGGATCGCCTGTATTTTGGCTGGATACATTTTCAGACCTTCTTGGGAGATACAATACCCGAGGTAAGTGAGTTCGGTTTTATGGAATTCACATTTGGACAGTTTGATGGGCAGCTTATTCTTCATCAGGGTGGCTAAGACTTTTCGTACCGTTTGAATATGTTCTTCCTCGGTGTCTGAGTAAATTAACACATCATCAAGGTACACCACCACCCCTTTGTACAGAAATTCGTGTAGAACTTCGTTTATCATGGACATGAATACAGACGGGGCTCCCGTCAAACCAAAAGGCATAACTAAGTATTCATATTGTCCGAGGGGCGTATTGAAAGCGGTTTTCCACTCATCCCCTGCCTTGATACGAACGTGGAAGTAAGCATCTTTTAGATCTAATTTCGTAAAGATCTTACCTTGGGCCACGACGTTGAGAAGGTCTCGGATGAGCGGTATAGGATAGGCGTTGTTGGTGGACACTGCATTCAATCCTCGGAAATCTGTGCACAGTCGAAGTCCCCCATCCTTCTTTTTCACGAAGAGGACTGGAGCGGCGTGGGGGCTAGTGGCTGGGCGGATGAACCCTCGTTGGAGGTTGGTGTCAATGAATTTCCGGAGCTCTTCGCGTTCCTGGAGACTCATGGGATAGAGTCGTCCTTTGGGCAGTGAGGCTCCGGGTAAAATTTCTACCGCACAGTCCGTTCGTCGGTGCGGGGGCAGAGTATCAGCTTCCTCTTCAGAGAAAGCATTTAGAAAAGGCCAGTACGGTTCGGGTATTTGGTTGACTTCTTCTTGGGTGAGGAGGGCCTTTTCTTTATGAGTTGGGTCTTCGCCCCAGTTTTGATTCCAACGGTGATTTTTACAGTTGGTATGACTGAAAGTAATGCATCCCTGTGCCCAGTCTATGTAGGGGTTGTGATCACATAGCCATTTGCTGCCTAGAATTAACGGGTACTTGGCAGTAGAGCTGATGACAAAGGACCTCTTCTCCCAATGTTGTCCCATGCCTGTGATCACTGGGATGGTTTCAGTTGTTACAGGGTTCATGTTGGTACCATCCATTTGCTCAAAGATTACTGGATTTTGTAGATCCCGAGTTGGTAGGACTAGTCCATTGACTAGAGCAGGGGCGATGATGTCTCTTGAGCAGCCCGAGTCAATAAGAGCTTGCACCCGAATGTGCATCTTCCTCTCTGGGTTGATTAGAGTCACTGGCATGAATAAGATGGACCCAGGCGGCCGGTTCCGTGCAGGGACGGGCTTAGGGCGGATCTGTCGTTTGGGTCCTTTTACGACAGATCCATTTCGTTTCCCAACTGGGGACTTTCTGGATTGGCTTCTGCGGTTGGGGAAGCGGGATCGTATTCCATAACTTCTTCCGCTTCCAGCCCTCTCTCTGAGGCTGGCCTTTGGGAAGCGCCGCGGCCTCTATTCGCTCGTGGTGCGGGAGTCGGGCGTTGGAGCGTAGGAAACGGAGCAAGGGTTGGACGCCGTAATTGGAGCGGAGGTCTTTGCACAGGCCGGTAAGGGCATTGTGCTGCAAAGTGACCAGCCTGTCCGCAATGCAAACACAGCCCTTGTTGCCATCTAGCATCTCTCGCTCCACGGGTGGCGTAGCTAGCTCCCCGTGCTCCCCTCTGTAAGGTCAGTGGTCTTCTTTGTCCCGTTTGTTGTTGTTGTTCAACCAAACGGACTTCCAAAATGCGATTCTCCACTTCGCAAACAAGTTGGATCCACCCTAACAGCGTGGGGGGATTGTCTTGCATGAGGGCTCTGTCCAAAAGTCTCGGGTTAAGGCCTTGTTTGAACAGAATAATCTTGGTGGACTCCTCACACCTAGGGCACTTGGCTGCTAATTGCCGGAATTTTGTGACATAGTCTCTCGCCGACATGCTGCCTTGTTTGATGGCTTGCAATTCTGTCCGGGCCCTGGTTTCCTCTAAGGGGTCTTCATATTGTGCTCGGATAGCATCCACTAACCCCTGGAGAGTATCGAGTTCTGGGGCCCCGACATTGTATAGTCCTACATACCAATCTGCTGCTTTGCCCTGTAAACGAGATCCAAGATGTTCGATTTGACTGGCCTCACTGCCGAAAAGGTGCCCCCATCGGTTGAAAAACTGTACCACTTGTACTAAGAAAAATCCCAGTTTGGAGGGATCCCCATCGAAGGTGGCTTCCAGCTTCACCCAGCCCATCGGGAGTTCTTGTCTCGGAGCAGGCGCTGGGTAGAAGTCCATCGGCAGTCTTAGTTGCGCCTGAGGCGCGGGAGGAGGTAACTGGAGTCTCGGTCGGGGCAACGGTGCCGGCTGTACTGGCGGCGGTTGAACCGGCGGTGCCGGCTGGGGTTGGGCTGGCTGTGCGGGCGGAGGTTGGACCGGCGGTGCTGGCGGAGGTTGCCGTGGTTGAGCTGCCGGGGTTGGTCTTGGTTGGGCCGGAGGCTGCAGTGGCTGGCGCGCAGGTGGCGGCAGTCTTGGTCTGGCTGGTAACACAGGAGGCGTTGGCGGTAGCTGTTGAGGTGGAGGAGGCTGGTGTGGTTGAATGGAAATCGGCCGCTGAGGAGGGGGTTGGAGGTGTCGTAGTGGTGCAGGCCGTCCCGGTTGGTTCGGGGGTGGTAAGACGGGCTGGTCCTGGGGCTGCTGCAACGGTATGAGCTGCGGTCGAGGTGAGAGGGGCCGCAGCGGCGAGGGTTGGACAGGTGGAAGGCCGCGCGGGCTTGCCCCTCCGGGCGTTGTTAATCTGGGAAGCAACGGCTGGCCTCGTGGCGCTGTTAGACCGTCTCCCGTAGGTTGCCCGACGGGGACAGTGTCTCGCGGTTGACGAGGGGCTCCCTCCTCGGATGGAGCCGCGTGTGCTCCCGCTTGGTCCGGCCGGACCGTTATAGGAGAAGTAAGAGGGGGTATCACCGGTGTATCACTTGGCTTTTCTTCCCCTTCCGTAGGCCTCTCAACGGGAGTCTCGTCTGGCGGCACATCCCCTCCCTGGTTAGGAGGTTCGGTGGGGGTCTCTCCGGGTGGCTCAACCGGGTTATCCCTTCTCGGTGGAATTTCCTGCTGTGCGGGAAGTTCCTTGGGTTGATCTCCCGATTCGCCAGGGTAGGTGCCCCCCTCGCCGGTAGGTGATGACCGCTGCTGAACTTCCTCCACCGGATAGGAGATGACACTTTGGAGGGTAGCTATCTGTATCGCCATCTCTTCAGGAGACAGTCTTTCTCCTGCTCCCATTGCCGAAATTAAATGGATGGCATGAGCCAAACTTTCTTCCATATCCATCAGTTTAGCTTCTAACTGTTGCATTCGACTTGGCCCCGGTTGCTCGCTTATGGAACCTTCATTCGTTGCACTCACCGGGGAAAAGGGGCCCCAAGGAGGAGGGTCCCCTTGGACGACTCGCGATCTCGCGGCTAGAATTCCCTTGGCCATACCCGTCACGGCCGAGATGCTGGTATCTACCGCATAGGTGCGACCTTGTATCTGCTCCCAACTTTGTTCAGGGACCTCCGTTGGCTCTTTCCACGGAGCAAGTTCAGAGTAATCCCAACTCAGGGCGCCGCGGCGAGACGTGTCCCCCTCCGTCTGCTCGAACGTCCTGTTCCAATATTGCCATGGTTGGCTGCTGTCTAGCTCAGGGACGGTTTCTAGGCTTCGGCGCCCGTCCATCGAAACTCGTGGATGGAGTCCACCTGCCCGACACTCTCTGGTTTCTCGGGGTCTGGCTCCCCACTCCGACGGGGTGGGTACCGAAATCAAGGGGAGAGCGGTCGCTTTCGGCCTTGCCCCGAGGTCGACTTCGGTCTCGTCCCGAGTACTGAGTTCGATGAGAGGCGGGGTGGAAGTGGAGGCTCCGGTTCCATTCCCGGTTGCTCCCAGCTCCTGGGAGTCTTGGGCTTGCACAGGTTGATTGTCGGGAGACGCATACGGATCAAACGAAGGATCCCTGTCCGGGACAACCTTGGATTCCGCTGGGCCCGACTCAGACATGATTGGTAACAAAATGTCAGACTGTGGCTAAATAAGGCACTCACTACAGGGTTCCCTTTAGAAGCAAACACAAGTCCATTGTTTGGAAAAGGAAACTTTACTGCAGAAAAGGTCCATTATAGTCCACTGTCCTGAATAGGAGACTCAGGATGGTACATGATCATTGTTACCAATGAAGAGCAAGCATAAGGTACAGAGTAACAATACCCATTCGGATCAGCCTCCCCCCACAGTTCTCAAAACAACATCTCTCAGTCCTGGGAAGCTGCTCTCCTTCAAGGCCAATGCTTGGTGGAACGGTGTTAGACTAAACAGTCTCCTCCGGTGGGAATGCTGCCTGGGAACTGGTGCACCTGGGAAGAAAACACTCAAACACTAAAAGCATTAGAAAATGGAGTCAGTACAGTTTAGATATACACTGGACCTGACAGCGTGTTCCCCTCACCGGTCAGATAAGTGGGGGCAGGTTGTGAAGGGTGGGAGCAGGGTATCCCCTGCCCCAGCGGGGGACTCTATGCCCAGAAGAAGGCAAAAAACTTTCAGGATCTGTGGCTTATCTGACCTGGTGGAAAATTCCTTCCTGACCACAAAGTGGCTATTGGCATTACCCTGGGCACATCAGAAAGGGCCATGAGAGCCAATCACCAGCTCCTCCCTCCATGCCCTCCTTCTCCCAATATGTGTACATTCACATTCTTGTCATATCGATATCGGTGGCCACATCAGACTGCGAGTTCTTAGTTTATTCATTTAAGATATGTATATCGTGTGCTCCGTTTTTACCAAATTTAGTACCCAGAGAATAATTCCACACTAATTAAAACGCAAATACAGGGATGCTAAAATAACCAGCAAAAATCCCTAGTAACAGCTGTGTGGTCAGCAGCATTTAAATAGGTAAAAGACTAAAACAACTTTTTTAAAAAAACCTCTCAATAGAAATACAAAAAGCAAATAAGAAAAATCCAGGTCGTTATCTTTGGTGAGATGAGGAAAACAAACGAGCCTTAAGCTAGTGCCAAATGTTCAGAAGGGCAGCCCTGATGGATTTCATCCAGCCTCCTGTTTCACACAGAGGCCAACCAGAGACCCTACAAGGCCTACAAGTACGGCACGGAAGCCCAAAGTTCCCCCAGCACTGGTATTCAGAGCATTACACCATTTAGCCATCATGTCAGTTCTGGGGATGGCAGTCCATGGCGGATAGATCCCCAAACCCCTCACAGCAAGTACTCCAAGGTCTTGGATGAAAAGATTTTATTATAGAGATCCATTAAGTTCACAGGTACATCCGAAGATGAATAAGTTGGCAGGAATGAGAATACAAGCGTATGCACTTTGATATAAGGAGCAGGATTCCCCCTTCCCTTGGGCATTGAGAAATTAGGCGGGAAAATCCCACAGTCTCATGAGAACACAAAAGCTTTGTCTGGGCCGAGAAAGGTAAAAGATTACAAGGAGTCCAACTCCCTCTGTCTCTTGGGAAAAGAGACAGGACAGCTGCAAGGTCAACAAGCAGACTACAGAGACAACAGGCTCGGTATTATTACTTTCGTTTTCAGGCAGGCCAAGAATGGCATGAACATAATGGTTACAGTATATGAGCATAATATGAGAGCATACAGGTACACGGTATGATCAAATCAATACAGGGGACAGAGACTATATGAATGGCATGGATGAATGGTATGCAGACATGACACATCATGACGAATAGTCATTGACAGATCTCTCCTCTATGGATTTGTCTAATCCCTTTTGAAAGTCCACAGTGGTGAAGAAATACTGTCATTGTCTGTCCTGAGCCTGCAGCTCAGAAAATGTGGCACCAGCTCAATGGATGTGGGAGGAGGTTGCTTAACGAGGGGGCCATAACTGAGAAGGCCCCGTCTCCTTTAGGGTGCTGCTGTTCTCCTCACTTTAGAAGGTGGGGAGACAGAGCTCAGGGCTTCCAAACATAACCTCAAGCCAAGGGCCTATGGACACATTAAAACAGCCCGAGAGGAAGTTGAGCTGAGTGCCTTTGAGACGTCGATAACCCCACAGGGGCCATTCAGCTTAGTCTATGGCAGTGATAACAGTTGGGGTTAACCCAACCATGCACACCTCTCCTATCACCACCACTGCTGGCCATACCTGTGTGCTTGAGCCCCTGGGCTCTGTTTGGCTTGCTCCTGCCTGCCATCAGCCCTCCTGGGTAGTGAGCAGATGATGTGGCCTTCTGCTGGGTCAGACCCTTGACCTCTCAAGGTCATGTCTCTATTTGGCAGTGGGTCTCCAGGGGATGGGGTCCATCTCATCACCTGCTACCTGTTCCTCGTTGCGCAACATGCCAGGGATTCAACCCGAGACCTTCTGCATGCAAAGCAGATGCTCTATCACTGACTCCACACACAAGGACCTTTCTATGGGAACTGAAGGGCCAACCCATCCCTGCCCAGGGAGTGCTCATATGGGAGCTGGGGCTGCCAAGTTGCCCGCTTTAGTTGGCAAACTCCTGCCCTTTGTCCCTGCCCCCCACTGCTTTAATCAGCAACAGAAACAAACAGAAAAGGAGGAGATGGTATCATGTGACATCATTTCCGGCCACCAAACTGAAACTGACATCACCACATGATGAGGTGACATCACTTCCTGTTTTTTAGTCTGAAATAATAGTAGTGTGGCACAATGCCATTCCCGCTTGATCCTCTCGCTGCTTCTTAACGGGAACTAGTGCTGATCCCAAGCGGCACTTGTTTATTTATTAGCCCCACCCACCTCACAGGGTGATTGTTGTGGGGTAATAATAACACTTTGCAAACCGCTCTGAGTGGGCATTAAGTTGTCCTGAAGGGCGGTATATAAATCGAATGTTATTATTATTATTATTATATTTCTTTATTTCTTCTTTATTTCTTGCACAAACCTTTATGCCCCGCCTCCCAGCTTGAGGTTTCCAACACCCCCCTTTCCTGTGACTGTATCGGCCCTTCTGGCATCACCTGAGCAGCTTAGGAAAGAGGCACATTGCAGCGTCTCCCAAGCAGGAAGACGCGTCAGTGCAGAATTCCTCCTGAGGCTTGAGAAGGACCACAGTCTGGTGCATGGTTACCTAGGAGCCACCTCGCTTGCTTTTCATCTATTTTAAAAAAAAATTAGATGTCACCTCTCCTACTGAAGCTCAAGGGGGCTTACGAAGACCCTGGCCCACAGCCACATGCAACCAGCCCCCAAATAAGCAACAGAAAAGAATGGCAACATCCCTTGCCTGCTTTGCAGATTAGGTGCTCTGTGTTCACTGGTGAAGGATGGCCTTCCATTTCGTATAGACAGTGGACAGCATGGCAGCCCGCTACATTTCCACAAGGAGGGCATGCCATTGCCCTGGTGCTGCCCCCAAACAAAGTGGCCCTGTTCAGTGTATGATACGACAGGCAATAAGGAGGGTCCTGAGGGGGCAAATGTAAAGCATGCAGTGGGCATAGGGTCCCCAGACTCCAGGTAGGTTACACTGAGAAGAGAGGCTCCCCCCTCCCCCATTAGGGTTGCCAGCCTCAAGATGGGAAATCCCTGGCGATTTGGGGAGTGAAGCCTGGAGAAAGTGGGGTTTGGGGAGGGAAAGAACTTCACCATGATATAATTCCATATAGTCCACCCTCCAAAGCAACCATTTCCTCCAGGGGAACTGATCTCGGAGGGCTGGAGCTCTGTTGTAATTCCGGGAGATCTCCAGCCATCCCCTGGAGGCTGGCAACCCTACCCCCAATGCTAGAACACAAAACAACGGGTGGACCAAGTTCGTGGCCCCTGAGGAAGTATATTGATGAAACAAACAAGCTAAGAAGCCGGCCCCTTGTTGGGCCCGGGGGAGGGGGGGGTCTCCATACCCCCACAGTTCCACCTTAAAGGAAAGAGAGAAAGAACAACAGGATTATAGACTGCCTTTCAGTCATTGAGACTTATCTGCTATATCTTATCTTCTTTTGCACACCTGAAAGTGAAAAGAGAAGGAGACTGCATTATTTTCTGAATATCTGAGGAGAAAAATACTGTACCATACTTAGTATATTTTGCATTGATATTGCTTGAGAACCCACGGCTGACATCCTAGACACTGTTGTTATATTAGGTTATCAGTCCTTTATTGCTTCAGCACAGCCATAGCAAATAACAAGAAAAGTACAATATTATTAATACAAATTACTACATCATAACATTTAAACCGAAATTGACAAAACTCCATCAAGATCTTTAAATCCATAGAATCCATAACAGCATGTAGTATAGTATAATACTACTAAAGGGAACTTATTAACACTTTCAAGTAAATTAAAACTTACTTCCATAGTCTTGACTGTATTTTGTTTACCGATGTTACAAACTTTGCCACTTGCATTGTAATCCAGTTATCTTTATCTGCCAGCAGCACCACCAATTTATCTTGCTCTGACCTCCCCGGCACCCGTTGCAGAATATTCCTAAGATATTTCTCCCGAATAGTTACAAATCTCGGGCATCGAAACATAACATGGGACATATCTTCAATAGGTTATATGTATCTTTAATTGTAAAGACTTTGTATATACCCAGAATGCTGTTTAGAGTTTATCAGATCTTTATAATACTTATATAAGCACTGAGTCGTTTTAGCACACTGGTTTGCTGATGTTTACATATCGTTACAATAGATTTGATATTCATTACATTTATTGATATTGTTACATTTTCCCCTCAGTTGTGAGTTTCCACCCCTTGTTTTGCAAACTCCAGGTTTAGTGTCAGGTCTGCAATCCACATTACTGCCATATTGTGATGTCACTATTGATATGCTGTACTTTCCCAGTATTTCTCTGTATACAGGTTCACAGGAACAGATGTAAAATCAAAAAGAGTCCAGTCCAGTACCACAGACTAACACGGCTAACTCCTCTGCATCTAGGAACAGATGTGGTTCCCAAGATAGCCTTATCTCAAAAGAGACTCTCAGAGACCTTGGAGTCATAACTTTCACATTCCCCAATGTGTCTATACTAACTGGGAATAAGGGGGGAGGATGGAAAGGAGGGTTTGATATACTGTGCAAGACACTAACATGTCATTCTCAACAAAGGCTTGTGTTCAGCCGGACGCTTCTGCAGCCTTTGGATACCTATGGACACTTGTACCTTGAATATATACTCTTCCAATAAAGAACCTTTGACTCAAGAGATGTGGATTTCTTGCTGCAGGGGCTGGGAGATGAAATCAAAGTAACTTGAACTCCATAGACTGACATAGAGTCGGGAGGGTGTGTGTGTCTCCCCCTGAATTACAACTGATCTCTCCTCTATCTGAGTGAGTGATAAAGAGGTATTTTTGGCAACACGTATATGCAGCAGAGGACTCCACAGGGTGGGGAGGGAGGGGACAGAGAAGAATTTCCAACTAGATGGCTCAGAATAACAGAGTTAATAATTCAGTCTGAAGCCAAGTTTCAAAGACTGTAGGATTGTAAGATTGCCACCCTCCAGGCCCGGAGATCTCCTGGAATTACAGTTCGTCTCCAGACAACAGAGATTCATTCTTCTGGAGGAACAGGCAGCTTTGGAGGGTGGATTCTACGGCATCCCATCGTCCTCTCCTCCCCAAACTGTGCCCTTCCCAGGCTCAGTCCCCAAATCTCCAGGATTTTCCCAACCCAGAGTTGGGAACCCTAGATAGGGCTTCTTTTGAAATGAAAACAGCCAGTATTGAGCTGCAGAGCACGGAGAGCCGACATTTGAGTCTTCCCGTTTCCTGCTTCCAACAGCCGAGCTCTCAGTTCGCCGCAGATCTAGAGGAGCGTGTCCGTGATCGAACGCCTGATTTCGTATATGAATAGCATTTCAAGGAAGTACCACGGAATTAAAATTCAGGCAGAGGTGAAGGCCTATTAACGACGGTGCATTTATATTCAAACTATGCTAATTCTCCACTGTTCAAGATCACAGGATTCAGTCGGGAAGATGCTTCGGAACAAAAGATGACAAAAAAGCACAAAGAAGAAACATTTGGTGGGAAAGAAAGAAATACGCTGGCTGCGTTTTCTACAGCCTCGCTCCATTTTCTTCCAATATTGTTGCCTGATAAGTCGTTATGAACGAGTCGCAGATATTAATCTCACATGAGCAGAGAGAGAGGCCCAAGCAATACTTTTGTGAAATGCTGCTGAACGGTAGTGAATGGAATAAAATAAAGGATTTTTATTGGTTCGTAAAACTCAGAAGAAACGGACAGAAAAAGAAGGCACACGTGTTTCCAGCAGATTCTGACAACCACAAATCTCAGCCCAGGGCCTGAGGAAAGCTGCAGCCATCGGACTCCGCTGGCGGCTTGCTCACGAGCGGCCAGCTGATTCGGGTGGCTGCAGCTTCCAAAGCCATTCCCACAATGCTCAGTTTGGGGGGATCTGCTGGAGCCCGGCTCCCCGTGTGTTAGCCTGAGCAGGTGGTTCCATGTCAAAGGCCAAGGCCATTCATAGCCCCTTCCCTGGATGTCGGCTGACAGCGGAAAATAAGCAGGTGAGAGCCAAGATCTGGGGAGCCGACACATGCTGCAGGGTAAGCTGAGAGCCGAGCTACAAGTGACGAATGACACTTGCCTGGCAAGTGAACAGACTCACGTGTATTCCTCCCTGTTCACTTGCCATTCACTTGCGCTCCATTCCTCCCTGTTCACTTGCCATTCACTTGCTCTCCACTTTGATGAAGTGAACAGGGAGTAATACACGTGAATCTGTTCACTTGCCAGGCAAGTGTCATTCATCACTTGTAGCTTGGCTCTGAGTGAAAGAAGTCTGCCGGCATCTATCCAGCATCCTGGAGACTGGTAGGAGAGCACAGGCGTTGCGTCCTGAAGGCCCGACTTGAATCCTTGGCATCCCTACTTTGAAAGGAAGGCCTGGGGCAGCACAGCTGGGAAAACCTTTGCTCTGCCTGACACATGGAGGAGCCTGTGCCAGTCGGAGGGAACGCCCAGGCTAGAAGGACCAAGGGCCAGGGTTAGCCTAATGTCAGTCCTAGAATTGCTCATATTCTGTTCCAGCATTTCTTCAGCTCTGTATCAGGTTAGGGTTGCCAGCTCCAAGTTGGGAAATTCCTGGAGATCTGGGGGGTGAGACCTGGAGAAAGTGAGGTTTGGGGAGGGGAAGGATACCTTGGCATGGCATAATTCCATAGAGTCCATCCTCTAAAGTAGCCATTTTCTCCAGGTGAACTGATCTCTGTGGCCTGGAGACAAGTTGTAATTCCGGGAGATCTCCAGCCACTACCTGGAGGCTGGCAACCCTATATCAGGTTCTTGCTAATGCTTGTAAACTTGCATTTATTTTCCCCATGGCATTGTTTACAGAGATGTCCTTGATCTAAGCACTAGATGCTTCGATCTAGTGAAAAACAACTATTAACGGTCCCTGGCCCCAGGGAGGCCTGCCTAGAGTCGATTAGAGCCAGGGCCTTTTCGGTCCTGGATCCAACCTGGTGAAACACTCTGTCTGATGCGACCAGGGCCCGGCAGGATCTGTTATCGTTCCGCTGGGGGCCAAGCTACGCATGACGAATGACACTTGAACGGCAAGTGTATTTCTCCCTGTTCACTTGCCCTCCACTCAATCCACTTGCCGTTCAAGTGTCATTCGTCATGTGTAGCTTGGCCCTGGGCCTGCAAGATGGAGCTGTTCCATCAGGTGTATGGTTGATGCTCGGTCGGGCCCCTGCCAGCCAAATAGGGTAGAATAGGAACCCTCCCTATCAAAACATCCACCTCCAAAGAAACTTTAGTAACAGTGGAAATGGTCATAGATCCAGAGGAGTTAGCCGTGTTAGTCTGTAGTAGCAAAATCAAAAAGAGTCCAGTAGCGCCTTTAAGACTAACCAATTTTATTGTAGCATAAGCTTTCGAGAATCAAGTTCTCTTCATCAGATGCCTGATCAAAACTGGGCAGATACAGAAGAGGAGGAAATGGTTTAACTGAATTAATTTAGCGCTGTGCTGTATTTGTATTTTAAATATTTATATTGTATTTACTGTGTTTTTAACTGTGAAAATTTTAATGTACACAAATGTAATCTGCCCTGAACCTGCTAATGTGGGGAGGGCAGAATAGAATTCGAAACAAACAAACAAACAAACAAACAAAGATTATACTAATCTCACACCCTGTAATCTGCCTTGAGTCTCAGTGAGAAAGGTGGACTATTGAATGAATGAATGAATGAATGAATGAATGAATGAATGAATGAATGAATGAATGAATGAATGAATGAATGAATGAATGAATGAATGAATGAATGAATGAATGAATGGGATAATAACCCTGACTGTTCACCACTCTGAGTGGGGCACTCATCTATCTAGAAGAGCGGTTTACAAGCACACTGTTAGTAACTGTTCCGAAGAGACCCGAATGAGCAAAGCATTCTCTAAATGGGGTCCCTTAAAGCCACATTTCCATGGGGGATCCATTGTTTCAAATTTGCAAATTAACTCGATTTCATCAGTCTCACATTGTAGTAGAGCTGTAGCAGCCGAAAAAATTGTGAGCACTTTGTATGACAGCAGCTCCCCTTAAACGCCTGTGATTCAGCACAACGCTCTTGTAACCAAGATGAATGCGTGTTTTGTGTCATCTTTCATGAGCACAAAATCATTGTGACGTTTCTTCCTTTGACAAAGAAAAGGTGTTTTCAAATGCAAAAAAAAAAACAAATGCCTTTAAGGCCTTTTGCTTGGTCAGACATAAAACAGAGATTAGACAGCTTGGAAGAAGCATTTGGAATCTGAAGGCGAAATCTAACCAAAGTTGGTTTTATATTTACATGACAAAGCAGAAAAAAATGGCTTATGCAAAGAAAACAAAAAACACAGAGGCGTATTTTGGATCTCATACACTAAATAGTGATGCACGCGCTCCCTCTCTTCCACCCTCGCTTGCTGATAGGCTGAGAATGGGAAATTGCTTTTTCTTTAACTGAACAGCCACTCGGGGAGCACTAAATGCCACAGCTGAAAATGGAAAGAGCTGGAACAAGTCCTTTAAACTTCTTAGTGCCAAAATAGCACCGCTGGAAAGAATGAGGGGAGAGTACAGTGGTGCGCACTACAGTTTTATGAACTGGTGTTCACAGTTGACCTTTGGCACAACTTGTGGGGATGCTGAGAAGTGAAACACCCAACATTGGTGCCCGGTCAACCTTGCCTCTCCTCCCCTCTTGCCTTTCTGTTGACTGCCCACCAATAGCACCTCCCTCTGCACTGTAAGCTCCTTGGAGGCAGGAGCCTGACTTTTCTTACTTTTCCTCTATAGCAGTGATTCTCAGAGCCAAGCTACAAGTGACGCCTTACCCAGGTTGGACACTTGTCAGCTTCCCCCAAGTGTTGATGGGAAATGTAGGCGCCCTGGTTTTACAGCTGTAATGGAGAGCCAAGCTGTAAAACCAGCACGCCTACATTTCCCATGAAAACTTGAGGGAGGCTGACAAGCGTCCAACCTGTGTCAGGCGTCACTTGTAGTTTGGCTCTCTGACTGTGGTCAAGAGTCACTCAATAGTGGTTCATGACTCGCTCACAGATGAGATGCAAGGCCAGATGGGAGGAGGCAGGACTGGGTTAGGAGAAAGGGCTCTGGGAATGTGCTGGACAAGTCAGTACAGGGATTGTCAGGGTCATCATGGCCCCTGCCGTGCTCCGGGGGGTTGGCGTTCACTGGTGTGCTGCAGGCCAGATCTTCTTTGGGCTTCTCTGGGAGCGCTCTTAACGTCTTTGACATATGGTTGTTGTGGGTTTTCCGGGCTGTATTGCCATGGTCTTGGCATCGTAGTTCCTGACGTTTCGCCAGCAGCTGTGGCTGGCATCTTCAGAGGTGTAGCACCAAAAGACAGAGATCTCTCAGTGTCACAGTGTGGAAAAGATGTAGGTCATTTGTATCTACTCAGGAAGGTGGGTTTGGGCTGAGTCATCCTGTAAGAGTCTCCCAGGGTGTGGGATGCTAATGGCGGGAGGCTTCACTGTATCCCGAGGAGGTTCTTTTGCATATGGATTGGTGCTTGATGACCTGCCACATCTTTTCCACACTGTGACACTGAGAGATCTCTGTCTTTTGGTGCTACACCTCTGAAGATGCCAGCCACAGCTGCTGGCAAAACGTCAGGAACTACGATGCCAAGACCACGGCAATACAGCCCGGAAAACCCACAACAACCATCGTTCTCCGGCCGTGAAAGCCTTCGACAATACGTCTTTGACATACTTTGGGAGTGATGGAGATGCAGCTTGAGAAGCTGTGAGACAATAAGAAGGAAGGCAGATATCAGCACGGCCAAGGATTTCTAATCATCACAGTTCCGGGGGAAGGGATTTTTGGTAATCAACCTACTGAAGATTTGGCAGTACGACAATCTTTATTTAATCACCTTTATAAAAGAATATATTCTTTTATCTATACCAATATCCTGAGTGTTATCAATAAAGAAACATAACTTTATATTATGTATAATTTTATAAAGTTTTTTCAGATCTTTAGATAATGCTTAAGGGAAAAAAATATTCATTTGTTTAATTATTTTTCAGTAGTCAACAATCATTTGAAAGAAAACGAATAGTATCATTGTATGAAAACTATCTTTAACATCTGTAATAGAAGACTTATTTGATATCATTGTATAATAGCTATTCTTATATTTATTAAGCGTAATTTAAATAAAAAATATTTTTTTAAAAATCATAACAGTTCTACTTTCTCTCACTGTACTTTCTTTCTCTAAATAGATGGGAACCTGTTTTGGGGGGGGGGGGGGTTAGAGTAGCGTGGGGAGTGCCTGAAGGGGTGGGGAGTGCCCGAAGAATTTAATGCTTAACAGGGGGAGGGGACAGCCATTCCTATCAAGAAGGTCCTTCTGTACTGAACTCTTAGGTGATCAATAAAAGCTTTAACTCATGCATCCTGGAACTCCTGCAGTGAAGTTATTTGAGATCTAAGCTGTCAGTCTCTGACAATGGTTTGGGCTCATGAGAATGTAAACAAACAGGGTCTGCCAGCCCCACATCTACTGTGCCACTCAGACTGTACAAAGAACAGGGTTTAACTTGGTGCCCATCAAAGGACCACACGCCTCTCCGTACCGGTGGACTTCCGACTGAGCAGGGTTCCTCATAACCTCATTAGGAGATCCTCGGTGACTAGAGCGGTAATGTTCTTGAATGGTTGGCGGAACAACTCAACTGGCCCTTGGGGATAGAGTGCAGCTGCAGGACAGCATTGGGCATTTTCTAGAAGATGGACATATGTGAGCCCAAAGTGGCGCTCAGCCTCCCACCAATGTCCCATATGAATTAAGTCTATGCGTTGAACGTGTCCTTCGATCGTCTGACATGCAATGACACCATGCAGCAGATATGGGGAGGGGGAATTCATGGGAGGGAGTGGATGCAGGAAAAGTTCTTTGAACATTTGGGATGCTTTCACACATGTTGGATAATGTACTTTCAATGCACTTTAACGATAGTTTGCAAGTGGCTATCCCTGTGGAAAATCCACTTGCAAACAATTGCTAAAGTGCATTGAGAGTGCATTATCCAGTGTGTGTGAATGCAGTCTTAGGGCCAAGCTACAAGTGACGAATGACACTTGAACGGCAAGTGTATTTCTCCCTGTTCACTTGCCCTCCACTTGCGCTCCACTTGATCCACTTGCCGTTCAAGTGTCATTTGTCACTTGTAGCTTGGCCCTTAGAGCCAAGCTACAAGTGACGCCTTACACAGGTTGGACACTTGTCAGCTTCCCTCAAGTTTTGATGGGAAATGTAGGCGTCCTGGTTTTACAGCTTGGCTCTCCATTACAGCTGCAAGACCAGGATGCCTACATTTCCCATCAAAACTTGAGGGAAGCTGACAAGTGTCCAACCTGGGTCAGGCGTGACTTGTAGCCTGGCTCTTAGAAACCACTGGAGAGGCCTATGATGAAGAATCAAAGATCTGGATGGAAGAACCTGAGTTTTGGGGAAGTCTGCTGCAGACCGACTGTCAGCTCCTAGGCTTGCGTATACATCTGGCGTTTAGAAATACTTTCTTGGATTTTATTTTCCCTTTCTAAATAACTTCCGCTCACCTCTCATCCCAGGAAAGGCTTTTTTTGCAGAAGCATGCGGGCGGGGGACTCGTCAAAAGGAAGCCCCAGATTTTATTAACATTTATTACCATTTCAAGGGGAAATATATGAAGCCAATTATGCTTCACGGATTAATTTCACAAATGGCCCACATTTTTTGCCAGCTAAGCTGGAAAGATGCCCTTTGCAAAAACAGCCGTTATCTTGGAAATGCCAGAAATCGCTGTCAAAGACTCTGCCGCCTCAACCCATTGGGTTCTGTTTTGTTTTGTTTATTGGTATGTCAGTATTTCTAGAGGGGGGGGGAAGCAAACCTGCTCTATTGCTAGTGAAATGACCACCAAGTGGTAAGACTGTATATGGAATTATAGCCTCCCGAGTGTCAGCAAGAAATGAGCTGATGGGTCCTTGTGTCTGTGTGGCCACTTTAATATCCATCCATCCATCTAGATGTCTGCTACGCATGGCAGTTCTTGCCCTGGGGCCCTTCCAAGCACAGACGTTTGTTTCTCTGCTTCCTTCGCCCCGATTTCTCTCCTATTCATTAGCCATCCTCCCTTGCTATTTGTGAAGGGTAGTTTCTCTTCAAGCATCACCGCTCTGACATGGCAAGAGTAGGCAGGTGCCCAAGGGACTCATCTCCCAAGTGGGAGGCTAAGAGGCCCTGCTGGCTTCATAACCACTTGTGCTACCTCTGCGGAGGTGCTGAGCCGAGCGTCATTTGACCAGGAGAAGAAACAGCTGCTGAGTGCAGCCTTCCAAATGCCAAAGCTTTGTTCCTTGGAGCAGCGATCTACAACCTGTGGCTCGAGGGCCAAATGTGGCTCAGTATAGAATCAAACGTAGCTCTTTTAAAAGAAAACGAAACCTTACATTGCAGTATATTGGAGAGCAGTAGGCGGGATGCTGGAATAACCCTGATAAAACCTAGGCAGCAAAACCTCCCGAGGGAATGCAATCAACAAATACAACCAGTTCTTATGCAGAATTCCTATGTTCATACAAGTGCATAGAAAAGTGCAACCATGCATACAGTACAACCCCAAGCATAAGTGATATAAATGGTATAATAAATACTATAATAAATAAATTCCAGTCGATATCACAGGTCACAGGTACAATAAATATGGCAATAAAAAAAAATAGCGGTCAATATCACACAACTAGACATGGGCACGAACCAAAAAAATTTAACAAATCCGCGGTTTGTGGTTTGGTGTCAATGATGATCCCGAAGTCGCAAATCGAAACGGACATTTCCCGTTGACGAACTGGTTCGCAGTTTGCGGTTCATGGTGCTCAGAACGGCCCCCGTTGCACTTAGAGAGCCCATATTCACAGGTCCAGAGGAGTTAGCCGTGTTAGTCTGTAGTAGCAAAATCAAAAAGAGTCCAGTAGCACCTTTAAGACTAACCAATTTTATTGTAGCATAAGCTTTTGAGAATCACAGTTCTCTTCGTCAGATGCCTGATACAGAGACTGGTCAAACACAGAAGAGGAGGGGAGAGAGGGGAGAGAAGGAGAGATATATCAGAAGGGGACAAGATGCAATTAGCGGGGAGGCAACCCAAACATTCCTTTGCTAGTAAATGTAAACATCTCCTTTTGGTGTGGAGTCAGTTTGCCGTGTTAGTTTGCTGCAGTAAAAGCATCCAATTCCTATGTAGTATAAGCCTTCGATAACCACAGCTCTCCCTGCCAGATGCATCTGACAAAGAGAACTGTGGTCCCCGAAAGCCCACACCAGGCGTCACTGGGCTCCCCCAGACCACGCCGCTGTAAAGGAAATCTGTTACCTGTGATAATGTGATAACCATTTATAGTCTCTGTCCCAGCTTGACAGAGTCAAATTTGTATATGAATTCCAATTCAGCAGCCTCCCGTTGGATTTTGTTTTGGAAAGGTTTCTGTTGAACCACAGTGACCTTTAAGTCTTTGGTGGAATGTCCTGGTAGATTGAAGTGTTCTCCCTCTGGTTTTTGGACGTTTCCATTTCTAATGTCAGATTTGTGTCCATTTATTCTTTTGCGTAGAGGTTGGCTGGTTTGTCCAATGTACAGAGCAGAAGGACATTGTTGGCACATGAGGACATATATCAGATTGGAGGATAAGCAGCTGTAAGAGCCAGAGACAGTGTAGTTGATGCCATTGGGTCCTGTAATTGTATTCCCTGGGTAGATATAGGGGCAGAGCTGGCATCTGGGTCTGTTGCAGGGCCTGGTACCTGTGCTGGTGACTCTGCTGGCCGATTCATGATTGTAAGTGAGAAGTCGTTTAAGATTGGGGGGCTGTCTGTAGGCAAGGAAAGGTCTTCCACCCAGGGCTTCTGAGAGAGAGGTATCATTTTCCAGGATGGGTTGTAGCTCACTGATGATACGTTGGATGGGTTTGAGCTGGGAGCTATAGGTGACAACCAGTGGTGTTCTGTTGTTAGTTCCTTTAGGTTTGTCCTGGAGCAGACTGTTTCTGGGTACTAGTCTGGCCCTGTTGATTTGTTTCTTCACTTCATTTGGTGGGTACTGTAGTCCCAAAAATGCTTGTTGTAAATCTCTTAAGTGTGAGTCTCGGTCGAGAGCATTGGAGCAGATACGGTTGTAACGTAAGGCTTGGCTGTAGACAATAGACCGAGTGGTATGTTTAGGGTGGAAGCTGGAGGCATGTAGATATGAGTATCGGTCTGTTGGTTTCCGGTATAAGGTGGTATTTATTCGCCCATTATGTAGTTGTACAGTGGTGTCCAGGAAGTGTACCTGTTGTGTAGAGTGGTCCAGGCTTAGGTTGATAGTAGGGTGAAAGTTATTGAAGTCCTGATGAAATCTCTCAAGGGCTTCCTTCCCATGGGCCCATATGATGAAGATGTCATCCAGGAATCTTAAGTATAGTAGTGGTTCCAGTGGATGGGAGCTGAGGAAGCGTTGCTCCAAGTCCGCCATGAATATGTTAGCATATTGTGGTGCCATGTGTGTGCCCATGGCTGTGCCATTAACCTGTAGATATAAGTTGTCACCAAATTCGAAGTAATTGTGAGTGAGTACGAAGTGACAAAGTTCAGTGGCGAGGTGTGCTGTGGTTTTGTCCGTGATAATATTCCGCATGGCTTGCAGTCCATCTGCATGTGGGATATTGGTGTACAGGGCCTCCACATCCATGGTTGCTAGGATGGTGTCATCCGGTAGGTTGTCAATGGACTGTATTTTCCTGAGGAAGTCAGTGGTGTCCCGTAAGTAGCTGTGTGTGTTGGTGGCATAGGGCCTGAGGACAGAGTCCATGTATCCCGAGACTCCTACTGCGATGGTGCATTTTCCTGAAACAATGGGGCGTCCTGAGTTACCTGGTTTGTGGATTTTGGGTAGTAGGTAGAATCTTCCTGGTCGTGGTTCCTGGGGTGTGTCCGTATGGATGCATTCTTGTATGTCCATGGGGAGTGTTTTTAATATTTTATTGAGTTCCCTTTTGTATTGCTCCGTGGGGTCAGAAGGTAGTATTTTATAGAATGTTGTGTTGGAGAGTTGTCTTTCTGCTTCTTGTATATAATTATGTTTGTCCATGATGACAACTGCTCCGCCTTTGTCAGCTTCCTTGATTACGATGCCAGAATTATTTTGGAGGCTGTTTATGGCCTCTCTTTCTCCATGGCTGAGGTTCTGCTTTAGGTGTTGTTGTTTGTCAATTATCTCAGCCTGAGTACGTCTACGGAAGCATTCAATGTAAAAGTCCAATGAGGAGTTACGGCCCTCAGGGGGTGTCCATGTGGAATTCTTTTTCCTGGAGTTTTGTAACGAAGATTGTGTATTGCTGGGTTGGGGGGGGTGGGGACTGCTGTGATGGTGTCTGTTCAGTGCTTTGTTCATCGTTTTGTTCAGCAGAGTAGTTGAAGAATTCTTTCAGTCTTAGGCGTCTGAAATAGGCCTCCAGGTCTCCACAAAGTTGTATGGTTTGTGTGGGTCTGGCTGGGCAAAAAGATAGTCCACGTGAGAGGACTGATTCCTCTGCTTGGCTCAGCTTGTAACTGGAACACAGGGAGTGTGTAGCAGGCTCTCCTCCAGCCAGCAACCAAGTTTGGTCAAGATTGCAATAGGGATCTTGGAGTTATACCCTCTCCAATCCGAGGCCCCCAGGAAACTCCCACACAAATCCAAGCTCTATTATACTCTCTCTGTCTCTCCCCAAAGGCTAGCAAGTAGCAAGCAACAGCTCTCACACTCCACTGCTCGCTGAAAGTGAAACCCAGCCTGGGAGCGCAGTGCTTTTTATAAGCTGAGGTCCCATATTGCAATGCAGGAGGTCTGTGTTTGGCCGTCAGAGCTGCCGATCAGGGTTTGCGGGGATGAGATTGGAGTGCCCGTGACTACAGAACACCCCCTTCCCCCTCCCTCCCCTGGGTGTCTTCTCCCAACTTGTAACCACTTTGCAGCTCCGTGGTCCGTGGTCGGAAGGAAGACCTGCCGATCAAGGTAAGCTGGGCTTCCATTCAGGTTTCCAGGGCGACAGAAGGAGCGCAGACAGAGTTCAGGCATTCCCCCGGCTCCGTTTCCAGGGAAATTGATTGATGGTGCCTGACTGTCTGGCTTCCCGAACCGCAGCCAAACGCACCGAACCAGGTTTCTTCCGAACGCTGGTTCGTTGGCCATGGACAATCACGAACTGTCGGATCGCGATTGCGCGATTGCCAATTTTTCTGGGTTTTTGAAGTTCGTAATGCGGCTTGTGCCCATGTCTAATCACAACCACACAGAATCCAATCACTATATGCAGTTCCGCCTTTAGAGACTTCAAGCAATGTTCTGACTGTTCTACAGCAGCCAAGAAATGCCAGTAGCAGAGTCCAGTGTCAATCTGGGTAAGTGTTGGAGTTCATGGGAAAATGTTTATGCTGTTAACCCTTCTCTTGCAAGCAACTCCAGTCCAGGGGACGCTGCTGCTGCAAGCTCCGCCCAGCAGACTGCTAGCCCCATCTGTTTTGCAATGCTTTCTCAAGGGCAGCTTAAATCATGGCAAACACAAAGACACAGATCGGAAAGATACGACTGTCTCTTGCTCCATTGCAAGGCGGTCAGTCCTGCCAGTGGTCCGGGATGCTGGAATAACCAAAGGCAATGGAAGGCACAGAATTTTATGGGACTTAAAAGGCTTCTCGGAGATGCTTTATAGAAAGAGAAATGAGAGGTGAGCAATTGCCCGTAATCCAAGCGCACATATTTATGCAAGTGAGTACATTAAAATGAGAATGCAAATATTAATTATTTTGTTGTCAGATCTTGTGTCTGCCGCTTCCTAATAAAGGTCATGCAACAACCAGTGTTTCGGCTGTAAAAAAATTTATGGATTATTAATCAACATGTCAAACAGGGATAATGTTAAGTTATGTAGTTTCAGTGATGCAAATAGGCTTTCTTATATGGGCTGTTTGTTGATCTCTTGCTCTCATTGTTGACATCATTTGGCTATTGAACTGTTGAAGTTTGTGGGCCCTTGCCCTTAAGTATTTACTTCTGTGGTTTCCATGCCCACGCAGGGTCTACAACCTCCAACCTGGGCTGGTAGTCCAGGCCAGTTAGCTAAACAACTGCTGGGGGCAGCCATGGCAGGGCAATAAGGAATGTGCCCGTATCTTGCAGGGGCTCAGCTTGCTCCACTTATCAGTGAAAGAGGAAGCAACTGGCTTTCTCTCCTGTGCCCATGACCTCATCAGCCTCAAAATCCTTGCAGAGGTGAAATCTGATAAATAAATCATATGTTGGCCCCAGAGACCTAATTAAAGGATTCCATGTTTGGGCCATTAGCAGAGTCTATTATTTAGCAAAGGAAGCATGATTATAGGTGGTTGTGAGCTGGCTGGTGTGTGTGCAGGAGAGAAAATAACAAAGCATACACTTGCTTATATTTAAAAAGGAAATAAGAGTTCTTTATTGTAGGAACTCTGATAGGAAAGGCAGAGAGACAGAGCCTAACTACCTAACTAATCTCAGGATGAGCATGGATGCTAGGACAAGTCCTGCCTCCATGCTTGCATGATGGAGGGAGGAGAAGGAGAAAAATGGTGCCTGGAACAAAGCCAGGAAGATGAGAGTGAGAGGAAGGAAGTCAGGAGGAGGAAATCCTGAGAATAGCAATCTACATATCAAAGGATAGTCAAAGCAGTAAACAGTAAACAGAGTGCCCTGACCTCTCTGTCTTTCTAACATCTTCTCCACACATTGACACTGAGAGATCTCTGTCTTTCGGTGCTACACCTCTGAAGATGCCAGTCACAGCTGCTGGCAAAATGTCAGGAACTACAATGCCAAGACCATGGCCATACAGCCTGGAAAATCTACAACAACTAAAGTTATGATTCCATTTTCACGGTACCATGAGAACAGAATCATAACTTCCTGCCTCCGTTTTGGAAAGGGTGATGTCAGAAATCACACAAAAGAGCCGCCGGCGTTCTGTGAGTGGGGCGCTATTTTTAATGGCCGTGGTGTCCCTTAATCCCAGGGTCGAGAGGCCAGAAGGATATCATGACCAATGGTATCGGAAGCCACTGAGTGATCCAGCAGGACTAGAAGTGTCACATTCATCCTGTCTAGTTCTCAGTAGAGTTCACCAACTAAGGTGACCAGTGCAGCCTCTGTTCCAAATCCCAGACTGAAGCCAAATTGAAATGGATCCAGAAAACCAGTCTCTTCTCCCCCTGAAGTTGAGAAGCAATCACCTGCTCTAACAACTTTCCCAAAAAGGGAAGATTGGAGGCTGAACAGAAGTTCTCCAATAGGAGGTCTCAAGGAGCGTTTTTTTTTTCAAGCAGAGTTCTGTAATGCACCCGACTTTTTTCTAAACACCTTTGGTATTTATGCTTTGGAAGTGCCCCTTCTGTGGCTCCATAAACTGGTGTCCCTGGAACAAAAGCTTCTATCTGTAAATCGATATGGTTTTGACTGTGCCTGTAGGTTGTGGGCAACCTTTAGGTTTAACAGCACAGAAAACCTCACCAGCTCTCAAGTTCTGAATTTGCAAAAGGCTTTGAAAAGATGGAGGGGAGATTCATTTAATGACTAGTGTGTCTTTCTTTGTGTGCATTTGTTGTGCTGCAAAAGTGTAATGCATATCCTCCCCAGCCAGCTCTGGCTATACAGAGCTAGTCAACACATGTTCCAGTCTGAATTTATAACTGTAGTGGTGTGTGTTCATGTGCTTGGGAAAAGAATCTCTGCTAACTGAATGTCCATTTTTGCAGTCTAGCCAAGTTTTCAGCACAAGTACTGGAGGAATGTGTTGCCGGCCTGGGAGGAAAAACTCAAAGTGAGGAAGAGAGAGAAAAGAGCTGAGCCTGCAAAGGGGACAGATTGCATTTTTGGAAGCCAGAGACCCGAGAAGGAGGGGGGCAGAGACCCGAGAAGGGGGCACCTGACCCGTGCTGAACTGACTGCAGCGGAGACCGAAGGGTTATCGGGGCTAATTAGCCAAGGGTGACTTTTCTGCACACCTTGAGACATTTAAAGTTTCCATCGTAGATTTCCTACTGCCCTTTATCAAGCAAGGCAGTCTCTGGTTGCCAGTGCAGGCAAAGAAAGCCTCCTTCTGACAAAAACAGGCTACCAAGTGAACGTTGATCGTCTTAGGTTTTAGAACAGCTGCTGAGTTCAGTTGCAGCTATTGCTGCTATTTCCAGATTGTATGTTTTCTTATTTTAACTGTTTGCTGCCTTGGGATCCAGTTTTTGAGCCATCGTGGTAGAGAGGAAATCCCCTTCAACTCTTTATATCAGACAAATAGGTCAGTCCCATTGTAAAAGAATGAAGGGCATCAAAAAGAATGACATCAAAAATCACAACATTCAAAAACCAGTGGGAGAACACGTTAATCTGCCAGGCCACTCCATCACCAATCTAAGAGTAGCAATTCTCAAGAAGAGAAACTCCAAAGGAAAATTACAACACAAGGTTGCTGAAATTAAGTTTGTATGCAAATCTGGAACAAGATTCAATCCCCAGCGTTGAATTGGGACATGGGATTTTTCTCACATTACAGATGCTGATTTTCTGCACTTTCACACCCATGCTCTATCAAGTTAATTACGACATGTATAGCTTCCTGACAATCTAATTTGCAGTATCCCTCCCGTCCTCTGCCTGGATTATAAACACCCCTTCCTTTTTCCACTCCTCATATCTGACAAAGGAAGCTCTGATATTTGAAAGCTCGTACCCCGGAAATCTAGTTGGTCTTTAAGGTGCTACTGGGCCTGAATTTAGCTCACAGGTTTATCGTGAGGATAAAATGGGGACATGGTGGATGTTTGTCTGACCTCCTGAAAGGAAGGATGGGATTAAAATGTGATAGACAGACAGACAGACCTTCCCTGTACCCCTTATCCTCTCAAGTGCATTGTGGTACAACCCCATTGGGTCCATACGCAAGCATGTGCGTTCTGCAAAAAGCACTTTGACAAACATTCATTTTTTAAAAAAAAACACCCAGAACTTCCCAGCGCCCCTGATGAAAGAATGTAGGGACAAAGTGGCCACAACTAGTGCTGAAATCCAGCCATCTCACTCCCTCTCAGACTTGCTTCCTCTTCCTATGGTTCCTTCCGGGTTCTGCTAACTCGACACCGTTCCCAGATGCCTCGCCTCAGCTGCCTGCCAGAGAAAATTAACTGACCGAGAAAGTCAATGGCCGTTGTCAAGCATCTCCCCGCTCACCCAAGCATGAGCAATTCTCAGTGAATACAGGCCAATCGTGGCAAATTCACCTCTAGCCAGGCTTTCCCTATCTAGTTGATGAGTGCCAAAGAAAGAGCAAGATTCTGGTCCAGGAGCATCTTAAAGACCAACTAGATTTTCAGGGTATGATCTTTTAAGCGTCAAGCCTCTCTTCCTCAGACCAACACTAAAACTAAAAAAAAGAGCAGACATTCCTAACGTTGGAAGGGACTTTATAGTCAGTCTAGTCCAACCCTCAGCTTAATGATGGAAATGCAAAACTAGAGCATTCCTAACAGCTGCCTGCTTAGTCTCTCCTTGAAGACCTACAGCAGGGAGTTTTTTTCTGGGAAAAGAGGTGGTGGAACTCAGTGGGTTGCCAGCACAGGGGGCAACACTTGGCGGGAGGTGGTGCCTTTGGTACCACATGTGCACATGCAAAGTGCACGCATGCTCCCAGGATCAATGATGTCACTTTGGGTCAGCTGGAACAAGGGGGGAGTTTTTAAAGTTTAAGTCAGCCTCGGCGAAAATGGTCACATGGCTGGTGGTCACATGGTGGTTAGCGCTAAACTCCCCTCTGTCTGGAGATCAGGGGGCGGGGCCACCAGCCATGTGACCATTTTCAAGAGGTGCCGGAACTCCGTTCCACCGCGTTCCAGCTGAAAAAAAGCCCTGACCTACAGTAAGGGAGAGCCCACCCCCATCAGCCATGTCTTCCCTCTCAGAACCTTCTTTTCAGAATACCTGTAAAATATGCTGCATACACAAAAAGATTCTGAGCACACCATGAATTTAAGATCGTGCAATAAATCCCTTTGCTGCTTTGTTACCAAAGATTTCAGCACTGTTATCCAATGAGAAAGATCTCCATAAATAGATTCTCACCAGATGTGAGTGGAGGAAATATTATTTAATTCTGGTTTCAAGTAAATATTTTTTGGGAATCACCCGTGGAATTTAGTTAACTTCCTCAGTGCAGTCCTTCTTAACATGGCTGTGAAGTGTTTTATGGGGCTGTCTGTGTCAGCCCAGCCGGGTAAATATGATAGTTTTTGTTAGGTTCTGTTGAAACGCAGATAAGCAGACTTTCATACTATGGAATTATGAGGCTGAAGAAATATGAGAGAGAAAGAGAGGCGGGGGAACGTAAGGGAAAATGTGTTCAGCTGTTTGGGAGCCATATAAAACATCGTTTGCTTAGTCTTGGGGGAAAGTGGTAGAAAACTGTTAAACTAAATGCTATTTTTTTAATTTAAAGAGTGCTTTTATGGCAACTCTTATTAATCTTCAGAAACTGTCTGGAGACTATTAAAAATGTATACACTGTAGAAAAAAGACTTCCTACCATGTGTGATAAAACTCTATTATGTGGGATTTGTAGACATCACTCCACTAGCGTTTAGCATATCAGAGAAGCGTTTCGTTTCATGATCAAATAGGGAAATGCCAATCAAATGAACATCCTTGAAGAGAAATCCCCCCACCCTGTGTGTTTTCTCTCTGGGGAAAGCAAAGAAGTCTCACAGCAAATATTCAAAATGCCCTTTTCAAGTAATGCAGCCCCCCCCCCATGTCAACCTATGCACCCAGAAGACAAGCCAGAAGCAATTTCAAGGATGCAACTGCCAGCCAGCTGCTTGTATAATAATGATGCCGGCCTCAACATGTGAGAGAAACGGACCCCGCATTCAACACTACGAACTCCTCCCGCAACCACTGACTGCAGCAGCCTCTGAGTGAGATGGGCCCCCAAGACTGCCCCTGCGCAACTGGTGGTTCTTGCACCTGGGCTGGTTCCTGTCAAAAAGAGGCTTCTCCTGTTGCCCGGCTGGCAGCAGCAAGCGTGAGAAGGGCTGCGTCTGCAAAAGCTGCTGTCAAATAAAGGCAGCTGCAGTGCCTAAATATGCAGCTTTCTGTTCTCTGTAAATAATTCTCTACGGTGAAAAAGAATGATTTTTGACCACAATTAATATTTTGTAGTTGTATGAGAGCCTGTTTGGTGTAATGGTTTGGTGTAGTGGTTAAGAGCGGCAGGACTCTAATCTGGAGAACTGGCTTTGCGTCCCCTCTCCTCCACTTGAAGCCAGCTGGGTGACCTTGGATTAGTCACAGCTCTCTCAGAGCTCTCTCAGGTCCACCCACCTCACAGGGTGATTGTTGTGGGGATAATAACATACTTGGTAAACCGCTCTGAGTGGGCTTTAAGGTGTCCTGAAGGGCAGTGTATAAATCAAATGTCGTGGTTTTTTTTGTTGTTGTTAGCATATATGTACTGCCTTTGTGCATGCACAGTTCATGGTATTAATCATTTTAATTCGAACTCAGAACGTGCTGGTAAAAGTACAGACATCTAGGAGAGAAGAGGTAAGCTGGAACAAGAGAAAGAAGCCATAATGCCAGGTGGTTGTTGTTGCTGCTGCTGCTGCCGTTGTGTCATACTAGAAGGCCTGCTTTGGAAGGCGGGGATAGTGGGAATATCAGCATCCTGCCCCCCAACACACACCTCCTATGCATACCCTCTATTCCATCTACAAAAGACTATTCGACCTGGAAAAATCAGGAGGAAGCTACCTGCAGAGGAGATTTGTTCATTGATTGATTGATTTTAATTTATTACTTTTCCAGACCGGCTCGAAGGAGCAATACAAGATGGTAAACAAGATGGTAAAACCAAGTCAATGCAAATAGTTCATCCCAATAACAAGTCAATGAAACAAGGCAAGTCAATCAAATAAATTAAGAGCAAGTCAATAAACCCATGTGAATAAAAACAGCCAATAAAAGCAAGCCAGGGCATAAAAGCACATAGAACAAACACGGCAGTTTAAAATATTATTGACACAGATCTCGGGCTTGGAGCTAGAAAAGATGGAAGCCCTTTGAAGACTAAAGAGGACACTGAGGGCCTGCTGCCTACAGGAAAGTAGACACTGAGTCGCAGGTCTCAAGGAGTAGGGTAAAGGCGAGGAGGCGTCGCTAAGGAAGTCCTGTCTTTGGTGGCCACCCACCTCACCTCCACAAACAGAAGCTCAGAGAACACGGGGTGTGAGAAGAGTCTTGTGGTACGTTAAGACTAACAGTGAGAAAGAGCAAGAGTTCAGCAGCACCTATATGACTAACAAAATTAGTGGTAGGGTATGAGTTTTCTTGAGTCACAGGCCACAGCTCACTTCTTCAGATGCAGCTAGAATGTGAGTCCATCTGCCCTTTTATCTTGGAGAGGGGAGGGATTACAGAAGCCGAATGGCTTTATTCCAGCATTAAGTTTTTTGAACTCAGTTCCACTTCTTCAGATGCTATGCCTGGGTGGGTCTCTCATCTGAAGTAGTGGACTCTCGTCCACAACACCTTATGCTGAAATAAAATTCAGTTGGTCTTTCAGATCTCTTAAAACTCTTGTTTCTATGATTATAGGGATCTCAGGTGCCCACCGGTGGAAGGCAATCTCCCGGCGGTTTAGCTGTTTGCCTGCCACTTCCTGGCCACCATGAAAAAGAAAAGTATGGCCGTTTCTGCAACCGCAGTAGAGACAAGGGAGGGGTTACCCACAGAAACGTCTGCACTCTATGTGCACGCCACCACAATAATGAATGATTATACAATTTTCAAAGTGCAAGTGCCTCTTGTTCGTTGAGCCAATATTGCAATTCATACAAAGACCATTGCTCATAGGACAATTCATACATGTGCAAATCGTACAAGTGCAAAATCATACATGTGCAATTTCATTTCTGGTGCAGTACAACTCTACAATACCAGGTATATAAGTAATACAATGAATTTTATACAGATTCACTCCTTCCTCTCCTTCAACTAGTTCTTCCCAAAGGTGGTGTAAAGCCCAAATAAATTCCAAAGGAGGGAGTGGAGACCGCCACGCTCAATCTGGGGCCGGCTACGAACGCAGATTTCGTGCCACCTTCTTCAGGAGCGTGCCATAAACACTCCCCAGTAGAATGTCACCACCACATTTCTCTCATCGCCTGGTTAGTAGGTATGCTTGTTCTCTTCCTTATTCATTGTATTACTTATATACCTGGTATTGTAGAGTTGTACTGCACCAGAAATGAAATTGCACATGTATGATTTTGCACTTGTACGATTTGCACATGTATGAATTGTCCTATGAGCAATGGTCTTTGTATGAATTGCAATATTGGCTCAACAAACAAGAGGCACTTGCACTTTGAAAATTGTATAATCATTCATTATTGTGGTGGCGTGCACATAGAGTGCAGACGTTTCTGTGGGTAACCCCTCCCTTGTCTCTACTTCCTGGCCACCAGCAGAAGGTTTGGGGCTGCCCGGAGATGGCTCACCATTGGCAGGCACCGTGGGAAAACGTGTGGCCTGCAGCGCTCTTCCAACAGACGGCATCGCTTCCGGAAGTGACGTTGTTGCGCCACCTGCAAGACTTCTCCTGTGTTTCATTTGGGGCTGATTTCGAAAGAGTTGGCTCTGCACAGAGCGTGGGACGCCGGTATGACGTCACTTCCGGAAGTGACATCGTGTCTGCTGGAAGCGCGTGAAGAAGACCCACACAAGGAAGGCACAAAGTAAGTGTCAAGCCCCCTCTTGTCTTGCCGGGAAGGTATAGGGGGACCTGGCAACTGAAACTGGCTGCAAGACAACACAACACGACTCCCATGATAGAATTGCATGTCCACAAACATATCTACAATTAGTCTGGGAGTTATTTCCATAACTCTGCATTGATTAATCCCACCTGTTAACAGGTAAGACTTCCTTCACCATTTCCTGGGGTCCCTGCACCACCTCTGCGTCTGTTTGCTTGTTTGTTTGCGTTTCTCACTGAGACTCAAGGCGGATTACACAATGTGACTTTATACTGTCAATGGATGGGACATTCAATAACAAATGCAACAGGGTATGGCTTACAGGAATTTGGAAACAAGCGGAAAATATGATTCAGAGCTGAGAAGATGCTGAAAAAAAATTCCTGTTTCCTCATTGGGAGAAGGGTGTCAGATCTATGGCTAAATAACAGTTGTATCCAGACTACCTTCTGCAATCAGACAAGAGTCCGTTGTTTTCAAAAGATTTACTGAAAAATGCAACCATTATAGTCCACGGGCCCAGATGCAATATCTGGGTTGGTACACGTGTATTGTTACGAATGAAAGGCAAAGAATACAGTACAAAGTATCAAGACTCAGTAGGCCCAGCCTCCCCCCACAGTTCTCAAAACAATCCCTTTGAAGCTGAGAAAGTGAAAGTTTCCCAGGGCTGGAAAAGCTGTAGTCAAAACATTCCTCTTCTGAGAGAGAGCTGCTAGGGAACATCTTGGCACCTGTGAAGAAAGCACTTAGAACACTAAAAGGATTAAAATGGAGTTTCTGTGGTTACAACATATAGAGAAGCATTCTGAACCTGACAAAGGGTTGGGAAATTTCTGGAAATTTGGGGTTGGAACCCAAAGACGGCAGGGTTTGGGGAGGGGCCTTATCAGGGTATAATGCCATCCACCCCACCAGGTGTTAATTTCTCCAGGAGAATGGATCTCTGTAGTTTGGAGATCAGTTGTAATTCTGGGAGATCTGCTGTCCCCACCTGTAGGTTGACAACCACAC
The DNA here is from genome assembly GCF_028583425.1 of Eublepharis macularius. NCBI lineage: Eukaryota > Metazoa > Chordata > Lepidosauria > Squamata > Eublepharidae > Eublepharis > Eublepharis macularius. Next base: position 2,848,948 of record NC_072791.1, on the reverse strand, counting down.
CACTGAGATATAGATAGGCCTAATAAATAAATATAATGCCTCTTATTATTAACTCCACCCTGATCTGGATAGCCCAGGTGAGCCTGATCTCATCAGATCTCAGAAGCTAAGCAGGGTCAGCCTTGGTTTGTAATTGGATGGGAGACCTCCAAGGAAGACCGGGGCTGTTTTCACATGTATTGTCGAAGGCTTTCACGGCCGGAGAACGATGGTTGTTGTGGGTTTTCCGGGCTGTATTGCCGTGGTCTTGGCATTGTAGTTCCTGACGTTTCGCCAGCAGCTGTGGCTGGCATCTTCAGAGGTGTAGCACCAAAAGACAGAGATCTCTCAGTGTCACTTAGAGATCAGTCAGTGTCACTCAGTGTCACTGTGACACTGAGAGATCTCTGTCTTTTGGTGCTACACCTCTGAAGATGCCAGCCACAGCTGCTGGCGAAACGTCAGGAACTACAATGCCAAGACCACGGCAATACAGCCCGGAAAACCCACAACAACCATGTTTTCACATGCCTTTAAAATAGCGCAAGCTTCCTCACGTGATTTTTGACGCCATCTGTGAGGATGTTGCTTTCGTGGCTACCTGTCTCAGATTTGTAAATGGGTGGCGTCAAAAATCGGCAAGGAAGCTGTGACTATCACATTATTTTAAAGACGTGTGAAAACGGGCCAGGGCTGCAGAGGGAGGCAACGGCAAACCACTTCTGTCTCTTGCCATGAAAACCCCAACAGGAGTTGCCATAAGTCAGCTATGACTTGAGGGCGCTCTCATCACCATTCTTAACTCCATTCATTGTAACTTTTTCTAACTTGATGGTCTGAAGCCCAAAGAGTAGCAAAATGCCAGGAAGTATTAGGTTTTCTGTCTAACTATGGGAGCCACTAAGGGAATTCACTAAGATTCTCTTAGACTTTTGAAAGGAAGGTTCCAAAATAGCCCAGCGAAGACCAACCATGTTGCTTGTCCCCCAGAATGTTGGTAGCCTTTCAGCATCCATGAAAAGAGGAAGAGAAAACAAGTGTAGAAGCGAGAAGTTGGCCTACTGCAGCCACTAACCACTTAAAACAGAAATCAGGGTAAGAGAAGTATGCCGGGAGCCACACAGATGCCACAGTCCTGGTTTGAAGATTTCAAAGTCTAAACCCTGGAGGGGTGATTGATAAATAAATCATAAGTTGCCCCCAGAATTCTTTTTTTCTTTTTTGAAAAAATTTTTATTGGGTTAGGATCAAATGTTTACACATTACAGTCAATTTTCCCATTTCCCAATTTCTAACCCCCTCCCTTTCCCCCCCCCCCATTTTGTTGACTTCCAACAGTTTTCCAACCCTTTATCCCTTTTCCCTTACTCTTTATATATTCCTCTATCTAACAAATATATATTCTCCCTTTATTCTAAGCAATACTTCTTTAACTATTTTTAATACTCTGTACCCTGTCTATGAGTCCCTTTTTCCATAATGGATAAACAATTTATCCCATTTTTCATTATTCCACTTTCAAATATTTCTATATATCATAAACTATGTAAACCATACATTCATATAAATCAACCAGTTTAACTTATAATCTATATGTTATTCATTCTATCTTCTTCTTTCTATTTTAATTATATTTGTTTACATTAGTATTTCTATTCCCCTTCAATCATAAGTCTATATATGATATCAATCAATTTGACTCATATACAGCTTCAAATAAACATATTCAGTTTGGTACATTGTACGGAATCAAAAAGAAAATATTATTAGTTAGTCAATCCTTATAGTTAACCCTTATGATTAATTGTTTTCTATCAATATTCTATTTATTATTCTATATATATCAATCTATTAACCTAACTGCTTAGAGATTCACGTTTACCTCTTCTCCCCCCCGGTAAAGTCACCCCCCTCTACATTTTATTGTACTTCAGTAGTTCTCAAACTGCCACAGTTCTCCTCCCACCTCCCATTTCTTCTCCAAATATTGTTTCAGCTTCTCCCAGTCTGTGTTAAACTGTCCTGAGTCCAGGTTTCTCAATTTTCTTGTCATTTTGTCCATTTCTGCCATATACAGCAATTTGTGGATCCAATCTTCAATGGTTGGCACTTCTTGTATTTTCCATTTTTGCGCATACAAAAGTCTAGCTGCTGCCGTCATGTAAAATATCAACGTCCTATGATGGGCTGGAATTCCCTCCATTCCCAAGTTTAGTAGCAGGAGTTCTGGGTTCTTATTAATTTGAAATTGTAAAATCTCACTCATTTCTCTTATTATTTCCCCCCAGTACTGCCTAGCTACCTCACACGTCCACCACATATGATAGAGGGAGCCCTCATGCTTCCTGCATTTCCAGCATTTATTAGAAGTGTTCGAATTCCCTAGCGCAATCTTCTTTGGTGTCATGTACCAACGGTAAATCATTTTGTAAATGTTCTCTTTAATACTAGTGCATGTCGTTGTCTTCATTGTAGTCTTCCACAATTATTCCCATGCCTCCATTGTTATTTCTTTGTTAAAATTTATGGCCCATTTCACCATTTGTCCTTTAACTACTTCATCCTCAGTATACCATTTCAGCAGTGCTTGGTATACCTTAGATATTCTTTTCTTGTCCTCTTTAAGAAGGGTCTGCTCTAGTTCCGAATTCTCTGTTCGTATACCTCCCTTTACAGAGTCCGAGTTATATAAATCTCTAATCTGTCTGTACTGGAACCAGTCGTAATAAGGTGATAGTTCCTCCTGAGTCTTTATTCTGAGTTTAGATGCTTCAGTTCTAGTTATTTCTTTGTAAGTTAAACATTGTTGCTCATTATCAACAGCTCTCGGGTCTATCACCTCATATGGAACTACCCACAAAGGGGTTCCTTCTTCCAAATAGATTTTATACTTCTTCCAGATTATATATAAACTTCTCCGTATATAGTGATGCAGGAACATCAAGTTCGCCTTTACTTTATCATGCCATAAGTATGCGTGCCATCCAAATATTTTTTTATATCCCTCTAGGGCTAGTAATTTCTTATTCTTTAGCGTCATCCACTCCTTCAACCACACCAAGCAAATTGCGTCATGGTAAAGTCTTAGATTGGGCAGTTGCATTCCGCCTCTTTCCTTTGCATCTTGCAAAACTTTCATTTTCACTTCTTGCCTGCCCATACAAAGTCTGATATTTTCCTCTGCCATTTTTCAAATTGCTTAGAGTCACTGATGATTGGTAAGTTGCCCCCAGAATTCTAATTAAAGGATTCCATGTTTTGGCCATTAGCAAAGCCTGCTGTTTGCAGTGAAAGCATGCTTATAGGTGGCTGTGAGCTGGTTTGGCTGGCTGGTGTGTGTGCAGGAGAGAAAATAACAAAGCATACACTTGCTTATATTTGGAAAGGAAATAAGAGTTCTTTATTGTTGGAACTCCATACTCTGATAGGAAAGGAGGAGAGGCAGATCCTAACTACCTATCTAGTCTAAGGATGGACATAGATGCTAGGACAAGTGCTGCATCCATGCTTGCAAAATGGAGGGAGGAGAAGGAGAGAGGTGATGCCTGGAACAAAGCCAAGAAGAGGAGAGAGGTAGGAGGTCAGGAGGATGAAATCCCAAGAATAGCAATCTACATGTCAAAGGATAGTCAGAGCAGTAAACAGTAAACAGAGTACCCTGACCTCTCTATCTTTCTAACTCTTCGGGTTGTCCCTCTCTGAAACCTGAGGAAAAGGACAGCACTGAGTCTTCCTCTTCCAACAGTGATCAAGAAGAGTCAGAGGGACGAGTGCTTCCTGCCACCCCCATAAATCATTTCTTCCCAAGGAGTTTTTAGTTTTGCCAACTCTGGCCTGGAGAAATCCTGGAGCTCAGCGGGTGATGCCTTGAGGGGATGGAACTCTGTGCAGATGTGATGCCATACATTCTGCACTCCAAAGCTGCCATTTTCTCTTGGGCATTGACCTTCATAGTCCGGAGATCAGCTGCAATTCCAGGTGAACCCCAGGCTTCACCTGATTGCTGGAAATCCTGTGTAGGGTTTCCCATATTGAAGCAAAAAAAATCGTGAGATGATGTTGCTCCCAGAGCGACACCATCACTGGTGGACACTCCTCCACCGCTCAGGAGGGCAGATGGGCAACCAGGCCTGCTGCTTCCCAGGCACGGCGGAGGAGGCTGGCTGCTCCTTTGGCACTCGGATGGGCCTGCTATTTCCCTAGATGGTCTGGAATCAGGGACAAGAGGCGGAGTCAGTGCAGGAGGCTGGGCTACTCGGAAGCAAGAGGAAGAGGAGGAGGCAGAACTGGTGGAGGAAGGCTTGCGAGAACTGCTGTGAGCTCGTGGATTCCAGCAGCTAGCCACCTCCCCCATAGTCAGAAATATCAAACATTTATAGGTCTGGTATTTTAACTGTATTTCCCCCGGACAGTCCCAGAAAAAAAGGACTGTCCAGGGGGAAACCGACCACATGGCAACCCGTCCCTAACTCTACATGAGCAGAGCAATATTTGGGTTGGGTAGACACCCCCAATTCCCCTCCATACAGCAGGAGAAGAGAAAAGTAAGAATATTCTTGTAAGTCCCTAAGCTTTGAGGAAATGGGTGTGAGGCTGCTCAAGTTTAGAGCTTGGAGAACTGAAAACTATGGCTATCCCCAGTATTGCACTATTGAGCTATGGCGGGAGGCTGTCCACCAATTATCTCCCGAAGAGTCCTTGTAAGCCCCACCTTTTCAATGTGCATTTGTGGCGGAATCTAGTGGGCCATTCTTCCGCGCAGCAACTGGGTGGTTCTCTTGCACTGTCCCTCGGCTGGCATATCAGAACTTCACAGCAGATCGCACATACCCTGAATATTTCTGTAATTTTTCTACGATATTATGCAATCTACTGTAGCCTATCATGCGCCAAAGGGTTGTTTTCTGAATCCAATAAAATCTAGCAGGGACTTCTGCTAACCGCAGCCATGTCTGCTTTCACAAGCCCGTGTTGCCTGGAGAACGCCAAAAGAGCGACGTTGTTTCCCAATATGGAATGGGACGATGTGCTCAGAGATGAGTTAATCTGTTCTCCTGAATTGTCGCTCTTAGGAAGGCGGAGAGGGAATTACAGCGCCATTCCTAAATCACAACAACGGTTGCGTCTGATCAAAGCGCAATGAACAATCTGCAGGATTGTTGCCACGTTGGCTCCCGTCTCCCATTTATGAGAAAATAAAAGGCAGCAATGGGAGAATATTTCAGAAACAAATATTGCTACAGTGCTGCGGCACCTTTTGTATCCCATCCATCTCTCTGGCAAACTCTGAGTGGGAAATCATTGGCCAATCTCCAAGAAATAATGGCCTTTAAACAGAGAGTAGAGGCAAAGAACATTTCCTGTTTTGCTTCTAAATGACTTGCAGTAAAACTGCAACCAGCCAACACTTTTCATCCCTTTGTGAGCAGCAAAACAAAAACAGCAATTAAAGCACTATATCTTCGGCTGTTTGTCCTGCGAGCCACCCTGGCTTTGGGTGCTTTTGTATAACGAGATTGCCATACCAGACAGAATCAATGTGAAAGCCTTGAGAAAAAATATATCAGTCGGTAGGTAGAGAGAAAATATGTCAGGTTTCCTCCAGTAGAAAGAACCAGGGCATCTGTGCAAAGAAAATGTTTCTTTCCTTTGAAAAGCTTCGGCAGACTGGTCCTGAAATAGGGGCTATCAGTTAAATTACATTGCTTTGAGGCAAAATGATACATTTAAATAGGAGAGAGGAGATTTCCCTCTCCCGCCCGGAGCTATTTTGTTCTTCTGCTTGATGCGTGAGAGCATATAAGTCACAAGGCTTTCTTTAAGGCCCAGGTGGGGAAAAGAGGCCTGAGGTTTCTCAGCCAAGCCATCCTGAAATACAGCAAACCAGAACCGGGTAGTTGATGATAAGACATTGGAGCCGACTTGGGTTTGAATTTCTTCTCATCTGCAAAGCTTGTAAGAGCTGTCTTCACACGAAGCTGAAGTTGGTTCCCAGTTCCCAGTTCCCAGTTTCTTATTCGCAGTTCCTACTTTCTAATACGCAGAGCAAAAAACAAATATTGGGGGAAATTGAAAAGCTTTGTACCCCAGCATAAAGACTGTAGGAGCACATATACACCTCCATATCCAGTGGACTCTACCCTCTAAGTGGACATATACTGAGGGCCAAGCTACACATGACGAATGACACTTGAACGGCAAGTGGATTGAGTGGAGGGCAAGTGAACAGGGAGAAATACACTTGCTGTTCAAGTGTCATTCGTCATGTGTAGCTTGGCCCTGAGTCTTCCTATAAAGGCCAGTACTTAACAGCTTCAAAGTAGGGTGCCCCCAGAACAAATCAATAAGTGGAAGGGGGGGTAACTGCACCCGGGAAAAAAATCTTTGGATCACCCCAAATCATACAAGTCAGCAGTCCAGAGAATGTCTCCTATCCCAAAATAAAATTCCCCCGATACTTGTGTTTTGCTTCTAGGAGGGCTTCTAGTGTTCCTTCCCCACTGGCAGACCTCCTGATGACACCTGTTTTTTTGGCCACTGGACTCTTGGTATTTGAAGAAGTGAGCTGTGACTCACAAAAGCTCCTACCCTACCACAAATTTTGCTAGTCTTATGGATGCTACTGGACTCTTGCTCTTTTCTACATCTCCCTAGGAAAGCCCTTGCAGCTTAGGGCCAAGCTACACATGACGAATGACACTTGAACGGCAAGTGGATTGAGTGGAGGGCAAGTGAACAGGGAGAAATACATTTGCTGTTCAAGTGTCATTTGTCACTTGTAGCTTGGCCCTCAGACTCCATTACATCCATAGCAAATAAAATGGCCTTACAGCAATGCCTGAAAACTTTGGCAAATAGCACCCTGCCCCCCTCCCCAGGAAGCCCATTCCACAAGGTGGGAGAAACGATTGAAAAAGGCCAAGATCTAGGAGTTGCCAAGCAGGCAACCTTAAGTGGGGGAACAACCAGAAGGTGGCAACTGGGGGATACCAATGGGCACACATGTAGGAAGAGGTGGCCCTTCCAATATATGAGACCCCTCCTGAGTGCATTCATTTATGCACACGTAATATATGTACGTGGAAACTCTAAAAGGGCAGCAGTGAGAAGAGATTTTAGACATCTCTGCAATGACATCCAGTAATCACTGTAATATTTGGAAATCCAACTGCCTCTCGGATCACTTTTTGACTTTAATTAACACAGCCGCACTCTCCCTTTAATCTCATTTCCAAAGACAAAGGTTATCTGGAAAAGAAGCCATTAGTGAGAGAGTCGCCTAAATCCCCAATTATATTACTCATCATCTGGGTAAATTTGAACTTGATTACGTTCTATAATCCCAGGATAATCCCTGTTTTCCTCCTCTGTTTGCATTTGGCTTCATGAGACATTATGATACTTCCGTCTTCTGAGAGCACGGCCCCCCGTGTGTCAGCAAGTGAAATCCCATGTGAGGTTAGAGTCCACCAGGCTGCCATTTGCCTTTCAATGCACCTAAAGGAGAAGAAGAGACGATGTTATCTTCAAGATTGTGTCTGTGTTTAGAGATTTATTATGGATGCATGGCCGATATCCGTTAGATACTGCTCAAGAACTTAACATGCGTATCACTGATTGTAATACGGCTCCATGTTGGAATGTTCATTGAATTTTGTATGAATTTTTAAAGTATTTATATAAGCACTCAGTCACTTTAGACTTTTGTATGTTTGCACATAAATTAATAATTGAATTATTATTTTATTTATTTTATTTGACTTATATCCCACCCTCCCCACGAATGGGCTCAGGGCGGCTCACATCATAATTAAAACACAAACATGAACAATACACAGAGACCACAATAACTAACACACTTGGTATAAAAAAAATAAACAGCAGCAAAGCAAGCAGTGCAAGCAGTCCCCGTAGGCTGCAGCAGGCGAGGGGCAGGGCCGGGCAGATGGAAAAGCCCAGCCCTTGACGGAAGAAGCTCCCTTGGCAGTGGCAGCACCAGCAGTGCAGGCAGACCTCTGGCAACTAGGGGTGTGCAAGGAAAAAACTTTCGGCTTTCTTGTTTCGGGATTACCCGAAACAAGATTCTCTACCGGCATTAGCCGAAAGCCGAAACAAGAATCTCTTTCGGGATTCGGGATTCGGCATTATTTCGGCATTCTTTCGGGATTCTTTCGGGTTTTTTTGCTGGGAAAATGCCTCCGTCTTTCAGGACGCCTGGAGGAGGCATTTTCCCACCAAATAAGCCCAAAATTGGTGGGGACCTTCCTCTAACCCTTCTCTAACACCCACCCAAGTTTCAGACAGATTGGACTTTGGGGGGCCATGTTATGGCCCCCCAAAGCAGGTCCCCCCATCCTCCCATAAAGGAGCATCTTCTTCATTATTTCCTATGGGGAAAAAATGAAGAAGCAGGCTTCCTTTGCCAGGGGTGGCATTTTGCATGCAAAATGCCCCCCAGCCCTCAGGGGCCCTTCTCCCACCCCTCCTCCCACCCCCCACCAAGGCTCAGCCTGCTCCCACTTGGGGGGGCCATTTCATGGCCTCCCCAAGTAGGTGCTCTAATCTCTACCACTGACAGCTGGGGGAGGCTTGTGTTGCCAGGGGTGGCATTTTGCATGCAAAATGCCCCCCAACCCTCTGGGGCCCTTCTCCCACCCCTCCTCCCACCCCCCACCAAGGCTCAGCCTGCTCCCACTTGGGGGGGCCATTTCATGGCCTCCCCAAGTAGGTGCTCTCAGCCCCTAAAGTCCACCCTTCACAGCCCCACACAAACCCAATTCCCCCCCAGCTGCCACACACAGACCCAAATCCCCCCAGTAGCCCCTCACAGACCCAAATCAACCCCCACCTGCCCCACACCCACCATAACCCCAGGAACAGGCTGGCCTGCCCTCCCCTTTTGGGAACCCCTAAACTCTCTTTCCCAGGGCAGTTCTGCACAGACAAGGGGTGCCACAATGGTGGCAGTGCCAAATCGTCCCTGGGAAAGAGCACCTGCCCTGGCACACAGACAACCACCCCCCTGACCCCCCCACCACCCGCAGAGAAGGCTGGCCAGCCTGCCCCATTGTTCCCTATGCTGGGAACCAACCTCCCATCAAAGAAGGGAACACAGACACACAATCATTAAGTTTAAAAAACCTTTATTTTCTCATTTTCAAATTACAAGTGGTCAACAAATCACAACATATTACACTTATTGTCCCTCATAGCACAACACAACACAATTAACTACACATCAGAGAATCTTAAACACAATTTTTTTTTTGAAATGGACAAACAGTAAAGTTTTGAACATTACAACAGGTCACATAGTGAGCGGGCACAACAGGGCATGGAAACAGAAGATGATCATAATAACTACCAGCCTAATACAACTCTCCCTCCATAACATGACTTAATGGGGGGGAACCACTGCAACAAAATCCCCCCCCCCAACCCTCTGGGGCCCTTCTCCCACCCTTCCTCCCATCCCCCCACCAAGGCTCAGCCTGCTCCCACTTGGGGGGGCCATTTCATGGCCTCCCCAAGTGGGTGCTCTGCTCTCATCTCTACCACTGACAGCTGGGAGAGGCTTGTCTTGCCAGGGGTGGCATTTTGCATGCCAAATGCCACCCTCACCCTCAGGGGCCCTTCTCCCACCCTTCCCCCCACCCCCCACCACATGCATTCCTTGACAATCAAGAAATCTGGAGTTAAATATAATGTGCATGTAAGTCCCTCAAAGACAGAAGCAATATGACCCATTTGATTTCCACAACCTCAGACACAATTAGGGATCCGTTTCCCCTTGGTGGGGGATCCCCCACTCTCACCTATCACCCCGAAGGGGGAAAGTCAGTGAATGAGCCTTCAAGGTACGCTCCAGGGGCTGCTGCCGTGATGTCACTGATGTCATCTGGCTGCCCTGAGAGTATGCCTGTGCTTTGCAGTGGGCTGATTTGGGCCCTGCAGGCCAAAGCAGGATCCCTTGTGGCCCAAATCTGCCTGCTGTGAATTGTGCGTGCTCCCCAGCCTTGTGTGATGATCACATCACTTCCTAGAACAGACATCATCATGCCAGAGCATTGCCATTAAATGATCATGCGTGTGTGAACAGACCCTAAGTATCCTGTAGGCTTCAGTGATGGTATAGTAATGTTTTCACTCACATTATAGAGAGAGAGAGAGAGAGAGAGAAGGGGGGGAGGCACTGAAGCTAGATTATTTCTTCTATTTTACTGTCCCCTTCCAAAGCCAGGGTGGCATTGGCACAATGCCCCCCTCCCCCCGGCCAGAGCCTTAGTACCAGTATGCATTGACAGGCCCATGCATCATAGTCCTTTTTGAGACCCAGCCAAGTTGTGTGCCTTTTGGAGAAAAATGTTCAAGTTGCTGGTGGGGGTATGAACAATTTTTAGATATCCACTGTAGTGCAATGGCTAGAGAGTTGGTCTAGAATCTGGCAGACTCTGATTCTGTGCCTTGTAGGCTTGATGGATGTTCTTGGCTCAGCCTAAGTAAACAATTGTGTTGTGTTTTCCAGAGGCAGTCTAGGTGATTTTGGGGCCCTGGACAAATGTTCTTGACGGGGCCCCAGAACCAGTGCCGCCCCACCACTGGCTCCTTGCCAAGGCCAAGCAATTTGGTAACCTAGGCCCCAGATAGAGTGGGCAGGAGTGCGTTGTTTCCTTCCTCCCCCCCCCCCTCCACCCCCTCATACAACTAAGAAGGCCATCGGTGGAGTCACTCCAATGTGAGGCATGGAGCAGCTGTCTATTGTTAGCCTGGTTGTGATGAGGGTGAAACAAATCAAGGGAGAACAGCAATGTGTAAACCACTCTAGGTTCCCATGGGGGAGAAAACCGGGGCATAAGATAAACCTTTAATTTGGTGGGGAGGGGGTATATACATTTTATGTGTATGTGTCTGTATGTTTTATGCATTCAAATCACTTGTGGTGTACTTTAGAATTATATTGAGCTCCACAGTATCCCAAAAACCTTGTCCATGTATTGCAAACCGAAGTCAATCTACCACATCTAGGGTATTCTTCTTTTCCCTACTGCCTTCAATTTTTCTTAGCATTATTGTCTTTTCTAGTGAACCTTGTCTTCTCATGATGTGACATAAGCACTATCATCAATTGATATCTTCAAGGGAGAAAGCAGGCCTGATTTGGTCTGGACATGTCTTTTTCGGAGTCCATGGTACATGTAAATTGAAACTTTCTTCCCACTTCACAGTGTGAATGCTTTTTCCTCCTATGAGCTTTGTCTAAATTTTACTGTACTGATACGGCTCATTTGGCCAAAAGGCCTGCCCTTGATCAATGCCACATTAAATACTTCATAATAAAAATATGTTTTTAGAACCATTTAAAAGTGTCCTTAAGTGCCATACGCCGATTTAAAAAACCATAAGCTAAATGTTTGGGAACACAACCAGATATGTGAATGACTGAAATGCAGCCCAATCCCACTGCTACTTAAAATCCATTTTTGATGGAGGTCTGGATTGTCTTACATTGGTGTCATTGGGCTTGGAATCAGGAACCTGGAAGCGTTCCATGGGGGCTACAACTTTCATGCCAAGGCTAAGAGGGTGGGAACGGGATCTCTCTGGGGTGGCAAACTCTGGCCTTGGAAGTTACTGGCAATTTGGGGGTGGGACTTGTGCAAAGGAAAATCTGAGTAGGGATCTCCCCCAGAATCCATGGTCCGCATTTGCCCTCTAAAGAGATTGCCCTTGGAAGCAGCCAGTTTATCTGTAGGGAACTACTCTCTCTAACCTGAACTCAAGCCCAACCAGGAGTTTGGCAGCCCTAGGAAAATTTCTGAAAAAGATGGCAAAGGAGGGCCAGCAACTGATAGAGGCATGGAAGCCCACACCAGGACAGTAGCAGGGGCCTACTTGGGCAAAAGGGACGACCAGTGCTCTCATCCCCCATAGTCCACTCCTTACAGCCCCACACAAACCAAGTTCCCCCACCCCAGCTGCCACACACAGACCCAAATCCTCCACTCAGCCCCTCTCAGAACCAAAACCACCCTCAGCTGCCCCACACCGAGTACCCCAGGAACAGGCTGGCCAGCCTGCCCCATTGTTCCCTATGCTGGGAACCAACCTCCCATCAAAGAAGGGAACACAGACACACAATCATTAAGTTTAAAAAACCTTTATTTTCTCATTTTCAAATTACAAGTGGTCAACAAATCACAACATATTACACTTATTGTCCCTCATAGCACAACACAACACAATTAACTACACATCAGAGAATCTTAAACACAATTTTTTTTTTGAAATGGACAAACAGTAAAGTTTTGAACATTACAACAGGTTACATAGTGAGCGGGCACAACAGGGCATGGAAACAGAAGATGATCATAATAACTACCAGCCTAATACAACTCTCCCTCCATAAAACGACTTAATGGGGGGGAACCACTGCAACAGGGTCCAGCAGAACCTATGTCATTTCCTGTGGCTGTGCTTTCAGTTCAGACACACAAAGCTGAACTGGGCACTTCCAAGGCACTGGACAATGGTATTTCTGGAGCAGTTCTGCAGAGGTCTCCCCCCACCCCCACACCAGCCTCAGAATTTACCTGGGAACATCTGTGAGAGATCATCATTGGCCGGTGCCCATCCACCACTCTTCCCGCATCCCCCAACCATGCAAACCCAACATTGACATCAAATTTTTTTTTTTAAACATGAACATTCAATCAACTTTTAAAAAACATAATCACAACATTTTTTTTGGGGTTTTTTTCCTTTTTTTTACATGAACAGAACATCAACTTTTAAAAAACATAATCACAACATTTTTTTGGGTTTTTTTTCCTTTTTTTTACATGAACAGAACATCAACTTTTAAAAAACATAATCACAACATTTTTTTTGGTTTTTTTTCCTTTTTTTTACATGAACAGAACATCAACTTTCAAAAAACAGTACAACAATTCTTCTACAATTTTTTTTACAATGATTTCATCTGATAAAAACACCTAAGCAATCCCTATCTAACCTGTTTCTCCCTCCAGTAGCAATCCATGTTTCTGGGGCATTATTTTTCATAATAAATTTGGTCCCACAGGGTATGTCTCAGTGATGGGAGATGTTTTGAATACCCTGGGGGGGGGCTTTCAAATTGCTGGGTGTTTTCCCTTTGCCACTGGTTCCTAACCACCCTCCCTCTACTGGCCGGTTTTAACTGTATATACAGGGTTTTATACAGGGGAGAGCGCGATTCCAAAGGATTGGACTCATAGAGGATGCAGGCCACAAGTTGGGCTCACCTCAGTCACTCTGGAAGTCCAGTCCTGAGAAATCGAAGAGGCGAGAGTTGACCTTCAGGAAGGTCAACTGCTCGACTCTCCATGGGAGAAGGCGAGTGCGATGTGGGCCGACAATGTCGCCCGCATGTGAAAAGACGCGCTCGCTCTCCACGCTCGTCGGAGGGCATGAGAGCAGCCGCTGCGCCTCGAGGGAGAGGTCCGGCCAGACCGACTCCTTCCTGGCCCAGTAGCTGAGCGGATCGGTGGAGAGCGACTCGCAGGGCTCCGCGAGGTAGTCCCTGACCATCGCCTCCGCCGGATCCTCTCTCACGGTCCTCACGACCCCAGAGGGGACGAGGGCCCACCGGAGCATCTCCATCTCCATCGGCACTCCGGTGGTGGCCTCGGGGGGGGCCTGCGCAGAGGGGGCGTCAGAGGGACCCGCACGGCAGGGCCCCTCTTGCGTCCCCCCTGTCGACAGGCGTCCCCTCTTGGCCTGCCTGCGCCTCACCCAAGAGCAGAGCCCGTCTCTGGCTTGGGTGAGGTTCCCGTCCCGCTCGGCGAAAGTGCCCTTTATGCGCGGGTCACACATGGTCGCCAACATGTATGACTCTTCCTTAGTGAGAGGAGTTAGCCTGGCAGCTATGCCCTGCTGCAGCCTTCTCACTAATGCGCGCACCGCTGGAACAAGGTCAGCACGGGGCGCGACCCGGTCTGCAAGGGTGGCCAGATTCCTCTGGAGCGTGTGCACCAGGGGAATGACCAGACCGAGGGTCGCCGTGTCTGACGAGACCGCCACAGTGAAGTCCTTGAAGGGCTTCAGGACCTCCACTGTCTGGGTGATGGTGAGCCAATCCTCCCGGTTGAACTCACCCACCTGACTCGCACCGCGGTGCTCGGAGAGCCACGCGTGGAGTGCGGCCTGCTGCTCCACCAAGCGCTCAAGCATGGCGCAGGTGGAGTTCCAGCGAGTGCTGACGTCAGTGATCAGAGCGTGCTCTGGCACACCTGTCCTGACCTGTGTCTGGCGCAGTTCGTGCGTGGCCTTCACGCTGCGCGAGAAGTGACCCGTGAGCCTCCGACATTTCTGGACAAGTAACTGGAGTTCACGGGTCCGGGTATCCACGGGTTCCTTCGAGGAGCCCAACCCCAGCGCATCTCTCACCACTAGGTGAAGCTTGTGAGCGGCACAGTAGACGCTCTCTCGGCTCACTAGATGCGCCGCTGCCCTCATGTTCTTGCCACCGTCCGTCACCATGCATCCCACGGTGGCGGGTCCCTGGCCTATCCACTCGTCCAACTGTCTCCTTAAGGTGGCAGCGATGTTCTCCGCCGTGTGGGACACGTCGAGCACCTCGGCGTGAAGCAAGGCCTTGCAGTAGCCGGCCTGGCGGTCTCGCATCCTTCCCTGTCTAGCTGTGCTAGGCACCTCCCCCCGGCCCCCACCCAGAACCGACTCGGGTTCCCACCAGTGAGCAGTAAGCGAGAGGTACGCTTGCTGCACACTTGGGCAGGTCCAGATGTCCGATGTGAAGTGCACAGTTCTCCCGGCAACCCGGGACAGCTGTGCCTTCACATGATCCCTGGCAGCCCTGTAAAACGAGGGCACCACCGATCTGCTCAACGACGTGCGAGCAGGGACGGCGTACCAGGGAAAGCAATCTTGGAGCAGCCCTGAGAAGCCGAAGTCTTCAACTACGGAATACGGTTGCCCATCCACTGCTATCATGTTGACGATGTGGCGCGTGATGCGCCTGCTCGCCCTCCGGATCCCCTCTCTGGGCACACTAGCGCCCTGCATACCAAGCATCTCCGGGAGAGAGGCTTGGCGTCCCTTTCCTGCAGGTACCCTTGGGGGGAGAGCACCAGAGGAGCCTGCCTCCTTCTGGCTAGCTGGCGGCCGTGCGGCGCCACTCGAACCCTCCTCCCGAAGAAGCACCGCCTGGTGGTGCCTCTTCATATGGTACCTCATCCCAGACGTGGAGAGATGCCACACATCTTTGCCACGGCTGACGCGCTGCCTACAATGCAGGCACAGGGCTGCTCGGGGATCCTCCGTTGTCTGGAAGTGCTTCCAGAGTTCGGAGGAAAAGGGCATCCCACGCTTCCCAGGAGAAGCGCGTTCGGGACCACCCTGCGGCACCTCCTGTGAGGTGCTCTGGCCGGACACACCGTGTCCCACTCTCGGCCGGGCAGGTGGGGATGGACGAGGCTGAAGGGGCAGAGATGTGGGCTCTTCCACCACAGTCTCTGCCTCTTCCTCCCGCGTCCTCTCCTCCTGCACAGCCGCGAGAGGCCTGCTGCTGGCCTCAGAGGAAACTGGGGTGGACCGCCCCAGGGGGGGTCTCACGGGCAGTTCCTCCAACATCCTCCGGGTTCCTGGGGTGAGCGGGAGCGCAGGGAAAGTCATGTGCTCCGCGCCCATCCCAGGAGACACCACATGCTGCCCCTCCTCCAGCAGCTGGCTCGCAACCACTGGAGGAGGAGGAGCCTCAGCAGCAGGCCCCTGCCCAGTGCCAGCCCCTGCCTCACGCACCCGGGTTGGGGGTGGCCCTCCAGCAGCTGCCTCAGGAAAGAGAGTCTTGCGAACCCTCTTCCTGTCACCAGAAGCCAGGCTGGTGAACGGCAGCAGCGCAGGGGAGGGCCTCCTCCGCTCAGATGGAGGGGCTGCCGCAGCAGTCCCCCTCCCCCTCCCCTCCTCCCCTCTAGATTTCTCCCTAGCCTTTCCCCCGGGTCCCCTCTCTGCTTTCCTCTCTGACATACTTTCCCCTCCCAAATTCAACCCTAACTAATCAGAAAAGATTTAGAAAACAAAGGTCAACTTTGTTTTCAAGACCTAACTAACCTGCTATAAATCTGTGTTTCTAGTGGCTCTGTGACTTGGAGATGAACAATCAAGTGCCTTTTTAAGCAACCCTATTTATGTCAGGGAACCTGAGCCTGCCAATCCGCTGAATTCCTCTGGAATTGAGCTGGCCCTAAACCCCAATAACAGGTGACAAAGCCTTAAACACTCACACACTAGTATGCCCGGGCCGGCCTGGCACCACCACGTGTGCCAGAGATGGGCAGTGGAACCCTAGTTATGGGGGCACTAATGGGAAGCCTATTGACAGCTATTACAAATTTTTATATATATATATATATATATATAGAATTCAAACCTAACACTCACTCACTAATGCTTTCCCTGCTGAGTCCCTATTTAGTTTTTTAAAAAAAACTAGGCTCGGTTTCCCTAATAATTATGTTGAGGGCAATTATCCACTGATCACCTACCAACTGGCCTACCTACCTAAGAGACACTATTTAGCGGGACCGATGTATCTGTGGTATGTCGGTGTGGGGTGTGGATGTGGTGTTTTGAAGATGAGCCTCCCCCCTCCCAAGCTAGCAAGAACCCACCCCCAAGGCCACCCAAATGTGAACCCGGACTCGCTCACACTAACACCAGTCCTGCAGTCCAGCGATGTTCAGGCGGTCTTGCAGCTGGTCCTCCTCTCCTCCACGATGCTGTCAAGAAAATTGGAAATGTTAGCAGAGTCAACACCACACGCCGCACACGCAACCCCAAAATTCAAGGCCCCGTTGCACAAGCCAAGTCAGCCCCCCCCCCTTAAAGGCTAGGGCCAACCAGCAGCAAAACAAAACACATCCACCCAGCAGAGCTTCTGGCCTGTGCAGGCCAGAAGCTGGCACACTCATTTTTTAGTCCTGTGAAACAGCAGTTCATGCCCACCCCACACTCAAACTTGAAAAATGAAACATGAAAGAAAGCAGGCACTGCGATCAATGCTGGCCCCCCTAACCCCCAAACAATATCCTCTTGCCCAACCAGAAAATGCCCCCCCCCCCGGCCCAAGCCATAAAGACAGAGCCAAAGCATATGCTCGCAGGTAGGCACAGCAGCAGACATAAGCTCAAAAACCAAATTTAACAACAACCCTACCAGTCCACCAGTGCAGATGTCCAGCAATGTTGATCCTCCACGCAGAGATCTGCAGGCCGATGTCCACCAAGTGCAGTCCAGTCCAGAAGAGGTCCACCAACGATAAACAACCTGAATGTGAAGCAAAACAGTGAGTGCCAGGCCAGCAAACGGGAAGGGTTACCAAAGCCGGAGCAGCAGGCCTGTGTGTGGGCCGAAGGCTGGCACAGTTGATCAGGACGGAGCCTGTTGGGAATCCTTGCAAGCAGGGGACCAGACACAGAAACGCAAGCCACACCATTCCAGATTGTGGAGCACAACTGTGAGTGCCAGGCCAGCAACCAAAAAGGGTTACCTTGGCCAAAGCAGCATACCTGTGTGTGGCCCACAGGCTGGCACAGTTGATCAGGACGGAGCCTGTTGGGAATCCTTGCTAGCAGGGGACCAGACACAGAACAGCAAGCCACACCATTCCAGATTGTGAAGCACAACTGTGAGAGCCAGCCAGAAGAAAGGCTTCTGGCCTGTGTAGGCCCAAAGCTGGCACACTCTTGTTTTAATCTTAAAACAGTGGATCAAGCTTAAAGAAGGCAAGCACAACAACCAATGCTGAACCCCCCCCCCCACCATCAAAGATTGTCTGCCCAACCTGTCCCCCAGGCCATACCTGTGTGTGGCCCACAGGCTGGCACAGTTGATCAGGACGGAGCCTGTTGGGAATCCTTGCTAGCAGGGGACCAGACACAGAAAGGCAAGCCACACCATTCCAGATTGTGAAGCACAACTGTGAGAGCCAGCCAGAAGAAAGGCTTCTGGCCTGTGTAGGCCCGAAGCTGGCACACTCTGGTTTTAATCTTAAAACAGTGGATCAAGCTTAAAGAAGGCAAGCACAACAACCAATGCTGAACCCCCCCCCCCCCACCATCAAACATTGTCTGCCCAACCTGTCCCCCAGGCCACACCTGTGTGTGGCCCACAGGCTGGCACAGTTGATCAGGACGGAGCCTGTTGGGAATCCTTGCAAGCAGGGGACCAGACACAGAAAGGCAAGCCACACCATTCCAGATTGTGAAGCACAACTGTGAGAGCCAGCCAGAAGAAAGGCTTCTGGCCTGTGTAGGCCCAAAGCTGGCACACTCTGGTTTTAATCTTCAAACAGTGGATCAAGCTTAAAGAAGGCAAGCACAACAACCAATGCTGAACCCCCCCCCCCCACCATCAAAGATTGTCTGCCCAACCTGTCCCCCAGGCCATACCTGTGTGTGGCCCACAGGCTGGCACAGTTGATCAGGACGGAGCCTGTTGGGAATCCTTGCTAGCAGGGGACCAGACACAGAAAGGCAAGCCACACCATTCCAGATTGTGAAGCACAACTGTGAGAGCCAGCCAGAAGAAAGGCTTCTGGCCTGTGTAGGCCCAAAGCTGGCACACTCTGGTTTTAATCTTCAAACAGTGGATCAAGCTTAAAGAAGGCAAGCACAACAACCAATGCTGAAACCCCCCCCCCCACCATCAAAGATTGTCTGCCCAACCTGTCCCCCAGGCCATACCTGTGTGTGGCCCACAGGCTGGCACAGTTGATCAGGACGGAGCCTGTTGGGAATCCTTGCTAGCAGGGGACCAGACACAGAAAGGCAAGCCACACCATTCCAGATTGTGAAGCACAACTGTGAGAGCCAGCCAGAAGAAAGGCTTCTGGCCTGTGTAGGCCCGAAGCTGGCACACTCTGGTTTTAATCTTCAAACAGTGGATCAAGCTTAAAGAAGGAAAGCACAACAACCAATGCTGAAACCCCCCCCCCCCACCATCAAAGATTGTCTGCCCAACCTGTCCCCCAGGCCATACCTGTGTGTGGCCCACAGGCTGGCACAGTTGATCAGGACGGAGCCTGTTGGGAATCCTTGCTAGCAGGGGACCAGACACAGAAACGCAAGCCACACCATTCCAGATTGTGGAGCACAACTGTGAGTGCCAGGCCAGCAACCAAAAAGGGTTACCTTGGCCAAAGCAGCATACCTGTGTGTGGCCCACAGGCTGGCACAGTTGATCAGGACGGAGCCTGTTGGGAATCCTTGCTAGCAGGGGACCAGACACAGAACAGCAAGCCACACCATTCCAGATTGTGAAGCACAACTGTGAGAGCCAGCCAGAAGAAAGGCTTCTGGCCTGTGTAGGCCCAAAGCTGGCACACTCTTGTTTTAATCTTAAAACAGTGGATCAAGCTTAAAGAAGGCAAGCACAACAACCAATGCTGAACCCCCCCCCCACCATCAAAGATTGTCTGCCCAACCTGTCCCCCAGGCCATACCTGTGTGTGGCCCACAGGCTGGCACAGTTGATCAGGACGGAGCCTGTTGGGAATCCTTGCTAGCAGGGGACCAGACACAGAAAGGCAAGCCACACCATTCCAGATTGTGAAGCACAACTGTGAGAGCCAGCCAGAAGAAAGGCTTCTGGCCTGTGTAGGCCCGAAGCTGGCACACTCTGGTTTTAATCTTAAAACAGTGGATCAAGCTTAAAGAAGGCAAGCACAACAACCAATGCTGAACCCCCCCCCCCCCACCATCAAAGATTGTCTGCCCAACCTGTCCCCCAGGCCATACCTGTGTGTGGCCCACAGGCTGGCACAGTTGATCAGGACGGAGCCTGTTGGGAATCCTTGCTAGCAGGGGACCAGACACAGAAAGGCAAGCCACACCATTCCAGATTGTGAAGCACAACTGTGAGAGCCAGCCAGAAGAAAGGCTTCTGGCCTGTGTAGGCCCAAAGCTGGCACACTCT
The DNA here is from genome assembly GCF_028583425.1 of Eublepharis macularius. Classification (NCBI taxonomy): domain Eukaryota; kingdom Metazoa; phylum Chordata; class Lepidosauria; order Squamata; family Eublepharidae; genus Eublepharis; species Eublepharis macularius. The sequence continues at coordinate 2,828,998 of NC_072791.1, read as the reverse complement.
GGTTTTAATCTTCAAACAGTGGATCAAGCTTAAAGAAGGCAAGCACAACAACCAATGCTGAAACCCCCCCCCCCCACCATCAAAGATTGTCTGCCCAACCTGTCCCCCAGGCCATACCTGTGTGTGGCCCACAGGCTGGCACAGTTGATCAGGACGGAGCCTGTTGGGAATCCTTGCTAGCAGGGGACCAGACACAGAAAGGCAAGCCACACCATTCCAGATTGTGAAGCACAACTGTGAGAGCCAGCCAGAAGAAAGGCTTCTGGCCTGTGTAGGCCCGAAGCTGGCACACTCTGGTTTTAATCTTCAAACAGTGGATCAAGCTTAAAGAAGGCAAGCACAACAACCAATGCTGAAACCCCCCCCCCCACCATCAAAGATTGTCTGCCCAACCTGTCCCCCAGGCCATACCTGTGTGTGGCCCACAGGCTGGCACAGTTGATCAGGACGGAGCCTGTTGGGAATCCTTGCTAGCAGGGGACCAGACACAGAAAGGCAAGCCACACCATTCCAGATTGTGAAGCACAACTGTGAGAGCCAGCCAGAAGAAAGGCTTCTGGCCTGTGTAGGCCCGAAGCTGGCACACTCTGGTTTTAATCTTCAAACAGTGGATCAAGCTTAAAGAAGGCAAGCACAACAACCAATGCTGAACCCCCCCCCCCCCCACCATCAAAGATTGTCTGCCCAACCTGTCCCCCAGGCCATACCTGTGTGTGGCCCACAGGCTGGCACAGTTGATCAGGACGGAGCCTGTTGGGAATCCTTGCTAGCAGGGGACCAGACACAGAAAGGCAAGCCACACCATTCCAGATTGTGAAGCACAACTGTGAGAGCCAGCCAGAAGAAAGGCTTCTGGCCTGTGTAGGCCCAAAGCTGGCACACTCTGGTTTTAATCTTCAAACAGTGGATCAAGCTTAAAGAAGGCAAGCACAACAACCAATGCTGAAACCCCCCCCCCCCACCATCAAAGATTGTCTGCCCAACCTGTCCCCCAGGCCATACCTGTGTGTGGCCCACAGGCTGGCACAGTTGATCAGGACGGAGCCTGTTGGGAATCCTTGCTAGCAGGGGACCAGACACAGAAAGGCAAGCCACACCATTCCAGATTGTGAAGCACAACTGTGAGAGCCAGCCAGAAGAAAGGCTTCTGGCCTGTGTAGGCCCGAAGCTGGCACACTCTGGTTTTAATCTTCAAACAGTGGATCAAGCTTAAAGAAGGCAAGCACAACAACCAATGCTGAAACCCCCCCCCCCCACCATCAAAGATTGTCTGCCCAACCTGTCCCCCAGGCCATACCTGTGTGTGGCCCACAGGCTGGCACAGTTGATCAGGACGGAGCCTGTTGGGAATCCTTGCTAGCAGGGGACCAGACACAGAAAGGCAAGCCACACCATTCCAGATTGTGAAGCACAACTGTGAGAGCCAGCCAGAAGAAAGGCTTCTGGCCTGTGTAGGCCCGAAGCTGGCACACTCTGGTTTTAATCTTCAAACAGTGGATCAAGCTTAAAGAAGGCAAGCACAACAACCAATGCTGAACCCCCCCCCCCCACCATCAAAGATTGTCTGCCCAACCTGTCCCCCAGGCCATACCTGTGTGTGGCCCACAGGCTGGCACAGTTGATCAGGACGGAGCCTGTTGGGAATCCTTGCTAGCAGGGGACCAGACACAGAAAGGCAAGCCACACCATTCCAGATTGTGAAGCACAACTGTGAGAGCCAGCCAGAAGAAAGGCTTCTGGCCTGTGTAGGCCCAAAGCTGGCACACTCTGGTTTTAATCTTCAAACAGTGGATCAAGCTTAAAGAAGGCAAGCACAACAACCAATGCTGAAACCCCCCCCCCCACCATCAAAGATTGTCTGCCCAACCTGTCCCCCAGGCCATACCTGTGTGTGGCCCACAGGCTGGCACAGTTGATCAGGACGGAGCCTGTTGGGAATCCTTGCTAGCAGGGGACCAGACACAGAAAGGCAAGCCACACCATTCCAGATTGTGAAGCACAACTGTGAGAGCCAGCCAGAAGAAAGGCTTCTGGCCTGTGTAGGCCCAAAGCTGGCACACTCTGGTTTTAATCTTCAAACAGTGGATCAAGCTTAAAGAAGGCAAGCACAACAACCAATGCTGAAACCCCCCCCCCCACCATCAAAGATTGTCTGCCCAACCTGTCCCCCAGGCCATACCTGTGTGTGGCCCACAGGCTGGCACAGTTGATCAGGACGGAGCCTGTTGGGAATCCTTGCTAGCAGGGGACCAGACACAGAAACGCAAGCCACACCATTCCAGATTGTGGAGCACAACTGTGAGTGCCAGGCCAGCAACCAAAAAGGGTTACCTTGGCCAAAGCAGCATACCTGTGTGTGGCCCACAGGCTGGCACAGTTGATCAGGACGGAGCCTGTTGGGAATCCTTGCTAGCAGGGGACCAGACACAGAACAGCAAGCCACACCATTCCAGATTGTGAAGCACAACTGTGAGAGCCAGCCAGAAGAAAGGCTTCTGGCCTGTGTAGGCCCAAAGATGGCACACTCTGGTTTTAATCTTCAAACAGTGGATCAAGCTTAAAGAAGGCAAGCACAACAACCAATGCTGAACCCCCCCCCCCCCACCATCAAAGATTGTCTGCCCAACCTGTCCCCCAGGCCATACCTGTGTGTGGCCCACAGGCTGGCACAGTTGATCAGGACGGAGCCTGTTGGGAATCCTTGCTAGCAGGGGACCAGACACAGAAAGGCAAGCCACACCATTCCAGATTGTGAAGCACAACTGTGAGAGCCAGCCAGAAGAAAGGCTTCTGGCCTGTGTAGGCCCGAAGCTGGCACACTCTGGTTTTAATCTTCAAACAGTGGATCAAGCTTAAAGAAGGCAAGCACAACAACCAATGCTGAAACCCCCCCCCCCCACCATCAAAGATTGTCTGCCCAACCTGTCCCCCAGGCCATACCTGTGTGTGGCCCACAGGCTGGCACAGTTGATCAGGACGGAGCCTGTTGGGAATCCTTGCTAGCAGGGGACCAGACACAGAAAGGCAAGCCACACCATTCCAGATTGTGAAGCACAACTGTGAGAGCCAGCCAGAAGAAAGGCTTCTGGCCTGTGTAGGCCCGAAGCTGGCACACTCTGGTTTTAATCTTCAAACAGTGGATCAAGCTTAAAGAAGGCAAGCACAACAACCAATGCTGAACCCCCCCCCCCCACCATCAAAGATTGTCTGCCCAACCTGTCCCCCAGGCCATACCTGTGTGTGGCCCACAGGCTGGCACAGTTGATCAGGACGGAGCCTGTTGGGAATCCTTGCTAGCAGGGGACCAGACACAGAAAGGCAAGCCACACCATTCCAGATTGTGAAGCACAACTGTGAGAGCCAGCCAGAAGAAAGGCTTCTGGCCTGTGTAGGCCCAAAGCTGGCACACTCTGGTTTTAATCTTCAAACAGTGGATCAAGCTTAAAGAAGGCAAGCACAACAACCAATGCTGAACCCCCCCCCCCCCACCATCAAAGATTGTCTGCCCAACCTGTCCCCCAGGCCATACCTGTGTGTGGCCCACAGGCTGGCACAGTTGATCAGGACGGAGCCTGTTGGGAATCCTTGCTAGCAGGGGACCAGACACAGAAAGGCAAGCCACACCATTCCAGATTGTGAAGCACAACTGTGAGAGCCAGCCAGAAGAAAGGCTTCTGGCCTGTGTAGGCCCAAAGCTGGCACACTCTGGTTTTAATCTTCAAACAGTGGATCAAGCTTAAAGAAGGCAAGCACAACAACCAATGCTGAAACCCCCCCCCCCCACCATCAAAGATTGTCTGCCCAACCTGTCCCCCAGGCCATACCTGTGTGTGGCCCACAGGCTGGCACAGTTGATCAGGACGGAGCCTGTTGGGAATCCTTGCTAGCAGGGGACCAGACACAGAAACGCAAGCCACACCATTCCAGATTGTGGAGCACAACTGTGAGTGCCAGGCCAGCAACCAAAAAGGGTTACCTTGGCCAAAGCAGCATACCTGTGTGTGGCCCACAGGCTGGCACAGTTGATCAGGACGGAGCCTGTTGGGAATCCTTGCTAGCAGGGGACCAGACACAGAACAGCAAGCCACACCATTCCAGATTGTGAAGCACAACTGTGAGAGCCAGCCAGAAGAAAGGCTTCTGGCCTGTGTAGGCCCAAAGCTGGCACACTCTTGTTTTAATCTTAAAACAGTGGATCAAGCTTAAAGAAGGCAAGCACAACAACCAATGCTGAACCCCCCCCCCCCCCACCATCAAAGATTGTCTGCCCAACCTGTCCCCCAGGCCATACCTGTGTGTGGCCCACAGGCTGGCACAGTTGATCAGGACGGAGCCTGTTGGGAATCCTTGCTAGCAGGGGACCAGACACAGAAAGGCAAGCCACACCATTCCAGATTGTGAAGCACAACTGTGAGAGCCAGCCAGAAGAAAGGCTTCTGGCCTGTGTAGGCCCGAAGCTGGCACACTCTGGTTTTAATCTTAAAACAGTGGATCAAGCTTAAAGAAGGCAAGCACAACAACCAATGCTGAACCCCCCCCCCCCCCACCATCAAAGATTGTCTGCCCAACCTGTCCCCCAGGCCATACCTGTGTGTGGCCCACAGGCTGGCACAGTTGATCAGGACGGAGCCTGTTGGGAATCCTTGCTAGCAGGGGACCAGACACAGAAAGGCAAGCCACACCATTCCAGATTGTGAAGCACAACTGTGAGAGCCAGCCAGAAGAAAGGCTTCTGGCCTGTGTAGGCCCAAAGCTGGCACACTCTGGTTTTAATCTTCAAACAGTGGATCAAGCTTAAAGAAGGCAAGCACAACAACCAATGCTGAAACCCCCCCCCCACCACCATCAAAGATTGTCTGCCCAACCTGTCCCCCAGGCCATACCTGTGTGTGGCCCACAGGCTGGCACAGTTGATCAGGACGGAGCCTGTTGGGAATCCTTGCTAGCAGGGGACCAGACACAGAAAGGCAAGCCACACCATTCCAGATTGTGAAGCACAACTGTGAGAGCCAGCCAGAAGAAAGGCTTCTGGCCTGTGTAGGCCCGAAGCTGGCACACTCTGGTTTTAATCTTCAAACAGTGGATCAAGCTTAAAGAAGGCAAGCACAACAACCAATGCTGAAACCCCCCCCCCCCCACCATCAAAGATTGTCTGCCCAACCTGTCCCCCAGGCCATACCTGTGTGTGGCCCACAGGCTGGCACAGTTGATCAGGACGGAGCCTGTTGGGAATCCTTGCTAGCAGGGGACCAGACACAGAAAGGCAAGCCACACCATTCCAGATTGTGAAGCACAACTGTGAGAGCCAGCCAGAAGAAAGGCTTCTGGCCTGTGTAGGCCCGAAGCTGGCACACTCTGGTTTTAATCTTCAAACAGTGGATCAAGCTTAAAGAAGGCAAGCACAACAACCAATGCTGAAACCCCCCCCCCCCCCACCATCAAAGATTGTCTGCCCAACCTGTCCCCCAGGCCATACCTGTGTGTGGCCCACAGGCTGGCACAGTTGATCAGGACGGAGCCTGTTGGGAATCCTTGCTAGCAGGGGACCAGACACAGAAAGGCAAGCCACACCATTCCAGATTGTGAAGCACAACTGTGAGAGCCAGCCAGAAGAAAGGCTTCTGGCCTGTGTAGGCCCGAAGCTGGCACACTCTGGTTTTAATCTTCAAACAGTGGATCAAGCTTAAAGAAGGCAAGCACAACAACCAATGCTGAAACCCCCCCCCCCCACCATCAAACATTGTCTGCCCAACCTGTCCCCCAGGCCATACCTGTGTGTGGCCCACAGGCTGGCACAGTTGATCAGGACGGAGCCTGTTGGGAATCCTTGCTAGCAGGGGACCAGACACAGAAAGGCAAGCCACACCATTCCAGATTGTGAGGCACAACTGTGAGAGCCAGCCAGAAGAAAGGCTTCTGGCCTGTGTAGGCCCAAAGCTGGCACACTCTGGTTTTAATCTTCAAACAGTGGATCAAGCTTAAAGAAGGCAAGCACAACAACCAATGCTGAAACCCCCCCCCCCACCATCAAAGATTGTCTGCCCAACCTGTCCCCCAGGCCATACCTGTGTGTGGCCCACAGGCTGGCACAGTTGATCAGGACGGAGCCTGTTGGGAATCCTTGCAAGCAGGGGACCAGACACAGAAAGGCAAGCCACACCATTCCAGATTGTGAAGCACAACTGTGAGAGCCAGCCAGAAGAAAGGCTTCTGGCCTGTGTAGGCCCAAAGCTGGCACACTCTTGTTTTAATCTTAAAACAGTGGATCAAGCTTAAAGAAGGCAAGCACAACAACCAATGCTGAAACCCCCCCCCCCCCACCATCAAACATTGTCTGCCCAACCTGTCCCCCAGGCCATACCTGTGTGTGGCCCACAGGCTGGCACAGTTGATCAGGACGGAGCCTGTTGGGAATCCTTGCAAGCAGGGGACCAGACACAAGAAAAGCAAGCCACACCATTCCAGATTGTGAAGCACAACTGTGAGAGCCAGCCAGAAGAAAGGCTTCTGGCCTGTGTAGGCCCAAAGCTGGCACACTCTGGTTTTAATCTTAAAACAGTGGATCAAGCTTAAAGAAGGCAAGCACAACAACCAATGCTGAACCCCCCCCCCCACCATCAAACATTGTCTGCCCAACCTGTCCCCCAGGCCATACCTGTGTGTGGCCCACAGGCTGGCACAGTTGATCAGGACGGAGCCTGTTGGGAATCCTTGCAAGCAGGGGACCAGACACAGAAAAGCAAGCCACACCATTCCAGATTGTGGAGCACAACTGTGAGAGCCAGCCAGAAGAAAGGCTTCTGGCCTGTGTAGGCCCAAAGCTGGCACACTCTTGTTTTAATCTTAAAACAGTGGATCAAGCTTTAAGAAGGCAAGCACAACAACCAATGCTGAAACCCCCACCCCACCATCAAACATTGTCTGCCCAACCTGTCCCCCAGGCCATGCCAAGAATAAACTGCAACACCTTTTTGCAGAGGCAGGCCACAGCAGCACATTGCCCAGCATCAAAAAAATTTACAAAAATTTTAAAAAGGCCTACCAGGTGTCCTCTCAGGATGTCCAGCACAGTTGATCCTCCAGGCAGATGTCCTCCAGGCTCCAGGTGCAGTCTCTCTTCTTCTCCTCTCTCGGTCACAGCTCAGCAGCAGCAGCAACAGAAGTGTTCCAGACAGTCTTGCTCCAAATTTAAATCCCCTGCTGCAGCCTCAGCCAAAGATTTAAATCTATTGGCTGGCATGAGAATGCAGCAGTGGGATTGGTGACTCCTAAAGTCCCCAGTCCCCTGCCTTTCCCCACCCACACTCCAAGAGCCACCCTCCTCCTGCTCCCCCTCCCCTACCTGTTAGTTTTGGCGGGAATCTCTGCTGCTTTGCAAATGCAAAGTGCAATGCAATGCTTGCACCTTGCATTTGCAAGGCAAAGCAGGATTCCCTATCCTCCTTTGCAAGAGGGGTGGGGGGTGACAGAAGGAGTGAGTGATTCACTCCTTCTCCCCCCCTCCCCTCTTCTAAGAGCCTGCAGGAAGCCTTTGCTTCCAGCAGGATTTTGCTAGCCGCTTGCTAAGGCAAACGGCTAGCAAAATCAAAATGGCGATTCTCGAATGCCGAAAGAATGCCGAAAGAATCCCGAAACGTTTCGGGTTTTTCTTTCGGCAATCCCGAAACGTTTCGGCATTCCCCGAAACGTTTCGGGATTCTTGAAGAATGCCGAAACACTTTTGTTTCGGCATTCTTTCGGCATTCAGAATGCCGAAACGCACATCCCTACTGGCAACAACAGCCTTTGTAGGCTGGAGCAGGCAAGGGGCGGGGCCGGGCAGATGGAAAAGCCCAGCCCTTGATGGAAGAAGCTCCCTTGGCAGTGGCAGCACCAGCAGTGCAGGCAGACCTCTGGCAACAACAGCCTTTGTAGGCTGCAGCAGGCGAGGGGCGGGGCCGGGCAGATGGAAAAGCCCAGCCCTTGACGGAAGAAGCTCCCTTGGCAGTGGCAGCACCAGCAGTGCAGGCAGACCTCTGGCAACAACAGCCTTTGTAGGCTGCAGCAGGCGAGGGGCGGGGCCGGGCAGATGGAAAAGCCCAGCCCTTGATGGAAGAAGCTCCCTTGGCAGTGGCAGCACCAGCAGTGCAGGCAGACCTCTGGCAACAACAGCCTTTGTAGGCTGGAGCAGGCAAGGGGCGGGGCCGGGCAGATGGAAAAGCCCAGCCCTTGATGGAAGAAGCTCCCTTGGCAGTGGCAGCACCAGCAGTGCAGGCAGACCTCTGGCAACAACAGCCTTTGTAGGCTGGAGCAGGCAAGGGGCGGGGCCGGGCAGATGGAAAAGCCCAGCCCTTGATGGAAGAAGCTCCCTTGGCAGTGGCAGCACCAGCAGTGCAGGCAGACCTCTGGCAACAACAGCCTTTGTAGGCTGGAGCAGGCAAGGGGCGGGGCCGGGCAGATGGAAAAGCCCAGCCCTTGATGGAAGAAGCTCCCTTGGCAGTGGCAGCACCAGCAGTGCAGGCAGACCTCTGGCAACAACAGCCTTTGTAGGCTGCAGCAGGCGAGGGGCGGGGCCGGGCAGATGGAAAAGCCCAGCCCTTGATGGAAGAAGCTCCCTTGGCAGCAGCTATTTTCATTAGCTTTTGAGGACCACAGTTCTCTTCATCAGATGCAACTTTATTGTAGCATAAGCTTTCGAGAGCCACAGCTCTCTTTGTCAGATGTATCCAACGAAGAGAGCTGTGACTCTCAAAATCTTATGCTACAATAAAGTTGGTTAGTCTTAAAGGTGCTACTGAACTCTTTGCAGTTTTGCAGGCTAACACGGCTAACTCCTCCGGATCTATTATTTCCATTGTTATTCATTGGGGTCTTCGATACCCCTATTCCTCTGGTTGTGAGTTGCCCACCCTTTGGGTTTCTGATGCAGCACAAAGCAGCTTCGTGTGTCCCACGTGTGTCAGCCAAAGTGATCAAACTCTTCATTGCTCATAACCTAAGAACTGCTGGAGTACATCAGTAAGGTGGTGTGACCCAGGCAACCTCCGGCTCCAATTGCAAACCCAACAGCACTCTCAAGACCCTCCTATTGCCCACTTAGGAAAGCAGGGATGCAAGTTGATGCTGAAATAATGGGCTCTATTCTGCTCCTCCACTAAGTAATGGCTGTGCCTTTTTTGCCTCAAGGATACTTCATTTAGTGTAAGAAGTTCTGAAGAATCGTAGAATCATAGAGTTGGAAGGGACCTCAAGGGTCATCTAGTCCAACCCCCTGCACAATGCAGGAAATTCACAACTATCTCCCCTCCCCACACTCCCAGTGACCCTTGCTCCATGCCCAGAAGATTCTAACCTTAAACGGGCTCCATCGGGAATAACGAACTGTTAGCTAAACCAGAGAATCACCCAGAGGTTAAGAAACAAAATCCTATGTATCCTACGAATTTTTTTATAAATGTTTAGTTTTTAATATTTTTAGTTTTTCTTATATATTAAAGTGCAAAAGTGCTATCAACGTGCATACACACACAAAATACAATAAATTCATATGCCTAATAATCAAACCATTCCATTATACTAAAAATTTATATAAAATTCATAGGACACGTAGGATTTTGTTCCTTAACCTCTGTGCCATGCCCAGAAGATGGCAAAGATTCCTTGGGCGGAATGAAGGTGCTGTCGTTCACTAAGCAGGATACAACCCAGTTATATGTGAAGAACTCTGGATATTCGGGATGTGAAATGCAAGAATGAACTAGGGTTGCTAGTTCCAAGTTGGAAAATTCCTGGAGATTTGCAGGAGGGAGCCTGGAGAGGTTGGGATTGGGGGAGGGAAGGGGCATCAGTAGGTTATAATGCCACACAGTCCTTCCTCCAAAGCTCCCATTTTCTCTAGGGAAACTGATCTCTGTGGCATGAAGATCAGCTGTAATTCTAGGAGATCTCCAGCCACCACCTGGAGGTTGGCAACACTAGCATGAACTTTTATTATTATTCTACAAGGCTAAATTTTCAAATCCAGGATTCACCTTCAAATCACAAGATTCGAAATTGATTCATCTGAAATGTGGCACTGAAGGAAAGTTCTGCGGATACCGTGGACGGCCAAAAAGACAAATAAGTGGGTTCTAGATCAAATCAAGCCTGAATTCTCCTTAGAAGCTAAAATGACAAAACTGAGGCTATTGTACTTTGGTCACATCATGAGAAGACAAGGTTCTCTGGAAAAGTCAATAATAAAAGTGAAAGGCAGTAGGGAAAGAGGAAGACCTAAAACGAGGTGGCTTGACTCAATTAAAGAAGCCATGTCCTCCAGTTTGCAGGATCTCAGCAAGTCTATTAATGACAGGACGTTTTATAATAACAATAGCAATAGCAATAGCAGTAGCAATAGCAACAGCAATGACGATGACAACGACGACAATAAAATAACAATTTATATACCGCCCTTCAGGATGACTTAACACCCACTGAGAGTGGTTTACAAAGTATGCCACTATTATCCCCACAACAAAACACCCTGTGAGGTGGGTGGGGCTGAGAGAGCTCTGAGAGAGCTGTGACTAGCCCAAGGTCACCCAGCTGGCTTCAAGTGGAGGAGTGGGGAATCAAACCCGGCTCTCCAGATTAGAGTCCCATGCTCTTAACCACGACACCAAACTGGCTCTCATGGAGGCCTTTTGGAGGTCTTTCCTTCATAGGGTCGCCATGACTGCACATCACGCACACAGGGTGGGCAACCTTCAAGTGGGACCTGGAGTTCTAAAATTACAACTGATCGCCAGGATCTAGAGATCAGTCCCCCTGGAGAAAATGGCTGCTTTGGAGGGTGAACTCAATGGCATTATATCCCTGTGGAGTTCCCTCCCCTCCCCAAACCCTGCCCTCCCCAGGCTTCATCCCAGATCTGTTGGGATTTTCCTACCTGGTGCTGGCAACACAAGAGCTAAAAACTGTATATTTTGAGCATTATTTTCCCCTCAGAATGACCACATCTGCTTCTCACCAGGAGCCACAACAGAGTTCCAAACTAGAGTTGGGCACGAACCATGAAAATTCTGAACCATTCGGTTTGTGGTGTTTCATGAACCACGAACCACCAACTTTCATGAAATTGCCCCGGTTCACGAACCGGTTTGTTCAGTTCATGAAAATGTCACTTCCGGGTCAGCAAAAGGTCTGCAGAGAGGCCACCCCACCCCCGTTGCCTAGGAAACTGATTGATTGGTGCAAGGCTGTCTCCAATGATGAAACGAACTACAAACCAAATGAACTAGGCTAAAATTCATCACAGTTCGTGAGAAATGAGTTCCCACAAACCGCTGGTTCGCAAACCATGAACTAGCCTGGTTCATGACAAACTTCAGTTTGTGCCCACCTCTGTTCCAAACTATCAGCAGGCAGCTGCCGCGGGGAACCCATGGAGATTTCCAGGTCCCATCTGAGTGTCGCAACCTTACAAAGGCCCCAGAATATAAGTACACGAATGAAATAATGGGACTGGCTCCCAAAAGTGACCCTGGCTAAGGCAAAGATCAATTAAAATAACATTTCCATGAGGTATTTATCTGAACCGGAGAAAAGGGCGCTTGCCTAGTTCCTCTTGTCCCGCTGGACACCGGCAGCTGGCAGCCAGAAGGAAGCGACCCCACGGAGGTCTCTCTCATTCAGCTCCCATGGCAATTAGGTGCCCACAGACAGATGCCTCGTCTTTTTTGTCTATTCTGTCTTAACCCCACCACCGATATAGTTTACATTTGCTGGCTGGTCTTTGACAGGCAGAGCATTTTTTTCCAGAGGGCTTTGGAGAGATGCACAGCGGACTTTGTGGGGAAAGCAAGGAGCTTCTCTTCTCAAGCAGACAAAGTCAGTTTTAAAAATAATTATCCATTGCCCGGTGCTGTTTCGTTGGCTTTAGTTCCCTGTCAGAGGCATTCAGATGGTTTATTTGCACAAAAGGAAGACAAGACTTAGGGCTGCTCCCTGTCATGCAACTCCTGTTTTTCGAGAGCGGAAAATTTAGAAGGAGGGGTCAGAGACAAGAGCGAACACAAATCTCTTTACAATGCTTTCTCTCTCTCTCTCTCTTCAGAGTGAAATTTCATCCTCGAGGTATCTATTTGGTACATAACTTCCGTGGCACATAAACAAGGCAAGCAGCCATCACGCATGATGTGTTTATTTTTCTTTTAAAAGGGCTGCTGGCACCTAAATTGTGCTTTTTTCAATGAAGTCTCATTCCACACACTGCTGGGCTACTTAAGAACAAAACACTGAAGCACACAGATGCATTTCCAGTTTCTCGAAGCATATGTTGTATCCTACCACTGCACTCAGCTAAGGGCAGCGCTTCCTCGGGCAAGCGAGGAGCCTTCCCTTGCGTCAGACACAAAACCTCCCTGCACTTGAGGAAGCTAATGCCATTAGCTGAGCGGAGTGATAGGATACAGCCCCCCTGTTTAAAGGGAATTTATCCCCCATTCAGTTGCCAACTTCGAGGTGGGGGCTGAAGATCCCAGACCACAGAGATCAGTTCCCCTAGAGAACATTTATTTTATTTTATTTTATTAAAACATTTGTCAGCTTCCTTTCCTCCAAAGGAGCTCAACACGGCTAAACCGCATAATTAAAATGCAGTAAAAAAATACATTAAAAGACTATGCAAAATAAAGCAGTCTTCAGCAGCCTCCTGAAGCTAGAGAGTGAGGGGGCCAAGCACTGCCCCCTGGGCAGACCGTCCCACAACTGTGGCGCTGCCACTGAAACGGCCCTGTCCCGTGTACCCGCCAACTGAGCTTCTTGGGTTGATGGGACAGTCAGCAGGGCCTCTCCCTGGGATCTTGAGTCCCGGGCAAGAACATATGGGAGAAGATGGTCCTTCATATACCCTGGTTCTAAGTCATTTAGGGCTTTAAAGGCCAAAACCAACACCTTGAATAGGGCTCGGGAGTGAATCAGCAGCCAGTATAGTTGCAGTAATAGCAGGGTCACATGCCAATAGCTGGCCCTGACCAGCAATTTGGACACAGCTTTCTGCACCAGTTGCAGCTTCTGAACCATCTTCAAGGGTGGCCCCAAGTAGAGCATATTGCAGTAGTCCAGTCAAGATTTAACTAAGGCAAGGATCACTGTGGCTAGATCTGAATGAACCAGGAATGGATGCAGCTGGTGCACCAGCTGGGCAAACATTTCCAGGTCCCTCAGTCTTTCCTCGCAGGGCTGATTATCCTGGTTGCTCTCTGCTGCACCCGTTCCAATTGGTCCACATCCTTTTTGAAGTGAGGCCTCCAGAACTGCACACCATACGCCAAGTGGGGCCTGACCAAGGCTGTATAGAGAGGGGCTATGACCTCCTGCGATTTCGATGCTATGGCCCCTTTGATACAACCCAGGATTGAATTAGCCTTTTTTGCCACCGCAAACACTGACTGCTCATATTCAGTTTACAGTCCACTCTTACCCCAAGGTCCCTTTCACATATACTACTGCCCAGAAGTGTATCCCCCATCCAGTATTTGTGCTTCTCATTTTTGTGGCCCAGGTGTAATACTGTGCACTTGTCTTTGTTGAATTGCATCCTATTCACAGCTGTCCACTTCTCCAAAGTATTCAAGTCTTTTTGAATCTTCTTGGGTGTTTGCCACTCCTCCCAATTTGGTATCATCAGCAAATTTAATGAGCAGCCCTTCCACTCCTTCATCCAGATCATTGATAAAAATATTGAAAAGTACTGGGCCCAAAACCGAGCCCTGCGGCACCCCACTGGACACCTCCCTCCAATCTGATGAAACGCCGTTGACCACCACTCTTTGAGTGCGGTCTTCTAACCAGTTCCCTATCCACCGAACTGTCCTATAGTCCAGTCCACAGTCTTCCAGTTTGCCCATCAGAATGTCACGGGGGACCTTATCAAAAGCTTTACTGGGTCAATGACATCTTGTTATTTGGACCCGTACACAGTATTCCGAATGCAGCCACACCAGAGGTCTATTCTATGCCCTTTTCTGTTTTATGGACGGCTTTGATGCTGCTTTTGTTTAATGGTTTGTTCTTTAATGTCTTGCTTTTTAACAGTTTGATTTATAAACTGTGGTTTTTAGTCGTAAGTTGCCTCGAGCAGGATTCTGTAGCAAGAGCATAGAAGTATAACCCCATTTAGAGTACCAATAGGGTTTGTTCCAAATGTGCAACTTGCATTATTTTAATGCAGTTCTTGCAACACCCTTGCAGGTGGGAGGGGGCTGCTCCACTAAGGGCAGCACTGACCCTTGTCCAAGAAGCCGTTGTGTGCCTGAAGATAGCTCCCTGGGCTGGAGGCAGGCCCTGCCATTAGCAAAGCATAACCCTTGGGTAAAGCCCACAATGTGGTCCTTCTGAGATATAGAGAAAGAGGCCCTGTTTTCACTTTGTCAGAAAATAAATTAATTGGTAGGTGTTCTCCCTTTGGATGAAACATAATTAACTATTTGGAATGTTCTCACTCGAGGGAGGGAAAGAAAAAAAATACATTTCAATTAAAAAACAACCTACTTTATTAAGTTAAAATTCAATTCCAGATTTTCATTACATGAAGCCGCCTGAAAGCACACCGCTGATATTTCACATCTGCTCGCAGATATCGGAGTGGTATGTGGTACGCTGCTCACAGCATCGCTTACGGGGTGTTGCAGGGAGAAGAGAGAAAATCTGGAAATACAATTTGATCAGCCAATTCATTTGCACCGCAACCTTCCTCCTCAACAAAGGAAATGAAAAGGACACACCAGACATTTGCTTCTATACCTCCCTGCTCCCTGCTCCCTTGAGGAGCAAGCCAAGGCGGCAGAGATGGCTTTCAAAGTCCTATCTTGAAAAAGAATTTTCCTCACCCTTCTTCCAAAAGGGTGGGTAAAGGGCAGGGCTTTTTTTCCAGCAGGAACACGGTGGAACAGAGTTCCGGAATGTCTTGAAAATGGTCACATGGCTGGTGGCCCCGCCCCCTGATCTTCAGACAGAGGGGAGTTGAGATCACCCTCCGCGCCGCGCTGAGCGACGCAGAGGGCAATCTAAACTCCCCTCTGTCTGGAGATCAGGGGGCGGGGCCACCAGCCATGTGACCATTTTCTCCGAGGGCAACCCACTGAGTTCCACCACTTCTTTTCCCGAAAAAAAAGCCCTGGTAAAGGGTAAACATATTTATGCTTTCACCATTTTATCTTGATAACAACCCTCCAGGGTAGGTTCAGCTGAGAGGAAAGGGGAGTAGGATTTTATTCTTGGATTTGAAGTTTCTAGTGCAGCGCTCTAACCATTACAGAATCCTGTTTCTCTGAAAATACCTTTACATCCATGTTCCACCGTGGTCCATAGGATGAATGCCCTCAAAAAGTTATCACTAATTCATTTTTTAAAAAACAACATGCATACCAGATTTCTGCATTTAAGGAAAGATTGATCGATCGATCGTCCACCTTTCTCGCTGAGACTCAGTACAGATTATATAACGTAAGTCAGTACAATCAATAGGACGAGGAGACATCTATTAACCATTCAATAAGTCTGGGATTGCAGAAACCTGAACCAAGGCATAAGAATTAAAAATGACGTGTTCAACAAAGCAAGAAATGGCATTATGTAAGTAGAAATATAACGCAGTGGGAATAAGATAAAAAACAAACAGGAACAGATCATACAAATCAGTAGCACAAATCACCGCCCCATTCCCTCTATGAAAGCACTTTTCTGAATCATTGTTATAATTTTAGCCCTATTTCTTTAGAAAAAGGCCCCTGACCCGGGCAGTTCTGTTTTATGCAGTTTGTGGGAAGCCAAAAAGGCAGGAGGAGGCCCCTTTCCGACTTCCTCAGGCACTCCCCGCCACTGCTGTGCGGCTGAGGGAACCCAACTTGTTAAAAACCTGAAGGTATGGTTCAGCTTTCATTGTGCGGCTCTGGGCTAGATATTCTTTTTCCCTGAAAGCAGATCTCCAGGATTTTCAAGTCATTTGTGATGGACTGGATGGCATGCAGGACTGGGGGATCCCATGGCTAAATCTCACCCCTCAGGGCTCAATTAACGTGGAATCATAGAATCATAGAATCATACAGTTGGAAGGTACCTTCAGGGTCATCTAGTCCAACCACCTGCACTGTGCAGGAAATTAACAATTACACCCCCCACACACACACACACACAGAGTGACCCCTGCTTCATGCCCAGAAAATGGTAACACACCATCAGGATCCTTAGGCAAACTGACCTGGGGGAAATTGCCATCTGATACCAAGGTGGCAATCGGCCTTACCCTGGGTATGTAAGAAGGGCCACGAGAACTAAGCACTGATGCAACCCTTCCTGCCATCCCTCTCATGATCTGCCCAGGTTCACAGAAACAGCATGGCTGCCCGATGGCCACCAAGCCTCTGCTTAAAAACCTCCCAAAAAGGCAAGCCCACCACCTCCCAAAGAAGCCTACTCCACTGATCCAGAGGAGTTAGCCGTGTTAGTCTGTAGAAGCAAAATAGTAAAGAGTCCAGTAGCACCTTTAAGACTAACCAACTTTACTGTAGCATAAGCTTTTAAGAACCACAGTTCTCTTCGTCAGATGCATGGAGGGTATGAAGAAACTGGTCAGATATATATAGGTGGAGAGGGGAGGGGGGAGTAGATGCAATCAGTTACTTCTGATAATGAGAGAACCATTCATAGTCTCTATTCAATCCAAGTCTGACTGAGTCAAATTTACATAGGAATTCCAATTCAGCAGCTTCCACTGAGGGACTGCTCCGTCAAAAAGCTTTTCCTAATGTTTTGCCAAAAACTCTTTTGGTTTAATTTCAACACATTGGTTCTGATGGTAGATGATCCATAAATGGAGCTTTCAGTGGGTAGGAACAGACATTGAACTTGGGAGAGTAATTCTCTGTCAACCTTACCTACCCTACAACTTTACTTACTTTTACTTTATTTGGTGTTTAGCTCTCCCTCCCCACAAGCGGGCTCGGGACAGGCTATAACATTCATAAAATACCTAATTATATAAATCCAATTAAAATCATATCATAAAATCATCACTCAGATGGCCTATTGCACATTCCTGCCTTCAAATACAAAGAGGGAGACACTCGGATGGACAGGATGTCATTGGATAGGAGAAGGCGACGGGAGGCTCAATGATAGTCCTAATACTGGCCTCAACCATGTGCCTGGTGGAACATCTCCATCTTGCAGGCCCGCCAAAATGATACCTGGGCCGATTCCAGACGGCCCTCCCTGTCCCGAAACGTTGCGCATCGTCGCGTGGAAAACGCGAAATACCGCGTTTTCTCGCGCGAGTTTTGCGCGACGTCGTGCAAAACTCGCGCGAGAAAACGCGATATTTCGCATTTTCTGCACGACGACGCACAACGTTTCGGGATGGGGAGGGCCGTCTGGAATCGGCCCAGATCTTGGCGAGCCCAAGTGTCTAGTGATGAAGGGAAGAAAAGAAACTCTCGCATAGTGCCTTGAGCACTTCTGATAAAAGGTGGGGTTAAACTGAGTAGACATATATTTTTTCACCCCTTTGAGCTGAAGATTCTGGGTTTGGACAGTGGAATTCCTACATGCAAAGCAGGCCACCTGTGTGATAGAGACCCTCTAATAGGCCAAATGGTCTGGGATTTGAATCCAGAACGTCTCAAAATGAATACATTTCAACTCTCCCCCGCATCCTACCGGCTTTGAAAAAGCAAACACTTTTGTTGGTTCATTAATGATTCAGCTAGCTTGACCTCCTCTGTTTAGCAAGTGCCTGGCCGTTGTGGGCATGTGAGCAAGTCACCGTCTTTGCTGTTGCTGTTTATCAGGGTCAAAGACGGTGGCTGTGATGTGATGAGATGTCTTTTTTAGAGCTGAGCCAGCGCTGACAAGCTCACACCGCACGTGCTTGTGCATTGGTTTTGGCAATTTTTCAGGGATTGCTGGAAAGAAAGGCAAGATTTCCTCTTGTCTGGAAGCTTTGCACTGAATAAGTTTGGTTTTCCCAGGAAGTTAGGATCAGCATAGAATCATAGAATCATAGGGTTGGAAGGGACCTCTACGGTCATCTAGTCCAACCCCCCCCCCCCACGCACACACACAAAATGCAGGAACTTCACAACTATCCATGTGACCAAAAGCTCCTGATCTCAGGCTGAAATAGCTTCTCCCCTCTCACGAATGTCGCATACAGCTAAAACTGACTGGCTATGCGGAGACACATCATCA
The DNA here is from genome assembly GCF_028583425.1 of Eublepharis macularius. NCBI lineage: Eukaryota > Metazoa > Chordata > Lepidosauria > Squamata > Eublepharidae > Eublepharis > Eublepharis macularius. Next base: position 2,810,791 of record NC_072791.1, on the reverse strand, counting down.
CCATATTCATGATCTGACTGAGATATCCAACTCGATGGCATTCATGCAGTGAAGGGGAATGAAGACGTAGCCACAGAAAGCATGGCACAGTATCCGATCAGCAAAGAATGAGTGCAAAATGTATCCATCTGCATTTTATTTTTTGATATATCACAAAATCTGGTTATTTTCCCTATTTACCACTGATGATATGACTCTTTGGTGGCAGTGGCTTCAAACCATGGCCGTTTCCAGACGGCTTACCTGCCCTCGGAACGTCGCACCACGTTGCGGGGGAAATGCAAAATATTGCGTTTTCTCGTGCGAGTTTTGCGTTTTCCCCACAACGTGGCGTGACGTTCCGGGGGCAGGTAATCCGTCTGGAAACGGCCCATGCTTGGTTTAGAAAATTATGAATTTGGAGTTGGAAGGCACTACTTTGAGTCTTTTTTTGTCCCAGATTTGAAGAGATGATTTTACAAAGGGACTGTTATGTATAGCAGTTGCCCTGTGTGTGGAGGTTTTCCATACTCACGCCTGTATGTTGTTGTGGGTCATATATGTCTGTTCAATGCTTTTCCAGTCTACCATGTGTATGGGGCTTAACATTATCAATATATATTTTTAGTTGCATTGCTTCATAGTAAAGCTTTAGGTGTGGAAGATTCAGACCTCCCAGCTTATAAAGTCTTTTTAAGATGCTCACCATTATAATTCTATTGCAATCACAGTTAAAGTTTTTTTTTTTTAAAGAATGAGTAGTTAATTATTTATTTTTTCAGGACCTCAAAACAGTTTTCACTGCCAAAATAGGGGGGGAAATGGAATAAATATTAGTGTTTTCTTCCAAAATCGGCAACTGTGTGAGTTCTGGAAGAAACAAACAAGGATCAGTTCAGGGACCCTCCATTTGAATTTCCATTAGTCAAATGACAGAAAGGTTTCACCTTCCTAGCTGTGAAAATATTTTGCAGACTTAATTTTAGAGGAAATTAAAACCTGAATTCCTTTGTGCAGAAGGGGGGAAAATAAAAGTTGAGCCTGTTAGAATAATGCACCATTTAGCCTTCAGTTATGGCACCGGGAAGACAGGGGTATTACGGCGCAGCGGACTGGAGAGAACCAGAATTAGTTCACTCAATTAAGTCATGATTAATTTATGGTAGATCTTGTTCTCCTGAGTCTATAAAAACAAAGACTTTAGTTAACTGGCAGCATTTAGTTTAATAAAAGTAAAGTCTTTCAAGACAACTTCAGGAGAGCCAAAGAGAACGAGAAAAAGGGGGGAACCATCCCATCGCTGACAAAATCAATAGACAGCAGGATTCTTCTTTAATGTGTGTCAGTGTAAGTTAAAATAACTTTACAGCCTAATAAAAAAAGGGATGCACCTTTCGAACGGAGCAGCGGATTCTCAGGATCTTGATGAAACAGCTAATCTGGCAGCTCGCATCAAACGTGTATCACATCTCAAATGAAGAATCCGCAGCCAATCCTCGCCTGGAAGTTTTCGCCTACCTCCTGATGGGAGTGTGAAGAAAGGTGCTCTATTGACAGTTGAATCCCATTAAAGCAGTTTCACTTACACCTGTGAACAGGCTTTGATTACTCTAATGATCCCCGCACAACAGATGCAAATTGCTTGCTGGGTTTTTTAATTGCACAAAATGAATGCGGGAGGACCCTCGTCTTGGATTGCCACAATTTGCTCCTTCTGTTTGAGAGCAACACCAAGCTCCTCCTGTGCCCTCCCTACTCGTGCCAATGTTTAGGAGAATGTTCTGGAGAGGGACGGGCAAGCCTTGCACCCCATTGGTTCCGATCCAGAAATTACCTGGGACACAACTTGCCCTTTTTCTCCCCGTGTGCAAGCACCTGTTTAGTAAGATACGAAGTTGTTTGCGAGGACTTGTTGATCCATCAGTTCAAGTATGACCGGCAACAGCTCTTCAGGGTCCTGTTACTTGTGCTTTTTCCAGCCGTGCTACACAAGATCCTTCAACCGAATCTCAGTGATCCTTTAACCATAGCAGCCAAGGGCGGAACTTGAGGCTTTCTGCACATTTCAAGATCACTCTCAGAGGTCTGATCAGGCAGACGTTACCGAGAGTACATCTCCAGGTTCATGTTACCCATTGCAGCATAAGCGTTCGAGAACCACAGTTCTCTTTGTCAGATGCATCATCAGCTTTCGAGAACCACAGCTCTCTTCGTCAGATGCACCATCAGCTTTCGAGAACCACAGCTCTCTTCGTCAGATACATCTGACGAAGAGAGCTGTGGTTCTCGAAAGCTTATGCTACCATAAAGTTGGTTAGTCTTAAAGGTGCTACTGGACTCTTCGCTATTTTACAACTACAGACTAACATGGTGAACTCCAATTGTTGCCAAGTAGGCCCCCTCCCCTGCTTTAAGGCCTGCCATGAACTGTGTTAAAGTTTCCTGCGTTGCTGTTTTACTGCTGCACCAAAGACTGCCCTGCACGTGTGCGCTCTAAATACACGTGTCAGTTTCCTGCCTGCGTGTCAATTGCCTTGCTGCTACAATAGACTGTGTAGTTTACTGACTCCATGTTTGGTTAACTGCACAAAGGACTCTCTTCCTGGGCAGCCCTGCCCTGACCTGTATCTGGACTTCCCAGTGTGTGTTTGGACTGTGTTACAAGTATGCCTCGTGCCTGCAGTGCCATCTGCCACGGACCGTGCCTGTTCCCTGCTTTGGACTGTGTTTTAAGTGCTGTTCCCCCTGCCTCCATGGAAGCCTGCCTCATATGGGCCCAAGCCGCTGCTAGCAGCCGGGCGCCTGCCGGGGAAACCTCCAGCAAGCCTGGCTAGGCGCTCCCTGGTCAGTTCCCACCTGGAGCCTCCCGCGGGCCGGTCCCCAAGCTTGCCCTCACTACCGGGCAGCCTGCTATCCAGCCCCAGCTATGCCCAGCCGGCATCCATGTTCTTAGGCAGCCAGAAGACCCAGGGAAGAAGCCTGCTTTGGGAAGCCATTTCAGAGAAGCGAGCACACCACGTCCGCAGCGAGAGTACCTCGCCCCGCTCTGCATATCTTAGGAGCCGCCCCGGAGAAGGAACTAAGTGCCGACAATCCCAAGCACTTAGAGAATGCATCTCAAAGAAACCTCCGCATTCCAGAAGCTGATGACATCAGGACAAGCCCTGTCCGCTGGAACATCCTTTCAGCCCACTCGGATTTCCCCCTCCCTCTTTTGTCCCCTCTTCCTGAGGTGTCACTTATCACAATCAGATTACCAAAGTGGCCCATCCAAGCCATTCAGTAGCCCATTAGAACCTTTGTTTTAATCTGTGAGAACCACCAAGTAAAGCACCAGCCCCAGGGTACGTTTTGGGGTATTTAAGCTGGTCTCTCAGACCACACGTTGCTTAGGCCATTCCTATCCAGACCCCCCCCCCTTGCTGTCCGTGGCTTAGGCCATTCCCATCCAGAACCCCTCGCTGTCTGTGGCTTAGGCCATCCTATCCAGAACCCCTTGCTGTCCGTCTGTGGTCCCAGTGCTGGCATTGGGCCACCTCGCTGTCGCGTCTCTGCTTCGCTTCAGGATAAGTGAGTATTCCCTCTACCATCGTTGGGAACCAGCTAATGCGAAAGTCTCTGTATTTCCTACTCTGTATTTCTTAGATCTTGTGTGTTCTCTTGTATGCTTGTGCAAGTTTAGGCTTACGCCACACTAAATACACGTGTTTGGAACTTATTTGTAGTCTGCCTCTTTTTCACTAGAGTGTCTGGAATCGGGACCTCCGTAGACATAGGTTAAGATCCGCGCTAATTCAAGTTACAGACTGCTAAAGCTAATTTCCCCTTATAATAAAAAGCAGTTCTGGTAACACTCTGGATCCATATTACCCATTGAAACTGGCATCCCCACCCATAAAGGGAGGAATGTAATCCTCTTAGATTTCCTAGTTTATTTTATTTATTTATTTATTTATTTATTTATTTATTTATATTTCAATTTATATACCGCCCATCCCAGGGGCTCTGGGCGGTGAACAGTTTAAAATCGATAAAAACAAAAAACAACAATACTAAAATCAATATACAAAACAATAATGAAATGAAATTTGAGTGTCTGCCCTCTTTGGCGGAGAAACCTCACCCATAATACTTCTTTCCCTGTCCTTTTTACACCTTCCATCTAAGGGTAAATGTAACTTACTGATTTTCCCCATTTGACCAAGTTATGACTGAGCCATGGCCCCGCCCACTCCTCCATCTTGGCTCGGAGGCTACTCACATTTGGATCTGGGCATCTGTTCCTGGTTTCCTCTCCAAGCCTCTTTGGTGCACCCATTTTTCTCTATGACTTTTCAGTCTCCTGAAACGGCTCTTGTTACACGCACTTCCAAGTTCCAGCATGCTCCCATTTAGGAGACCTGGAACATTCAGCCTGTCCTTCCCTCGAGATGCATCACTTCTCATTGGATCCCCTCCAACTCCTCTTGGATCTCCTCCAAGAGTTAATCTAAAAGCTCCTCTGCGACCTTTTTGAACACCAGCCGTCTGGTTGCATTTGGGTTCAACTGGGACTGTCTCTTTATTGCTACCTTGGAGGTCCAAGGCCTTAGCTCAAGGATGGAGTATGGAATGGAGTCAACCCTTAGAAATGGTATTAAGTACTGGGGTAGGCCCCGCAAGTGATTCAGCCAGGCAGTGACTTCAGCTCATAGTATAGTTTATTGTACAAGAGAAGAACAACTGGCCCCGAAGGGGCCACAATATATACACTCCCAACTCCACCCCATATCCATAACAACCCAATAAGAACGTGGGCTTTAGGGTCCTTCATTTGCATGCACACAACAAAAGACATCCTGTTTACTTGATTGCAATTGGCTCCTGTCCAAGGAATAACGATTGGTTGCTGACATCCCAATTCCTGATAGGATTGGTTACCTTAGGAGCCTAGTTCTCCTCGAAGCTAGCTCAATACATAACAAATGGTAATCTTTTCAGATCCTGCAAAGGGTTGTTGACAACCAGGGGTGGGGGATGAAGATCTCAAGGAATTACAACTAATAGCCAGACTACAGAGATCTGCTTAATCCTGTTTCCCTGGAGGAAATGGCTCCTTAGGAAGGGAGACACTTTGATATTATAGCCCACTGAGGTCTCTCCTCTCCCCAAACCGACCTTCTCTAGGAATTTACCAACCCAGAATTGGCAAACCTACTCCTGTGCTATATATTTTCTGCTGCCCCAGAACCACCGGGTTGAAATTAAATCAAAAGAGTTTTTGGCTAAACATTAGGAAGAACTTCTTGACAGTGAGAGCAGTCCCTCAGTGGAACAGGCTTCCTCGGGAGGTGGTGGGCTCTCCTTGTTTGGAGGATTTTAAGCAGAGGCTGGAGGGCCATCTGGCAGCAATGCTGATTCTGTGAACCTGGGCAGATCATAATGAGATGGAAGCCAGAATGGGTTGCATCAGTGCTTAGTTCTCATGGCCCTTCTTACATGCCCAGGATAAAGCCAATTGACACTATGGGATCAGGAAGCAATTTCCCCCAGGCTAGTTTGGCTAGGGGTCCTGGAGGTGTTTTGCTCTGTTCTGGGCATGGAGCAGGGGGCACAGGGGGTGTGGGGGAGGTATTTGTGAACTTCCTGCATTGTGACTCTGGAGATACCTTCCAACCCTATGATTCTATGACTCCATGATTCGATGTAGATTTCTGTACTTGGAAGATAACCATTGGATGTCTGCAATGCACCCATATATCACCTATGCTGGATAAAGTTCGGTCTTGTGCAGATCCAGGAGCAACAAACCACAACAGCAAAACTCCTGTGAGAACCTGGCAAATGTAATCTACAGTACAGGTGCACCTGCTCTGATCAAATCTAGCTTTCAACTGAAGTCATTTGCCTTACATTCAAGTCTCCATAAAAGCAATCAGTTTCTTGTTCTCACATACAGGTGTCTGAGCCTTTTGACGGTTGGCTGCCTTCTAACCCCACCCCCGGCCACTTTCTCTCCCCACCTTGATTCCTTTCTCTTCTCTCGGATTTGCAGAGGACCACATAGATGCCAGGGCTCCAGAGGAACCAAGGCACACCTGTGCTTAATCCACCCACCCCAAGCCCTTTTCAAGACCAGAGCTCAACGCTGAAAGATGTGGGGACTTCTAATAAAAATTCCATTCCCAATTGGAATTGATCATTCGGATAGATGGCCTTCACTTAGGATTGCCAAGTCATCTCCCTTTATCAACACAAACACAAAAGAAAAAAGAGAGTTACAGTAATGAACGGACCAAACAGACGGAAAATCACTGTAACGTACTAACTAGAAATGTAATTCACAAGCACAGTGATATATATTACATTGGAAATATACTCAACACTGGCAAACAGAAAATACATTATCAAGCATAAAACCGACATTGATAACTGTATGTTATCGACTGTATGTTGTTACACCACCCTGAGCCCATCCGATGGGGAGGGCAGTCTAGAAACAAACAAACAAACAAACAAACAAACAAACAAACAAACAAACAAACAAACAAACAAACAAACAAACAAACAAACAAACAAACAAACAAACAAGATTTACCTAATCATCCTGTTGAAGTCCTTACAAAGTGTCAAAGTGCAATGTGCAATTAAGAAATAGTATACAGTATACAGTCAAAGAATCATAAAAATAATGTACAATCAAAGAATCCACTGGTTCCAAAATTTCGCAAGTAAGTCCAATGAAGTATTCTAGTACAAAATGTTCACAAAGGTTGCTAACTCTCGTTGTCTGTTTTTCTTTCAAAGGAGAAGATGCCCTTATGGCCCCGCCTGACATGGAGCTGGCTTGCTTGCCTCCTCATTTCAGGGATCTTTTTCAAGAATGTGCCATGTCCAAAAACTGCTCTTCACCATGTGCCTATTTTAATTCTGAGTCACAATAAGTGCTGTGATGCATGTTTCCAAATGATATCATTTCTGGGCAAACTTGGAAGTGACATCAGGCCCCTCTAGGGTTCTAGGTAAAACCATCAAGTTGCCGCTGAGCAGTGTGATGTCACTTCCTGGTTCATCCAGAAATAATGTCATGCTGTCATGTTGATGGGACTCCCTGTGTCCCCACCTCCCCAATCTCCCTTTGAGTGCCTGCAAATGGCTGGCAACCCTACCTTCACTGGGAGGGAGAATAGCACCTTTAAGACTAACCAACTTTATTGTAGCATAAGCTTTCAAGAGCCACAGTTCTCTTCGTCAGATGCAACTTTATTGTAGCATAAGCTTTCGAGAACCACAGAAACGTCAGGAACTACAATGCCAAGACCATGGCAATACAGCCCGGAAAACCCACAACAACCAACCACAGCTCTCTTCGTCAGATGCATGGAGGGTATGAAGAAACTGGCCAGAGATTTATAGGTGGTGAGGGGGGAGAGGGTGCAGGGAGTGAGGGCCATGTAAACGTAAATCAGTCGCAAAAGTCATGAAAGAGGTGGAGTGCGCAATCCAGGCTGGGTGGGACCCCTTCCCTCCATTGCAGAATCTGAATGGAATGCCTGAAAGGCAGTTACTTCTCGTAATGAGTAGAGAGACTGGATGAATAGAGACTCTGGATGGTTATCTCATTATCAGAAGTAACTGCCTTCAGGCATTTCATTCAGATTCTGCAATGGAGGGAAGGGGTCCCACCCAGCCTCGATTGCGCACTCCACCTCTTTCATGACTTTTGCGACTGATTTGCATCCACTTCCTCCCTCCCCCCATCACCTATATATCTCTGGCCAGTTTCTTCATACCCTCTGTAACGAAATGGTTACCAAGGCTGAAATGAGTGTCAGTTGCTGATAATCTGTCTTTAAAGGGGGGGGGGGTGTTCCCCATGAGGTTTGGTGGGCTGTGGGGCCAGGGAGAGGCCTGCAGTAGTCTTGGTGTGGGGCGCCCTTCTTCCTGGACTACAACTCCCAGCTGCCCCGGGCCAAGAAACGGTGGGACCAAGAAACGGTGGGAAAAATAAGGGGTGGAGCAGCCTGAATAGATAGACTCGGCCGATCCTGAGGGGAAAAGTCAGTCACCTTCTTGGTTGGGGAAGGAGAGGCTCCTGCTGCTGGGTGAGACCAGGTTGCGTAGGGGCTCAATGTGGAGGGCCTGGGAGGCAGCAGAAAGGACATAAAAGGTGAACCTTCTTCCCTGAGACCCCCACCACCCCCTTAAGGTAGAGCAGGGAACAGTGTGGTAGGGAAAGCAGGCGGCGGTTCTCTTCAGTTTGATTTTCTGCCCTATGCGTTCTGACCCCTATGTATTGTGCCTTTACCTGCTTTGTATATAGTGCTCTGTATATAGTTAATAAATTATACTTTTTTGAATATAAAGAACATTGCGGTGCTCTGACTACGTAAACTCCCCCACTTGGCACGCTACAGGAAGGGAGGGAGCCCGGGAGAACTGATCAGGCCAGACCTTGTTGGGTTGCCAATTCTCCAGGGCCCACCCAAAGATTGGGGAATTCACTTCCCAGTAAGGAACCTCAGCCAGAGGGGTCTCACTGCCCCTCAGTCAGGCGGTGTACAATTCAGTGAGTGGTGGCAGCGTCGAAGAGGGTAAGCCACGCCCACCAGGGACGGTGGGAGGCGGAGAGCGGGGCTAGCAGGCCATTGATGGTGGCTCAGTTGCCCGGACTGAGAACCAGCACCCATTCCGCCACACCCTCAATGCATCTGACAAAGAGAGCTGTGGTTCTCGAACGCTTATGGTGCAATAAAGTTGGTTGGACTTAAAGGAGCTACTGGGCTCTTTACCATTTCCTACCTTGTTGGCCAAGACCAGGAGATGTTAGGGGACTCCTGCTGGTCTCCTTGATGCTTGTGCTGTAGAAGTCCAAAAGTGCTGTAGGACCAAAAAAGAAACTCATCAAGGCAACACTGAGGTCCCCGAGGGACGCTAGTGAAGTTAAACAAGGGCCAAGGGAGGAAGGTTGGGGAGAAGTTGCACTATGCCCTAAAAGGACAAGCTTGCAGCTTGGTGGGTCTTGTGAAATCCATGTATGGGAATGGAGGCACGGCTATCATCTGTAACATGCGTTGCCTTTAACCAACACCGATTGCTGCTCCAGCTGCAGCTCTTTCTTTAAAAGCAACATCTGTTCACAGTTAACCATGCTCTGATCACGCATCTAGTTCAGTTACGGTAAAGTGCTCTACATGGGGCTGCTTTTGAAGATTGTTTGGAAATTCAGTGGATTTTGAAATGCAAGAATGCCAGCTGAGATAGATTTTGGAAGACACATCTCACCTGCGTGGAAAGAACTGTGCTAATTGCAAAAACATTTTTATGATGTCTTTCCACTCAAATAGGGTCTCCAAGATCAAAACTCTAAAACATTTAAAACATAAATATAGCATTTAAAATAATATATATATATGTGTGTGTGTGTGTGTGTGTGTGTGTATATATATATATAAACATTTAAACAATTCAATAAGAGCATATGGCCATATTAAACACATATAATACCACAACAACCAGAGAAAAATTGTCAATAAGAGTTACTGGGGATATGCCAAGCAAAGAAATCTTTACCACTGGAGGCGGGCAACAATGAAGAGAGACAGACAACCCTCCCTGGTGTGTTTATGTGTTATGTGCCGTCAAGTCACCTCCGACCTACGGCGACCCTATGAAGGAAAGATCTCCAAAACATCCTATTTTTAACAGATTTGCTCAGATCCTGCAAACTGGAGGATGTGTCTTCTTTGACTGAGTCAAGCCATCTTGTTTTAGGTCTTCCTCTTTCCCTTCAGCCTTCCACTTATCCTAGCATTATTGATTTTTCCAGCGAATCCTGTCTTCTCATGATGTGGCCAAAGTACAGTAGCCTCATTCTTGTCATTTTAGCTTCTAGGGAGAATCCAGGCTTGATTTGATCAAGTACCCACTTATTTATCTTTTTGGCTGTCCGTGGTATCCGCAGAACTCTCCTTCAGTGCCACATTTCAAATGAATCCATTTTCTTCCGGTCAGTTTTCTTCACTGTCTAACTTTCACATCCATGCATAGTAATGGGGAATACCATAGTTTGGATTATCTTGGTCCCCAGAGAGACATCTTTATCTTTAAGGATCTTCTCTAGCTCCCTCACAGCTGCTCTTCCGAGTCTCAGTCTTCTTCTGATTTCCTCCTTGCAGTTTCCCTTTTGGTTAATGATTGAGCCCAGGACTAAAAAATCTTGGGACACTTTCATTTTCTTCATTGCCAACTTTAAAATTGTGTAACTCTTCAGTAGTCACTACTTTTGTCTTCTTGAGGTTCAGCTGTAATCCTGCTTTGGCGCTTTCTAGTTTTGGTGCCATAACCAAAGCAAGGCCTCCAAAGATGACCAGAGAGGATGGGTCGATTCCTGTGAGAGAAGGCGGTCCTTAAGGTAGGCTGGCCACAAGCTGTATAGGGCTTTAGTCAATACCAGTGCCTTGACTTGGGCCCAGAAGCAAACTGGAAGCAAGTACAGAAGGAACAAGACTGGAATGACATGGTCCCTGAGACCCATTCCCGTCAACGTTCTAGTGACGGCATTTTGTACCAACAGTACCTATTTATTTGCATGTTTGTTTATTTTTAAGTTATTGATAGTCTGTCTTTCTCGCTGAGGCTCAAAGTGGATTACACAGTGTAAGTCAATACGATCACCTGGGACATTTAGTAAACCATACAATAGAGTAAGGACTGTAGAAATATAAAAACAAGCAGAAATCCAATATTGATCTGGAAAGAGTGCTGAGAGAAAACATAAGCAAATAGACACAACAAATCACACAATGCTGAAGTGTCCAGTAGGAGCATACTTACTGCAGCAGGCAGTAGTTGTGATGCCTCCCTCTGATCAGCCCAGTGACGGACTCAGAAGTAGGGTTGCCATCCTCCAGGTGGTAGCTGGAGAGCTCCCAGAATTGCAACTTATTTCCAGACCACAAAAATCAGTTCCCCTGGAGAAAATGGCTGCTTAGAATGGTGGACTCTATGGTGCTATACCCTGCAGAAGTCCCTCCCCTCCCCAAACCCTGCCCTCTCCAGGCTCCACCCCCCAAATTTCCAGGAAGTGCCCCTCCTGTAGCTGGTGACTCTACTTGGAAGACTCCAAGGAAGAGCCTGAGGAGCCAAGACCAGGGAATCAGGAGGACAAGAGGGACCAGGGAGGGCCTGATACAGGAGTAGTACCTGCTGACCATGCTCCAGTATCATCAGAGGCCCCTCTACTAGAGCATGCCAGGAAGACCTTGCCACCAGCCTCTGAGGTAGCCACCAGGCCTCTGTTAGGCAGAACATGTTCCTGGGCCCATAGCCTCCCATAGAGCTGCCAGTTCCTCAGTGGGGGCGTGGGGTTCCCCACTCCCAGCCTCTGCTCCCCGCCACTACTCACCTGGCCAGCAGGGGATGAGAGGCCTGGGGAAAAACCTCCTAGGCCACTGCACAGTGACATCACTTCTGGAAATGATGTCATCTCGCCTGCTGGTGGGCATGCACTCACAGTTCACAGAGGCCCAAACTGGCCCCTGTGAAGTGTGGAAGCATGCCCACTGCAGGGCGTGATGACGTCACTTCCAGAAGTGATGTCATTGCGCCTGCTGGAAACGTGCATGTGCTTGGCGCCCACACAAGAAGATTCCCAAAGTAAGTGCCATCTTCTCAATGCCCCCCCACTGGGAGGTTAAGGGGACCTGGAAGCGCTGGCACCCCAGGGCCCTCTTCCATGCCACACGAATGGTGTTAGCATTAACCACTTTATTTCGGAGAAATTATATGATAAAGTGTATCAGGTAGAGCACTTCCCAAGATCTACAAACTTTATGGAGAAATGGTTTCCATTTTTTGAGTACCTTGAAAATAATAGTAAATTGGAGATGGGATAAGGGTGTTTTTCGCCTACCTTGCACCAGGACTTGAGTGGAGGAAATTGGCTTGGGGTGGTGCTGGTTAGTGGTGTCACTGGACGGATAGAGATAGTGAGAGGCAGCGGGCCGGTGAGCACCCTTGGCACTTCCCTATTGGTGGGGAAGAGGGGTCTGCTAGGAGCGGCTGGTACTGCTTGTGATGGCTGCCAGCACGCATGAGCAGACTGCCTGGGGGAACCCCATGTGCAAGTCCTTCCCTCACTTCTGTACGGCTGAGGCTTAGGAGCTTGAAAGGGGGGAACCCATTTGCCTGGCTGGCCGGGTCTCCTAGCCATCCACATGGAGGGCTCGCACCAGGGGCTTTGGGGCTCACCCAGGCAGGTCAAGCCGGAGGTCCAGGGGTGACCCCATGGCTTGACCTGTACTGCTTTTACCCTTGCCACAGTTATGGGTTAATGTGCTTGTTGAGGTTAATTTAATAAAGTGGCCCTTAGATCCAACACCTGTGTCTGTCTCTTCATTCCAACTAGGGGGGCAATATTGTATTACTGTGTTTAGGTCATTTATGAATAGATATCATTCAGTACATCCTCTATGTGATCTATAACCACCAGTTATAACCTCTTGTAATTCAATGTGCTATACACTGTTTCATTACTGTTTGTATTCATTGTTGTTTGTTTCATGGTTCCATTGCTGTTTGTATCCAGTATTTTACTGCCTCTAGTGTTTGTTGTATGTTTGTATTTTGTACAGTTTCAATAATAAAAAATTTAATTAAAAAAAAAAGAATAGTGTTTGGCTGATTCCGCACACATTGGATAATGCACTTTAGCTATCGATGTATTGTCGAAGGCTTTCACGGCCGGAGAACGATGGTTGTTGGGGGTTTTCCGGGCTGTCTTGCCGTGGTCTTGGCATTGTAGTTCCTGACGTTTCGCCAGCAGCTGTGGCTGGCATCTTCAGAGGTGTAGCACCAAAAGACAGAGATCTCTCACTGAGAGATCTCTGTCTTTTGGTGCTACGCCTCTGAAGATGCCAGCCACAGCTGCTGGCGAAACGTCAGGAACTACAATGCCAAGACCACGGCAAGACAGCCCGGAAAACCCCCAACAACCATCACTTTAGCTATCGTTTGGAAGTGGATTTTTTGTTTCACACTCGAAAAATTCAGTTCCAAATGATCTCTAAAGAGGATTGGAAGTGCATTATCCAACGTGTGCAGAATCAGCCATGGTAGAAGGCCCAGGGCAGAGGCAGCGGAGAGGAGGTGCAGTGCTGGACTGGTATTGCGCAATCCCAGCTTGGGTCCAGAACTGCACTCCGTGAGCAGCACTTCTGTTCAGGATCCTCACCAAAGGGCAGCACAGTTTCAGGAGCCTCAGCACTGAGTTAGATGATCCTCCCTGTCTATTTAGGCTCAAGAAGGCTGCATCTCTGGATCAGCCGGTCCACTAGGCACAAGCCCTGTACGCCAGCTTTTGGCCTCCAGCTCCAGTGGAGCCTTCCAGGTCTCACTAGCCAACTCCGAGGCCCTCCTGCAGGGGAGATGAGTACCATCTGCCTTGGTTGTTTTGATGTTTCCATTGGCTCTTAGGTGGATTTTTAATGCTTCTACTGCTGCTCTGTTCCTGAAAGCTTTCCTGGTTTTATGGTAAAGTGTTTCCCCCCCTCCTCGGGTGGCTGTGCCGTCAGCTCATGTTCTTGGCTTCATTTTGTTGCCTTCCCTTCTTTCTTTTTATTGTTTTACTGGTCAAAAGGTATATGCAGCTTTCTGAGCTTTTAGCTGAGACTGTAGGAGGTACATCATATTAAATAATAAATGTGTCTTGGATCATGGGCCAGGTGCCTTTCTTTTTGCCGGTGGGTAAGCATAAACAATCAGGGTGGGTTCCAGATACTGATAATTGTAACAATACAAAACAATACTCTCTCTCTCTCTCTCTCTCTCTCTCTCTCTCTCTCTCTCTCTCTCTCTCTCTCTCTATATATATATATATATATATATATATATATAAATTATTTAGATAAGATTTGGCAATGGAAAGTTCATAGAAAAGCTTGTACAAACAATGCTTGCAGTTAATTTGAGACTTATAATAACTTATACAAATAACAGATCTAAAATTAGTTTAAAACTTAAACAGGCACTACATTTAAAAATGAGCTAAATTGATAAAGGTTAAGATACAAGAATTTATTAACAGAACTTAGTTATGTTGTAAATCTCCTCTCCTTGGTTACTTATACAAAATTTAATATCTCCTATTTTACTAATCATTCTCTGTGTTCCATCCTTTTATCTTTATAGTAAATTATACTAAGTTGCCGTAATTAGTGTTAGTTCTAACAAAGGTAACTTAAATATATCTTAAGAACATCCCATATCAAGACAATACAAATATTAAAAACGAAGAAAACCAGCCCACAACCAGCCCACGTCACTGGCCAAGCAGCCAGCGGCAGAGTCAGGCTGCTTCGAAAAGCTCATTTATACAGTTTTGCTTTACTTCCTGAAGGGGTGTAAATTGGAAATTTGCCTCACTTGCTCCCGCCAACTATTCCAAAGGGGAACCATTCCATATGAGGCTGCACCCCCAAATCCCATTTGCAATTATTGCTGCATCATTTCTTAGCCTGCAAGTGGCATGTTCAGAAAAACTATGCATGATTAGCAAACAGAATGAGGTAGGGTTGACAGCCCCCTCTCGGCAATTGAGGGGTGGTGGGAGGGGTGGGGGCCAGTAACTTACTTTTGTATGTATGTGCTCTACGGCCCTGTGTGATGACGGCATCACTTCCGGCACAACCCAGAAACAGTGACATCACATAGGGTTCTGTCAGTCCTAGGGCAGCAGTCCCTGGCAGTTAGATCCTCAAGTCCCTCGCAGCAAGCAGGCAGGTGCATTGGATGAAGAAACTATTTAGAGCTCTATTCATTTCAGGTGTGCACTCATAGGTAGAAGATTGTAGAAGTGATTATTCAAACAGTAGGATTACTGATACAGGGGTGTTCTCCTGCCCTTTGCATTCAGGCGTGAAAACCCAAAAATTTACACGGGAACAAATTAGTTTAGTCTAGACAAAATACAGAGTGGAATCATTCTCTCCTGTGAAAAACGTACACAGCTGCAGCTCCATCCCAAGGACACTCAGAAGTGAAAGCACATATTTCTTAGAGATAACAAAGAAGTCACTTGCTCCTCTGGAAATTAGTATTAGCAGTCTAGACACCCTCAGGTGTCTTATATAAATGCATAAGACACAGTATTTAGCTTTGGTATCATATCAGTATGAGTTTAAGATGCAGTGTAAGATGCAAAACTCAATAATGGCATAGATGCAGAACATAACAATGGCATGGATTCTTATATCACTCTCAGTATAAAATGCAGAACACAACAATGGCATGGGTGCTTGCAGAACACAATGGCATGAATGCTTGCACACATGACAGGTTGCCAGGTCCCCTTACTCTCCAGGCAGGGAGGGGGGGACCTGGCACTCATCTTTGCAGGACGTTCTCCCGCCCTTTGCATTTAGGCGTGAAACTGAGAAAGTTACATAGGAACAAAGCAGTTTAGTCTAGACAAAGTACAGAGTGGAATCATTCCCTCCTGTGAAAAGATACATTTCAGCACACAGCTGCAGCTTCGGCCCAAGGCCATTCAGAAATGAAAGCACATATTCCTTAGAGATAAGAAAGAGGCCACTTGCTCCTCTAGAAATTAGTATTAGCAATCTAGACACCTTCAGATGACTTATATAAAAGGAATAAGATACAGTATTGAACTTTGGACAGTATTGAACAGAATACAACAATGGCATATGAACACAACAATAGCATGGATGCTGGCATACATGACAGGCAGGATCTGTCTCTCCACAAAATTTGTGAAGCAGGGCTGCCCAGATTCCCTCTCCTGATGCCATTCACAAAACTCCTTCCCCAATTTTATTCCAGGGAGTATGTCAGTTGACCCCCAATAACAGCATGGCGGCAACATTGGGGTTTGCAGTGGGAGGTGAAATCAGCGGCAACCAGCACACCCTTTCCTAGAAGTGCTGCTCCAAAGGAGGAAATGCATGGCAGTTGGACCCATGCCCTTGAATTGGCACTGAGGGTGACCTGCTGCTTTGGTCACTGATGAGATGGTGCAGAATTCTGCATAGCAGTGTGGTGGATGCTGGTCGATGAAAGTCTATGGTTCCCTACAGGGTTCACGCTGGATGTGGTCAAGTCTCTCTCCACCATATTTTCCTGAAGAAATAAAGACTCCTTATCTGTTGCTTATGATCATTGGATCAAAGGAGCTTGAAGGCAAGGCAAGGCAAGGTTCGCACCGCCAGTCAGCTTCTACTACACTATGGGTAACCGAAGCTATGATGGAACAGCTGAAGTCAGAAATGGGCATGGAGGAGATGCCAAGGGAACAAAAGAATACTGAATAGCATTGTGGGAAAAGGGACTTTCTGGTCAGGTCAGCCAGTCAGGAAGATTTATCAGACTATGCCAGATGTGCTGCTTTCAGAGGCATCAGACGTGCCCCGTGGAGTCTTCAGCTCATCTTCTCGAGAGGCCCAGGGTGGCGAGCACGGTGGGCCTGATGCAGGGCAGCTGCTTCTTTGCCTGTTTCTGGCCCTGACATTATTCCTACTGTTTTGCCCATAAAGCTGCATATTTCCTCCAGGGGCTGAATTAAGCCCACTGTCTCTTTCCATGCACTGAGCTCGGAGGGAATAAATTGGAGAAGTGAGTTACGCAAATGGTATCAAAAGCCCAGCACGGGATCAACATTTGATTCAATTCAAACTATTTTCCCCCCTTTTTAAGGCATCGCCAAACTATTTATTTTTGTCCTCTGGGCAAACTCAGAAGATAATGGGCAAAAATGTCAGAGAAAATGAGGAGGGATGATGAGGCTCCCCAGCAGAATAAAGAGCATCTTTTGGACATAGTAAATAAATTCCTGGAGTTGCCAGAAGCTGGTAAAAGCTGCAGAGAAAGGCCAGTGCCACTGAGAATGGCGGGAACTGAGCCAAGGCACACCTGTACAGCTGTGAATCTGGGAGTTCTACGGTTGCCAAATACAGGTTGGGGAATTCCTGGAGATTTGGGGGCAGAGCAGGGGAAGGGTGGAAGCTGGGAGAAGGGACCTCAGCACAGATGTGATTCTGTAGAGCTGACCTTCCGAAACAGTCATTTCCTCCAGGGGAACTGATCGCTTCAGTCTGGAGGTCAGAAATTCCAGGAAATCTCCAGGCCCCACCCCAAAGTTAAATCACCAAAAATGAATCCCACCGTAACAACAACAATAATAACATTCAATTTATAGACGGCTCTTCAGGACAACTTAACACCCACTCAGAGCGGTTTACAAAGTATGTTATTATTATCCTCACGACAATCACCCTGTGAGGTGGGTGGGGCTGAGAGAGTTCTGAGAGAGCTGTGACTGACCCAAGGTCTCCCAGCTGGCTTCAAGTGGAGGAGTGAGGAATCAAACCCGGCTTTCCAGATTAGAGTCCTGAGGCTCTTAACCACTGCACCAAACTGGTTCTCCAAATGCAGCTTGACCCAATCCACTGCTGGAGCCCCAACCAAATTAGCCCTGACTAATAACATTAATAATAATAACATTAATAATAATAACAACAACAACAACATTCGATTGATATACCACCCTTCAGGACAACTTAACACCCATGCAGAGTGGTTTATTGTGTGTTGTTGTTGTTATTATCACGACAATCACCCTGTGAGGTGGGTGGGGCTGAAAGAGCTCCTAGAAGCTGTGACTGATTCAAGGTCACCCAGCTGGCTTCAAGCGGAGGAGGGGGGAATCAAACCTGGTTCTGCAGATTAGAGTCCCATCGCTCTTAACTACTACACCAAACTGGCTCTCTTAACCACTACACCAAACTAACCTACTAACTACTAAAGTCTAAGACACAAAATCATACTAGGTTCAATGAATTTATGAATTTTTATTAGTACTGTTGTGTGTGAATAAATTTAATTCTTAACTCTGGGACTCTTTGTTTGTATATTAACTTTTGCTTGCGTTCTATTACTTTATTGGAAATTTCTGTGGTCCAGTAATTGCTCTATAAATGATGTGAAGGACTGTTAATGTTGGTTGTGCTGTATAATGGTGATGTTTGCTCTAGATCCTTTGGGTGTACATTAGATCAATTATTCATTGAACCTAGTATAATTTTGTGTCTTAGACTTTAGGAGTTAGTAGGTTATGGTAGGATTGCCTTTTGGTGATTTGGCTGATTACCATAAGCCACCCAGAAGTTGCCAGACCTAAATTACATTGTGCCTTGAGCCAGTCCCCACTTTTGAGGCAGCCACACCAGCCCAATACAGGCAGGGCAGGTTTGGGAAGTTGAAGGAGCCCATGAAGGGATGAGCTGGTGTTTGGCTCTCGTGGCTCTTTCTTATATGTCCAGGGTAATGCCCATCACCATTTTGGGGTCAGGAAGGAATTTTCCTCCAGGTCAGATTGGCCAGGGATCCTTCAGGCTTTTTGCCTTCCTCTGGGCATAGAGCATGGGTCACTGGGGGAGGCGAGGGGGGGGGAGATAGCAGTGAATTTCCTGCATTGTGCAGGGGGTTGGACTAGATGACCCTTGGGGGTACTTCTAGCTCTATGTTTCTATGAATGAGATGGTTCTCTTCTAGAAAAATATCGGTGGAATTACAAGGGAAGCTTTTATAAAGTTGTGGATTTAAAAAGCGTTGTGCTGTGTGCAACCAGCCTCTCCTTCCTCCATAACCTGAAGGGGGCTGTCCTCTTCCATCCTCCATACAACCATGTGACGTAGGACAAGCTGAATGGAAGTGACTTGCCAAAAGTCACCTATTGTTAAGCAGGGATTGGAACACACAAATACACATTAGCCGCTTCACAAGATGCACTCACATTCGTTTCCATGGGATTCGTGATATTATTCGAGCAGGGCAGCTTACTGTTGGGAATTAGCAAGTGTTTACGTTCAGTCATGAAAGAGTTAAACTGTTTGCATTACCTAGTTAGTAAACCTATTTGCATATAACCATAGAGACTTCAAGTGAGAATTCTCGCCAAAGAAAGGGGAGTCTCTATTCCTAATGAAGTAAAATTAGGCTTCTCTATTGGGCAACCAGTTTATTGGGGAGGGGGGGAGGGAATTAAGTAGAAAGATATACTGAAGTTGTATTGCTCTTTGTTTAGTCTTGAGTCTGCTTTGCTATCTAGGGCCGTTTCCACACGGCTTACCTTATTCTGCAAAATAGTGAAATCTCGCATGAAATCTCGCAAGAAGACGCTGTTATTGCATGAGAAGACGCGATAACAGTGTCTTCTCACGAGATTTCGCGCGAGATTTCACTATTTTGCAGAATAAGCTAAGCCATGTGGAAACGGCCTAGGATGTAACAGTCAGAAGAAAGTCTCTGTCTAGTCTAGAAGCTAGCAAGATGTCGCTGGTAAGGCATTTCTTATTTTATTCCAATTTAACCTTTTTATCCTTTATATGGTAAACTATTTTTATAGAGCCAACTCTGGAGTGTGGGTGTTCTCGTTATGACCAATGCGCATTTCTGCTAAACTCTGCTAATCTAAATCTTAAGAATATACTCCTGCACTTACACATCTCAAAAGCGGGACTATCAGCAGGGCTGCACATTCTCTGCACTAAAAAGCCAAATCAAAATTCTGTGACAAAATTCTGAGTGAGGAAAAGAGGGATTCTGTCACACACACACACACACACATCTTGCTGATAAGCATATCTTCACAATCATAAACAGGGTACTTCCGGAGCTGGATTCCGTGGCCAATACCTAGAGATGCCACATGCGATCCAGAGAAAAACCAAACCCGGAGGAGAGGGGTGTGGCAATCACTTCGGGATAAATAGCTCCTGCCCCCTAATGTGATGATGTCACTACTGGAGCGCTGCCATTATGCCGCTCCACTTCTGGGGCAGGCACTCCTGGACAACATACACACACTGTGCTGGGGAAAATCAGGCCACAACTTTATTGATTACAGGTTCCTCAGGTCTGGGCACAGCATATGCTGGGGACAGTGAGTACAGTTGAGAGTCGGACTGCTGCCTGCACCTTCCCCAACTTACCTGTTGGGGTAATGAGGGGAAGGGGGTTGGTACTAGGGCTAGAAGTGGTGGAAACCACTACTCTTACCTATCCCTAGCTTCCCTGAGGCATGGTGAATATAGCAGCCCCGAGGTAGGCTCCTGTGCAGCCAGCCCCCCAGAGACCCTTAAAGCGACTCCCCTTAAGGTCATGCAGGGATCCCACCATGCCCAACCTATGCTGCTTCCCAGCCAATGTCTAAATTTCAACATCCAGTTGTGACGGTTATACTCTTACCATACAATCAAACATACATAGCATCAGGGCTCATTTTGAGGGGGAATGCACAAGAACGCAGTGTCGGGTTCAGAATGCTTCCCTATATGTTGTAACCTAAGAGACTCCATTTTAATTCTTTTAGTGTTCTGAGTGCTTTCTTCACAGGTGCCAAGATGTTCCCTAGCAGCTGTCTCTCAGAAGAGGAATGTTTTGACTACAGCTTTTCCAGCCCTGGGAAACTTTCACTTTCTCAGCTTCAAAGGGATTGTTTTGAGAACTATGGGGGGAGGCTGGGCCTACTGAGTCTTAATACTTTGTACTGTATTCTTTGCCTTTCATTCGTAACAATACACGTGTACCAGCCCAGATATTGCATCTGGGCCAGTGGACTATAATGGTTGCTTTTTTCAGTAAATCTTTTGAAAACAACGGACTCTTGTCTGATTGCAGAAGGTAGTCTGGATACAACTATTATTTAGCCACAGATCTGACACGCAGTTCCAGCAGTTCCCCGAAGAGATCACATGGCAGGTGGCCCCGCCCACCTGACTCTTGGCAGTTTTTGACCCATTACGGCCTGGATTGGGCTGAAATGGCCTGGATCGGGCCTCTGACGGGTGGTGGATCACTCTCCTGCTCATCAGCAGCCCGATCCTGACCATTTTGGGCCCCTTTTCAGCCATTTTCAGCCCCTTTTGCCATTTTGGGCCCAATTTCAGCCCTGAATGGCCAGGATTGGGTCCAAAACAGCCAGGATGGGTGATGTCAGGGGGTGTGACATATGCAAATCAGTTATACTAATGACACACTTCCGGTGATGGCAAGAGGCGTGGCATATGCCAATGAGTTATGCTAATGGGTTATGCTAATAAGTCCCTCCCACTCTTTTTCTACGAAATGACCCCTGCATAGCATATTCTCTTTGCAATGGGGAAGGCAACCCGCCCCCTCCCCCCGGGCCTATTGGCTAATCAGAGCCATGGGTAAAACTCTTTCCTGGCCCTATTAACCAGCAACACCTGCCTCCCACAGACATAGCAAAGGATGGTTAGCAACAACTCCTGGGCGGCGCTGAGCAGGCGAGTGGGGCAGGTGGTGGCCGTTTCCCTGGGAATGTTTCCAGCTGGGGGGAGGGGACAGAGGCAGCTCCTCCCCCAGCTGCTCCTCCCCCTGGCAAATAAGTCCAGTATTTTAACTGCTTTCCCCCCAGACGCCTGGCAACCCTACACCCTGCAATGTGTCTCTGAACCAATGAAATCACCACAAGAGGCACAGTTTCACCAGCCTAAAACCAGCATGCTTCCATGCCACACTTCTGGGCAGATCAGCACCACACTCAGCAGTGAATAAAGTCAGTGTTATTAGCTGGGGAGACGGAGCTGAGAGGGGCAGCTGGCCCAAGGCCACCTGCAGCAGAGTTCATGGCAGTCGTGCAAGTTTTGAGAAATGGAGGGGGGCACGTGAAGCGTGGAGGGGAGCCCCGTGGTACATGGATGTCCTTGCCAGAATCAAAATGTTTGTGGGCAAGAGTGAAACCTGAGCAGAAGTTTTTCAAAAGGTAGCAAAAGCTCGGATTCCACTTCCATACTGATCAGACATTTGCATAGGATTCACCAAGGAGCAATCCTTTTAGCGAGTAAATAACTCCACTGCGGCACAACTCAGGGAACCACCTTTGCATTTTATGTTCATGTGATGCTCCATAAAGGAACGTGCTTATAATAAAGTTCCTGCTTGAGTCAGGGCTTTACGGAATGAAATCCCTCCAATTTCTCTCTGAGAGGGATCCGTTCTGCTAGCCTAACGTATGAAAATGTTGCCTCCCACTCCAGAAGGACTTTTGGAGCTGCAGGGGACGTTCGGTTCCTGTGACACCAGAGGATAGCTGGACCCCTGGTTTCACACAAGCAAGATGACCAGGAGAAATCAGCCTGACTCAGGTGTGCACACGACCCCTCCCTTCCCTCTGCCCTCGCCTCCCTTCTCTTTCAAGATCCCCAGCCTAAGGCCAGAGTCTGCTTCACTTCATTAGCGCGAGGCGCTTCGGGGAGATGATTGTCAGAAAAGCAAGACGTGGCTGTGCAAATAAATAAATAATGATTAATTGCATTCCTCCACAGAAGACAGTCCAGTCACCTAGGAATCTAGCCAGAGGCTGTCCTGCTATTAAATTCATTAAAAGAGAGATGGCCCTGAAAAGAAAGAGGAACATAGTTTCCCAAATTATAAAGTCAAAACCTCTTAGAGATGGGCAACAAACCCTGAAGCAATTCTTCCAAAGTTACCAAATCTCTCCTGGCTTGCCTCAAAATAAGTGTTTCATCTGTAAAGAAACTCCGGAAGTTTCGCTGTCACAAGATGTAATGCTGGCCGCTTCCTCAGATGCCCCTTCAAAAGAGCTCGATACTTACGTGGAACGTCCGTGGATAGAGGCAGCTTACCTCCGAATACCAGAGAAGGCTTGGTGGGAAGCCTTAGAAATCTGTATCCTCACTAGCTGTTTCCTCCTATCGCTCTGCAAGGTCCCCCATCCCACCTTGCTCTCTCGTGTGGTTCTAGCCACTTCCTCTTACGTACGCATCCCTTTAACCCGCAATTCTGTTTAGACATGCTGAAGCACCTGCTAGTTCATCTTCCTTCCTCCTTGCCAGTCAAGATGGGCACGGACAGCAATACAAACAAAAAAAGGCCACAAACAGCCCAATCCGCTGTTCGCGAACAAGCTGTTTGTGAGGCCCCATTCTAAACGAACAGGTGGTCGTTGCAAGCCTCGTTCGTTGCTGTTCGTCAAGCCAGACAGTCTGGCACCTGCAATCAAGTCCCTTGGCAACTTAGGCAGGGATTGTCTGAACTCTGTCTGAACGCCTGCCGTTGCCCTGGAGACCCCTATCTAAGCCCAATTTAGCTTGATAGGCAGGTCTTCCTTTCAAGTGTGGAGCTCCAAATTTGTTACAACAAGAGAGCAAAGACCAGGGGGGAGGGGGGCTCCCAGCTCTGGCTTAGTTTGCAGACAGTGCTGAGGGAGAGAGTTGCTGTTGGCATTTTGAGAGAGTGCATTGGAGCTTGAATTTTATTTGTGTGTGATGGGATAGGGATCTACCCCTTCAGGTTCCAGGGCTGCTGCCAGGCTCTGGGGCCAAGCTGTTATTTATTATTGGTACCTTTCCTGGTGCCTGCTCAGGTCAGGTTTCTGGGAGGGGTGCAGTAGGGATCTTGACCAGAGGAGAGCCTGCTGGCCCCCAAGAATAGCCAACCACGAACATGTTGGTGAACAGGGCCATGTTCGTGGTTGCTCATGAGTTCGTGGATGGCAATGAACAAGGAACATCATGTTCATTTTTTTTCTGTTCGTGCTCATCTCTAGTCATAAGCAGGAAGATGATTGTTCAGTAAACTCTTCCGATTTGCCCAATTGTATTTGCATGTGCCTCTTTTGCTCAATCACAACACTTTCTTGAAGCCACTGCCATCCATCTGCACGAGCACTTCCTCCAATTTTCATAAGGGACAGACTGGGATTCTGGAGTTAAGACTTACTACTTATGTTTCTGTGTGCCTTCAGTGCCTCCCCATGAACCAAGGTAATCTTTCAGTCAGTTCTTGTGATCCCTTCTCAAAAAGATGCTGCTAGCTGCACAGTTGGAGAAGGCAGACAATATGATCTAGCCCATATTGCTCACTTAAAAGGCTCATCCAGCTGTGTGGGTCCAAAGAGGAGATGAATGGTGAATGATTCTGTGCTTTAAAAGCTGGTGAGTTTAATCATAGAATTGTAGAATCGTAGAGTAGGAAGGTATCTCCAGGGTCATCTAGTCCAACCCGCTGCACAATGCAGGAAATTCACAAATACCTCCCCCCCCCCCCAACACACACACACAGTGAATTTTGCTCCATGCCCGGAAGATGGTAAAACACCTCCAGGATCCCTAGCCAAATTGGTCTGGGGAAAATTACTTCCTGACCCCAAAATTACTTCCTGGCCCCCTTCCTGACTCCCCTCCATTCTCTATATGACAGCCCTTCAAGTACTTGAAGATGGTTATCATATCACCTCTCTATCATCTCCTCTCCAATCTAAACATACAGAGCTGACCGTAGCCCATATCTCTTCTCAATCTACCAAGAAGATCTACTTTATGGTCTGGGCAAAAGCAACCGCAAGCTGTGATGTCCAGGCCCTGTAACCAATGCTGCAAAGTTGCTTGACAACAACAAACTTGGCAACAACCCTTGGGGCAACCCAATCAGAGCTCGCTTTTGGTTACATCAAGGGAATCTCAACAAAGTCAAGTTGGCTTGGTCGTTACATTTGCATCAGAGGTTGCAAAGTGTTTAATCCTGCTCTTTGGGTCTCCTCAACTATCATCCCCCTCCTTTTCTCAGTTACTTTGTGCTCCCTGTGTGCATGTCCTGAGGTCCTGTGCCATATGACTTTAGCCCCAGCCAGGTTGCCTTCTGATCAAATCAGTCACGCCATGGAGCCACCTTAGAGCAAAAAGCAGCAACACAGCCATACCCAGGGAAGGTAGGTAGGACCTGAAACCTGCTGTGCACAGGAGTTCAGCCTTTTCAATCCCTAGCAACAGCTATTCAGATATCATAAAGAAAAGCCAAAACATTAAGGTCAACAAGACAATAAGAGGTGCTTGTTTTCCAAACATAGTATTGTTGTACCCTCCAGCATATCTGCCCATGGGTTATGGATTCCTTGCTGCAGTGTGTAGTGTACCTCTGAGAACATGCAGAGGGAAACCTGTTTTGCTGACTGGTTGCTAGCTGCTTATCTTGCAGGTGTTTTGATTACCATTTCCTGGCCGGCCTGTGAATGTGGCCTTGAAGTTCCAGCAGAGACTGCACCAACCTCCTAAGAGACTGAGCAGAGCTCATCCTTTCCCTCCTCCCTTCTCTCCTGGCTCCCTGGCTCAGCGTGCCAAAATCCTAACGGACTTTCTTTCCCATTGGGGTGTGTGGACTGTGCCCTATAATTATCCTTGCTTTGCTGCCTTGCATCACTTCAGCCAATGATCCTGTCTGACCATCTTGATCCTGGTATTCTTCTTTTATAAAGTAACTTTAACTCATACACCTGAGTGGTGCAGTGAAGTGCTTGGGGGAAATACCTGGCAAGACCTGACAGTCTCACAGAATAGCCAGCCAGTGATTCCAGAGGGCCAGCAACGGTGCAGAGAAGCCAAGAGCTCCCCTTGATGTTGCCTGCTGTGTTTCAGAGGTTTACTCTACAGCTCTTTAACAAAACTCCATTGGCTTCTATAGAAGAGCTCGAGTACATGTTGCATGTAGCTTTTGCCCAGGTAAGGTTTTGTCTTGAAAGGCTAATAATGGGGCGGGGGGGGGGGGAGTGCAATGAGTAATACTATGTGGGATGGGAAGCTTTGATTCCTTCCCTGTATAGTCCCAATCGGAATCATGGCCACAAACACGTAAAACTACATTTTAAAAAAATGTTGGGAAGGTCCAGTCATACACAGACATATGCACACAAAATTGCCTTATACAGAATGTGTCCATCAAGGTCTGTGTTATCTACTCAGACTGGCAAAAGCTCTCTGGAGTCTCAAGCAGAAGTCTTTCACTTCACCTGCTACCAGACCTTTTTAACGGGATTTGCCTGGGGCTGAACTTGAGTTTTTCTGCATACAAAACTGATTATCTACCACTGAGCCATTGCTCCTCCTGTGTATTCATAGGCCGTGTTCTATTTTGGCCCAGAGCGTTTGCTCTCCCCCCCGACTTCCCCCCCTTGCCTCATAGCCTCTTTGTGACAGCACACACACACACACACAAACACACACACTCACAGCTTGCAGCTAGTCTCATCAAAAGGCAGGCATGAACTGGAAAAATGGCGGTTCATTGTGGTTCATGGTTCGTCACATTTCATAAACAATGAACCGCCATGAACTTGCCCGGTTCGTGAACTGGTTTGTTTGGTCTGTCGGTTCGTCATTTGTGAGGCTACAGAAGTTCTGCAGAAGGCCCATCCCCCCTGTTGCCTACGTAACAGATTGATCGGCGCCAGGCTATCTGCAGTAACGAACCCAAAAAAATGAACCATACAAACCGCTCTAAAAAATCATAGAAATTTTATTTCTTTTCTAAACCTATCCTAGGTGTACGTTTGTTATTTTCTCTCACACACACACACCAGCCAGCAAGCTCCAAACACTCATCACGTTTTCTCTGCAATGGATGCTACTCTGCTACCCTCCTGCTACTAGTTTATGGCGGACCCCGTTATATTAATTTAATAGATTTCCACTCCATGCAGCTGAATGTGGTGCCTTCACCAAAGATAGATTCAGGTAGGTAGTTGTGTTGGTCTGCAGTAGAACAGCAGGATCTGAGTCCAGTCGCACCTTAGAGACCAACAAGATTTTCAGGCTGTTTTCAGGGTGGACTCGAAGATGCCACTGGACTCTAATCCTGCTGCTCTACTGCAGATCATCGGAGCTACCTACCTGAAATTACCTTCATCTGAAGATAGTATCTGAAGAAGTCATTTGTGACTCATGAAAGCTCCTACCCTACCACAAATTCTGTTAGTCTTATAGGTGCTGTTGGACTCTTGCTCTTTTCTGCTGCTACAGACAGACTAACATGGCTACCCATCTTGATCTAACTTCATGGAGAAAATGGCTGCTGCGGTAGATGGCATGTATGGAACCACCTCCCTGCTGGGGTGTCTCCCCTACCCCAGGCTCCACCCCCGCCCCAAACCTTCACCCAGAGATGGCAACCCTACCATAAGGGTTGAATGGACAGAAGGAATCAGGAGCTTTGGTTATGCAGTTGCTTCCTAGTTTAACAACTCTTAAGGATATGACCCTCCTAGCTATTTTCCTATCCAAGAACGTGTTGATTCCCTGCAAAAAGAAAAAAAAAACCCTAGCAATTCAAACAGCAAGATAAAACAAACTTATTCTCAGGAGCTGTTCTTTTCTTTGGGGGGGGGGAATGTTTGTTTCCTATAATTTGCTCTACAAAAACCAACGCTCCTCATTTAATTTGTGCACACAGCATTCAAAGCAAAACAAAGGGAAAATGTGCGAGCCATTAAACTCAACTAATAATTTATTTCAGCTTTATTCTACAATGCCCAGCAGGACATTGAAGGGAGGAAAGAGTTTAAAACCAAACCAACAATCCCTTCGTTTAAAGAAAATCAAAATTTCTCCTATAGCTCCCAGCTGGGTGAGAAATATCATAAGCCCAATTGTTGTTAATTTGCCAGCGTCATCCATAAACCTCTAATTAGGACTTTCAGACTCCTGGTAATCTGAAAAATGATGGTATGAAATGCTGAATAATATTTTAACATTAGATTAACACACACGTACATACCAGCATAGAGAAGCCAGTGTGATGTGGGGGTTACAGCACTAAAGAACCAGGTTCAAGTCACCACACCACCATCAAGGGGAAGTTTCAAATTAAGTTTTTACAGTCCTTTTATAGCACCAACCAGACACGTTCAGAGCCAAAGTGCAAAATCTGTGAATGGATTTCCTAACAGCAGAATTTGGGTCTAATGGCACCTAAAGGATCAACCAAAGTTGATCAAAAAGGATCAATCCTTCGTCATGCATCTGACGAAGAGGACTGTGATTCTCGAAAGCTTATGCTACAATAAAATTGGTTAGTCTTAAAGGTGCTACTGGACTCTTTTTGATTTTGCTACCACAGACTAACACAGCTAACTCCTCTGGATCTACAACCAAAGTTGAGTCTCTAAGGTGCCGTTGGACTCAAATCCTGCAGTTCTACTGCAGACCACCATGACTACCTGTCTGAAACTATCTTCAGGGGTTTCCTAAGCAGTTTTTATCGGTGAGCAGCAGTCCCAGGGGTTCTGATTCTGACTGGAGCCACATTATGTGCCCAAGCCTTCTTCTCTACTCCATTTTGGAGGAACCCAAATGTCTCTCAAGCTAAAAGCAGCACCAGGGGAAGCATTTTAGGGCAATGTGGAGAGATGAACCTTGGTTCACAAGCTGTGATCATCACAGTTGAATTCTGGATTGGAGTCCAGCGGCACTTTAGAGACCAACAAGGTTTTCAGACTGTAAGCTTTTGAGAGTCAGTGCTCCCTTCTTCAGACATGATGCCTTATAGACCAGCAAGATTTTCAGAGTGTGAGCTTTCGAGAGTAAAAGCTCTTTTCTTCAGACTGAAAAAGGGAGCCCTGACTCTCCAAAGATGACCCTCTGAAAACCTAGTTGGTCTCTAACATGTCACTGGACTCAAACCCTGCTGTTCTACTACAGACCAGCACAACTACCCTCCTAAAACAGTTGAACTCTGATCATGTTTGACTGTTCAAACATATTCCATGGATGGAAAACAAACAATTGTGCACGGCCAATCACAAACTGCTTTGCTGTGGCCCTCATGGACTCCGTGGGCGATCTCTCAGCATCTCACCTCCTTGGTCATCGGTTTGTGAGCTCCTCAGGGCAGCGAGTTGTCTTCTTTCTGTGTGTTGCTCTGTTAACAACCATGCACATCGGATAAGAAACCGACAGTGTTGCTATTTGGCCATCTGATTACTGTGTTCTGCTGGTTTTGCCCCAAGGGACTCTGGGTGGTGGACATGGAGTCGCCACAAGTGACTGAGCCAAAAAAGGTCTCAGAAGATAGCAAAGTTGGACCCCTTCTTCTGTTCCTTGACGTTTCTGAGGGCTAGGAAGTTTGTCCTTTGTCCAGGTTCCAGACCAGCCTTCACGTGGTAGCTGGAGATCTCCCAGAATTACAACTGATCTCCAGGCCACAAAGATCAGTTCCCCTGGAGAAAATGGCTACTTTGGTGAGTGGACTCTATGGAATTATACCCCACTGAGGCCCCTTCCCTCCCCAAATCCTGCCCTCTCCACCACCCAAATTTCCAGGAATTTCCCAACCTGGAGCTGGCAACCCTACCAGTGGATGGCAAGGTCAGGGAAGAAAAGGACCATCAAGAAAGAACCTTTGTGTGAGTTGCTTTGGCCTGTTTAGCCCCAAGGTGAGTTTAATAGTGCCATCAAACAAGACTCTGCTATGCCCAGTGATGGAATACTCTGCTGGATAACTAACATGGAGTCAGAAGTGGTGTCGTTTACCTCCCTCCCTCCTTCATAACTCCACAGTATGAGGCGTTCCATCTGTTGTAACACCCGTGTGAGGGATAGCCCCATCCCCTCCATGGGGAAGATGAAGTTCCTGGCTGAGAACTTCCTGGCTGGTATCTGAAGAAGTGAGCTGCCGCTCACAAAAGCTCCTCCCCTAACACAAATTTTGTTCGTCTTGTTGAAATATATGCTGCAACATCTGACATTCAGTCATTATGGGGTTAATGGGTTTACCTAGTGTTTCTATTGTTTGTGTTGACCCGGAAGAAAACCTGGCACAGAGCCAATAGTCTTATCTGATTCAAAGCCCGGGGAAACTGAGATGTGTTTGTAAACTGTTAACGGTCCATAGGTCAGGTGACTTCCTTCCTAAAGGTCAAGAAAGAGGAAGAATCTCCATTACTCCGCATGGTCTAAGTTTGTAGCATATAGCAGCAAGATGTAGCTTATAGAGTTTCTTATTTTGTAGCAATCCCATGTACCTTTTTTCCCTTTAGAAGTAAACTGTTTTTAAAAGCAAACAGGCATCTGACTCTCTATTGATTCAGTATCCATTGCAGATCTGAATTTAAACTATTTTTAACCCATTATTCCCAACAAGTCTTATAGGTGCTACTGGACTCTTTTCTGTCCCTGGCTGAGAGTGACCCACTTCGATGGCCTGTCTCCCTTTAAGGGTGCTTACATTTTCTTAAGAGGGGACAGTAACTTTGGCTGCCCTCTCCCATTCCATTGCAGCCTACTTAGGGCCAAGCTACAAGTGACGAATGACACTTGAACAGCAAGTGTATTTCTCCCTGTTCACTTGCCCTCCACTCAATCCACTTGCCGTTCAAGTGTCATTCGTCACTTGTAGCTTGGCCCTTAGTCTCCTGGAATTTTGGTCCTGGGGGGCAGTGGAACCTCAGGGCGTGCTTAAGAAGCAAAGTAGGGGTGCAGCTGTATTTGGAATATGCTGTTCAACTGGAGTAGCCCTACCTGGGCAGGGACAGTGTAGTATGCAAAAAGGTGTAGAAAAGAGAATCCCAGCTGATCGAGAAGTAGAAGCATCTTCCCCAGGTGGAAAGATTGAATAATTCTTCGGTTTATTTTATTTGTTTGCTTTATGTTATTTATAATCGTCCTTTCTCTCTGAAACTTAAGATGGATTACACAGAATAAGTCAATGCAATCAACAGGACGGAACATACAATAGACAATGCAATAGGATTTGACTCGTAAGTCTGGGATCAACCAAAGATCAGAAACAGCAGAGAAATAAAGCATAAGTATTAATATGACACATTAATCAATGATAAAATTACTTCGTAGGAACCTACGATAGTACAAACGATATACATTGGTATAGTCTACAGTCCCTAACCCTTTACCCCAAGCTTCTTTTGGAATCATTTTCTTACAGTACAGGCCTCTTCTCTCTGCAAAAAGGCATCTTAAGTAATTCTAAGAACAGACTATACAGCTCTGGCTTGCTTTCATTAGGTTGGGTTGCGAATCAGCACTCTGCTGGTTTGAATCCCACTCATGCCATGAGCTTCTCTCAGCTTCTGCTCCTCAGCTGCATGGAGGGGATAATAATAATAGTGACTTTATTTACTGCTCTGAGTGGGCACTAGATAGAAGAACCATATATAAGGACTGTTGTTGTTGCTGCTGTTGTTGTTGTTGTTACATGTAAGCCAAGAATTCTGCACAAATATTATATCTGCCTTTCACTTCCTAGGGATCAAATTGCAGCTTCAGAGGAACTATTTCAATCATGGAAAGGAAGAAAAGGGTGAAATCCTCTCTTCTGGAATGACTTTTCCCAGAGACCAGCTCAGGACAATCGGTGCCTCCCCACCTCTGCCCCTACCGAGATTGGATTTGAGAAGTCAGCTTGCCAAACCAGATAGAGTTTGTAAGCCTACACAAAAGAAACAAACATTTTCCATTTCCAATAATAGCGGTTATACCTCATAAACATTTGATTCCTGATTTTGAAAAGGACTCTTTTGTTCAACTCTAATTAAACAGAATGACAAATTGAAAGCAAAGCCCAGGGAAAAGAGATGCTTGGGTTTCTGGGACCCCAACCATACAAAGGAATGAGCTGCCAGCCACAAAGAATATGGCTGATAAATATTCTGTACCCCAGGGTGAGCCTTTGATTCTCTGAATGCAGAGGGCTTGTTGAACCCGGAGGCGTTTCTAATGGCAACCGATAAATCTTGGAGGTGATAAACTTAACTTGCCGTACTCTGCCATGAATAAGCGATGGATTTCACGGTGGGTTGATGCAAAAAGATGTTTGTCAAATAACTATTTATGACTTCCTGGTTGTTTATAGAAGGGAAATAACAGCATCAGTCAGGAAATTGCCGTGACGGCTTTGGGGGAGCTCAAGGCCCAGCCCTCCCCCCCCCACATCTATGCTATTGATCTTTCTGCAGCTCCTGTGCTAACAAGATCGTCGCGACTGTTTCATTGGTGTGTCAAGAGCAAACACAGAGATGTTGCCAGTGGCTCTTCTGCCATTGTGGAATTCGCTTCCCTCAGAGAGTGGCTGAAATTTAAACTTCTCCCCCAAAACATTCTTTTGATACTTGGGGGCTTGCGTGAAAGAGGTTTGATAAAACTTTCCCTCCGATCTCTCTAGACGCTCCAGTTGTCACATTAACACCATCAGCTCCTCGCTTAGCTTGTTACCAGTAGCTTTCGAGAATCAAGTTCTCTTCGTCAGATGCCTGACGAAGAGAACTGTGATTCTCGAAAGCTTATGCTACAATAAAATTGGTTAGTCTTAAAGGTGCTACTGGACTCTTTTTGATTTTGCTACTACAGACTAACACGGCTAACTCCTCTGGATCTTGTTACCAGTGTTTGTTTAACAATTTAGCAGTTTAACAATGTGTTGTTATGGCCTTTTAACAGGCATTTCAAGTCACATTCTAGCCCAATTAGCACACCTAGGTTTGCCAAGCCACCCGCCTGCACGTGGAGCCGTAGCAGGAGGAGAATGAAAAAAGCCAGCAGCCTCACTGATGTCATAATGTCACTTCCATGTGCAAGCCAGAAGTGATAAAGGGTAGCTCTAGGAATCACCAGAAACTTTATGGTAAAACCATAGAATTTCCAGTGATTCCTAGAGCTACACTTTGTCACTTTGGGGTTCTACCCAGGAGAGATATAGCAACGTTGCTGATTTTGCAGCCCCCGCTTCCATGTCCCCTCCCTTTGCCCTCCCGCTGGTTGCCAGACTCAGCCTGGCCACCTTGAGCTCTCCAGTTCCAGGTTGCAAAATTGTTGGAGATTTGGGAGTGGAGCCTGTAGAGGGCAGAGTTTGGGGAAGGGTGAGATCTCAGCAGCTTATAATGCCATAGAATCCATCTTCCAAAGCCACCAGTTTCTCCAGGGGAACTGATCTCTCTGGCCTGGAGGTCATTTTTAATTCTGAGAAATCTCCATTCACCACCTGGAGGTTGGCAACTGTAAGAATTTACAAAGAGACAATGCATGGGCCTGTGAAGAAATGTTGCAAGCCCTTCCCTGTTCTATTTGGCCCCTTGTGGTCAGAAAACCCTGCGGCCGTCCCAGGTCTTTGCTCAGTAATGCCTTTCCAACCTTTCGCTTCGGTCCTTGCGGGTTCCAAAAAAAAACCCAGGGTAACTCCCACTGCCACCAGCAATACAAGTCTCTCTTCCTAAACTGAGCCATGCATCTAGCACCCTGTATCTGCATTGCTGTCAGAGACTACACCTAGTTGCCATGCCTGCCTGCTTCACTCCTACCAGCTAGAATGGAGGTCACATGTCACAAGTTACTTTGTAATTTTGAGCTATTGTATTTCCCAGATGGTGGTGAGCTTACCCTCTGCCAATCCCCATTTCAGACAGCAAGACCGACGAAGTGTGGTGTGTTTCCAGAGATCGAACCTTAGAATGCTCAAAATATCAGGAAGTTTAATACCTGGACAGTAATAATCCACATGGTCTGTCCAGGCACTCCAGCTGAGCAAGGGAACCAAGGAAAGGTGAAAATATGCCGCGCCCTTTTTCCTATACTTGGCACTTATCCTAAATGATGGCTAATTAAAATGGCAGCTTTGCTTATCTTCACAGGGCCTTCTGCAGGTGCCACCCGGCACATGGAGGAAATCAACAGCTGCCCGTACACAGGCATTCCCTGTGGCGTCCCCCACTTTAATGAATGGCCTACTTGCAGAGGTGAGGAGAGCCCCCACTCTCCTGGCTTTCAATAGACTTCGCAAAACTGAATTATTCAGGAGGGCTTTTTTACACTCGTAATAGAGTTGTGCTGTAAGGAAATGGTTCAGAGAGGTGTGCTGGAATGGCATAGAAACTATAGACTATAGTACTGGGTACTGTCTATTGCTGTAAGTATGCTGTTACTGATAGTTCCGTGTTGTGTAATATGTCATACCAACTTATATTGCTTATATTTTTGTTTTCAGCATTGTTTTTACCTCTGTATCAGATTTTCGTTTCTTTTTAAATTTCTGCATTCTGTACCCTATTTTATTCTTTTTGAATGTTTATTGAATGCCTTAGCCATTGATTGTAGTAACTGACACTGTGTAACAACAACAACAATAATAACATTTGATTTATATACCGCCCTTCAGGACAACTCAGAGCAGTTTACAAAGTATGCTGTTATTATCCCCACAACAATCACCCCGTGAAGTGGGTGGGGCTGAGAGAGCTCTGAGAGAGCTGTGATTGACTCAAGGTCACCCAGCTGGCTTCAAGCGGAGGAGTGAGGAATCAAACCCGGTTCTCCAGATTAGAGTCCCAGTGCTCTTAGCCACCACACCAAACTGGCTCTGCTTTGAGCCTCTCTCTGAACCTCAGAGAATGCACAAGTACAGTCTATTTTGCCCATGTGCAGGGTGGCACCTGCAAAAGGCCCTGTTCAGATGAGCGAAGATGCTATGGTGGAGCACGGGGAGAAAGGCAGTCCTGTAAATATGAGGGTCCAAGGCCGTGAAAGTCTTTGGATGTGATAGTCAATACTTTGCATTGAGACCGATAACTGACCGGAGGCCGTCGAGTGATGGCAGAACGGGGGTGCTGTGCGTGCTCCGTCTAGCTCCGGGTAATGACTGGGCTGCGGCAAGGGGTGCACATCTCAGAGATTGCCAGCCAGTCAAAGCCCCTGGGACTCCAGCGGATGAGCGGCCTCAGCGTAAGGAGGGAGAAGAGACACTTCTTCCTCCAGGTAGGGACGTTGCAGCCCTGGGTGAGGGAAACCGCTTAGTTAGGCTTTTTATTTTGGCTTTTAGTTAGGATTTGGGGTCACGTTAGGGAAGGCAAAGTGTTTTAGTGATATGAACCAGCATCCCATGAAATCTAACGCTCAGTGTGCAGGTTTTCTGATCAGGATCTCTGTAAGTTAAAGGGACAGCGTGCAACCTGAGCAGGAAGCCTGCCCGCTGTGGTTGGGTGGAACCATGAATACCGGGGAACCCATCAAGAAAAAAAGGAATCGAATCTCCCCTCTGTGTTTGTCTTGGATTAACATGCTAACCTGCAGTCGGGAAAACCTCCGGAGAGTGCAGCCGAGAGCCAGTTGTACATGCCGTCCTGATTATTTCACGCCAACCTTTACTACGTTACTGTGTTATTTTCCGTAAATAAATATTTGCTGTTCAGTCCCCTCTGCATCTTGTCTCTCAAGTCAAAACAGCTGTGTGAAAGAGCTTATATTTACTTCACACTTAAGTACCATATTATTCTTGTAGGGTCACAAATAAAGAACCCTTTAGAGAACACAAAGCTTACACACTACCAACTGGTTAAATAAAGTTTGTGTCTCCCTCTTTACTGATTGTGGGCACCTTGTTGTGGGGGGGGGGGCTTGAACAAATAAAAGGAAGAACCAAAGAGAGTATGGGATTTGGACAGCCATAAGTCCAGAAGGCAGTTACATCAGAATCATAGAATCAGAGGGCTGGAAGGTCCCTCTAGGGTCATCTAGTCCAACCCCCTGCACAATGCAGGAAATACACAATATACACACACCAAATAACCCCTGCTCCATGCCCAGAAGATGGCAAAAGGCCATCAGGATCCCTAGCCGAACTGGACTGGGGGAAATTGCTACCTGACCCCAAGGTAGCAATTGGCATTACCCTGGGCATGTATGAGGGACCAAAAGAACTAAGCCCTGATGTAGCCCTTCCTGCCCTCCCTCTCATGATCTGCCCAGGTTCACAGAATCAGCATTGCTGTCAGATGGCCATCGAGCCTCTGCAACAAACCTCCAAAGAAGGAGAGCCCACCACCTCCTGAGGAAGCCTGTTCCACTGAGGCACCGCTCTGTCAGGAAGTTCTTCCTAATGACCTGCCAACACCTTTTCCACACTGTGACACTGAGAGATCTCTGTCTTTTGGTGCTACACCTCTGAAGATGCCAGCCACAGCTGCTGGCGAAACGTCAGGAACTACAATGCCAAGACCACGGCAATACAGCCCGGAAAACCCACAACAACCATCGTTCTCCGGCCGTGACAGCCTTCGACAATACATCGAACACCTCTACGGGGAGGAAACATTCCAACAGACCCGGAGATTGGAAACACTTCAGAACAAGAAAGCACATCTACTCTGTTTTTTAACCTTTCTCCTACACTGCAGGGACACAAGAACCATTATGACTCAGCTCAACCCCACCCCTCCTGAGTAGATACAAATGACCTGCCAACATCTTTTCCACACTGTGACACTGGGAGATCTCTGTCTTTTGGTGCTACACCTTGAAGATGCCAGCCACAGCTGCTGGCGAAACGTCAGGAACTACAATGCCAAGACCACGGCAATACAGCCCGGAAAACCCACAACAACCATCGTTCTCCAGCCGTGAAAGCCTTCGGCAATACAAAGTTCTTCCTAATGTTTAGCCAAAAGCTCTTTTGATTTAATTTCAAGCTGTTGGTTCTGGTCTAACCTTCTGGGGCAGTGGGAAACAACTCTGTGCCATCCTGTATATGGCAGCCCTTCAAATACTTGAAAATGTTTATCATATCACCTCTCAGTCATCTCCTCTCCAGGCTAAACATACCGAGCTCCTTCAACCTTTCCTCATAGGACTTGGTCTCCAGACCCCTCCCCATCTTCCTGGCCCTCCTCTGGACACATTCCAGCT
Source organism: Eublepharis macularius (assembly GCF_028583425.1). NCBI lineage: Eukaryota > Metazoa > Chordata > Lepidosauria > Squamata > Eublepharidae > Eublepharis > Eublepharis macularius. The sequence goes on along the minus strand of NC_072791.1, from coordinate 2,774,315 downwards.
TGTCTATATCTTTCTTAAATTGTGGTGGCCAAAACTGAACACTAGGTGAGGTCTAACCAGAGCAGAGTAGAGTGATACCATCGCTTCTCATGATCTGGACACTACACTTCTGTTGATACAGCCCAAAACCGCATTTGCCGTTTTAGCTTCCACATCACACTGCTGACTCATGTTCAGTGTTCAGTCTACTAAGACCCCTAGATCCTTTTCACACAAACTATTGCCAAGACAAGCCTCCCCATCTTATAAGTTTCCCCCATCTTATAATTATGCTTTTGATTTTTCCTTCCTATATGCAGAACTTTGCATTTATCTCTGTTGAAATTCATTTTATTTGTTTTAGCCCAGTTTTCCAGCCTGTCAAGATCATCCTGTATCCTGACTCTGTCTTTGACCGTATTTGCCACCCCTCCCAATTCAGTATCACCTGCAAATTTAAGAAGCATTCCCTCTATTCTTTCATCCAAATCATTTATAAAAATGTTGAAAAGGACCAGTCCCAGGACCTGTTCCCCCAAAGCACTTTCCCACTGCGAGGTGCCCCGTCTGATAATTCACCCAATGAGAAAACAATTCTGGAGGGAGAAAGGGGCCAGCTTATCTGGAGAGGAATATCTTTGCTCCATCCGAGAACTTGCCTTTATCCCTACTTTTCAAGAGTTGGTCCTTTTGACAGCTTGAGCATAAGCTCTGAGCTTGGAACCTTGGAGCAGCTTAAGAACTTGCTTTGACCTGGAAGAATCCAAATTCATGAATAATGAAGGCAAAATTAATAGCTTTAATCTACTTCTCACTTCAGCCTCCACTTTCCCTCCTGGGGTCTGAAGTTTCAGACACAGAGAAAGTACAGTAATTTAGAAGAATGTGTCACTTTCTCTGCTAATCTTCTAGTGCAGGAAATCATTTTTAAATCCATTCCTGTCTTGGCAGATTTGCATAACTGTCGCAAAAGAAACTTCTAAAAAGTCAAGACTTAATACAATGGGAATGAATGTGTCATAAAACATTGCCAGCTCTCCATCATTCATGTAAATCTTCCAGGATTTAAATGTTTTCAGCAATGGGCCAAGGTGTTACCTGAAAGACCCTCTTGATTAGAAACTGTTTCAGCCTATAAAATCCCATACAATTTAACCTATAAATAGGTCTGTGTGTTCCAGCAAAAAAGCAGGCTGTGAAATTGCATAGAGACTTCACCTTCTGGAGAATACCAGGTTTCATTTGAAAAACTGCTAGTCCTTCTTGCTCCTAAGGTTATACTTGGACGCATCAAAGGATGTACTTGGACGTGACCAAAGTACGATAGCCTTAGTCTTGCCATTTTAGCTTCTACCTACCAAGTTCCTGAGCATGGTGGAGCATCTCCTAAAGAGAAGGGGGAGTCCACTGCCAATTTGAATACTTACAGGAGCCAGGAGAACTTCATATCTCCTAGTGCAGGATACTAGCATAGCAGCAAAAGAGAACATCCTACCAGAGGGCTCACCAAACTCAGGATTCTGAGAAGCGCTCTCTTGACCTATGCCTGGGATCTTTGTATGTCCAGGGACAATCTCCTACCACCTACTGAGGCCCAGATATATATGGCAGACATGAATGTGGACTGAAGCATCCTTTAGAAGATGGACAGTTTGTCTTGCAATACAGCACCTCCTTTGTCCATGCTCGGCTCCTGAAGTTGAGATCCTATCTTAAGGGCCTCCAGGACCACCGTCCTCCCCGATGGACCAGCAAGGGAAGGGCCTGCTAGGAAACCCCTTGGTTGGGCAACCCCTCCCGAACGACAGCAATGGAGTCCAGGAGGGTGGTGCCCGGCCTCTTGTGCTGGAAAGCTCCCCTGTCTTGCAGGGCTCCTGCATTGATGGGAACCGTATCTGGGCAATGTCTGCTCTTGACATTCTCAGAACAAGAGAAATAACACTGAAGTTTCCAGTGGCTGAGGACGAAGCTTCCGTGCCCTACTCAGTTCTTGGTCCTGCCTCATTATTTCCAGAAAAAGAATAATGTTACCCAATTAGCAATATGAATCGTATGGAGAAGTTTTGCAAATTGATGCCATTTGTATAATTTATGTAGAGGTTGCAGAATCCAGCTCTCCTTGGCACAGAATTTGCATGTCCTGAGCACAAAAATGTGTTCTGTCATGTCATGAACTGAGTAGGCCGTTTTGCAGCCTATCCTGAACTCTGTTGCCAGCCTTTACTTTCTGATTAATGTGCTGCTCCTCCCATCCAGCTGGCTCTTTCTTCCCTTGGGCTGGCCTCCCCCCCACCCCCGCCCAGTATATGACCATCTTCCCAGCAACCCCCAAGCCTGAACCGGTGGGGCCACCTCTGCACCCTTAGCACAAGATGCAGCCAGCCAAGGCTTTCCAAGATCTTTTCCAAACTGTTGTGCCCGCTGGGTGCCTCACCTCTGTCCTAGGTCTGTTTTCTTTCTTTCTTTGTCTTTCTTTCTTTCGTTCGTTCGTTCCTTAATTCGTTCCTTCGTTTGTTCCTTCGTTCGTTCGTTCATTTTTTCATTCTTTCGTTCGTTCTTTCATTCTTTATCTCTCTCCCCCTCTCCCTTCCTTCCTTCCTTCCTTCCTTCCTTCCTTCCTTCCTTCCTTCATCTCTCTCTCTCTCTCTCTCTTCCCCTCTCCCTCCCTCCCTCCCTCCCTCCCTCCCTCCTTCCTTCCTTCCTTCCTTCTCCTGGGAGACCTAGAAAAGGTTTAACCGAATCATTCATAGAAATCATTTTTAAACTTTCATTCATCTTTGGTTTGAGGGGTCGGGATTGATTCAGATGGCTCCAATATCAGGGGCTCAATGTTTGCTGACATTTCACTCCTAGCTGTTTGGGAAGCAGCAAGAAGAGTCAAGAACATTTGACATTCAGCGAGAACATGACCATCGTTAATGACTGTATTTCATCCTTACTTCTGAGATTGAATAGTAGAAACCATCAAGAATCCAGAATGGAGGGGGGCAGGGATGGCTTCCTTATCAGACGATTCTGATCAGCCTTTTAGCTTAGCCAGTGGAACAGTGGGGGGAGGGTCATTGATCAGGGGTCTGCCTTTGAATGTTAACGTTAACCAAACAACTGCTTTGCTTTGTAAAGTGCACTGTCCACAACCAAGCGGAGCCCCCCAGTTCAACAAGAACTACTGTAAACAACCAACTGGGCGGAAACTAGATATACAAATTCAAACTGTATTTCCCGTGCAAAGTGCTAAGTGCAATAAATAACAATACAGTAGAAAAATTCATACAACAATAATTACTACAAACTTCATGATCTGTATCAATGCATGTACAAAAAATTTTTCACTCAAATGAGTTAATACAATAAATACATTAAACAGCAAAATGGAACAGCAGGTAAAAATCTATGATAACCACCAGTCCAATCCCATAAAGGGAGTAATAAAACCAATAGGCATAATTGCCGATGGGATGCTGCGAAGCAACTTTCTCCAATACCCGTTTCGTGTATCTTCCTCCTGGGCAATCGTCTGGTGAACTAAAGGAGTACATACATTAATATTCACATTACACATTCTCATAATCATATAGGTCATATAGCCTTTTAGCTTAGCCAGTGGAACAGTGGGGGGAGGGCCATTGATCAGGGGTCTGCCTTTGAATGTTAATGTTAACCAAACAACTGCTTTGCTTTGTAAAGTGCACTGAGCAGGGAGTCTGCTTCTAACTTCACAACCCCGTGGATTTACCTGCATGGTACCCCCTCCCCCATTCCACTTCTTGGTCACCAAGTCATGCCTCTTCCACACACACTGGATAATGCACTTTCAATACACTTGAACAATTGTTTGCAAGTGGATTTTATGATAATAAGTGGATTTTACGATAGTAAACAACACCTGTTTCCATGCAGCTCGTCGTTCCCGCCCTTTTCCTGCTTGCTCTGAAAACCCATCCTCCACCCCCACTCCTCACAAGCACTTTCCTTGCACTTACCTTGCACTGTGAGGTTGCAGGACAGCTCCCTAACAAAAGCGGTTTTGGAGGGGAGGCCGGGCCCTTTCGTCATCATAGGCTGAAATTGCCCACCTAACATAAGAACATAAGCAAAGCCATGTTGGATCAGGCCAGTGGCCCATCCAGTCCAACATTCTGTCACACACAGTGGCTAGAAATCCAGTGCCATCTAAAGGACTGTCAGTGAGGCCAGGACACCAGAAGCCCTCCCACTGCCTTCCTTCCAGCACCAAGACAACAGAGCACCACCTCCCCACAAAGAGAATACCATCTATCTCCTGTGGCTAATAGCCACTGATGGACCTCTGCTCCATATATTTGTCCAGTCCCCTCTTGAAGCTGGCAATGCTTGTAGCTGCCACCACCTCCTGTGGCAACAAATTCCATGTGTTTATCACCCTTTGTGTAAAGTAGTATTTTCTTCTATCTGTTCTAACCCGACTGCTCAATAATTTCATAGAGTGCCCACGAGTTCTTGTATTGTGAGAAAGGGAGAAAAACACATCTTTCTCTACCTTCTCTAACCCGTGCATTATCTTGTAAACCTCTATCATGTCTCCCCTCAGTCGTCTTTTCTCCAGGCTAAAGAGCCCCAAGCGCCTCAATCTTTCCTCATAGGGAAAGTGTTCCAACCCTTTAATCATTTTAGTTGCCCTTCTCTGTACTTTTTCCAGTGCTATGATATCTTTTTTAAGGTGTGGCGACCAGAACTGTACACAGTACTCCAAATGAGGCCTCACCATCGATTTATACAGAGGCATTATGATACCGGCTGATTTGTTTTCAATCCCTTTCCTAATAACCCCTAGCATGGCATTAGCTTTTTTTATGGCAGTCGCACACTGTGCTGACGTTTTTAGTGAGTTATCTATCATGACTCCAAGATCTCTCTCTTGGTCAGTCTCCGCCAGTTCAGACCCCATCAACTTGTATTTATATTTTGGATTTTTGGTTCCAATGTGCATTACTTTGCACTTGGCTACATTGAACCTCATTTGCCACATGGATGCCCACTCTTCTAGCCTCGACAGATCCCTTTGGAGTGCCTCACAATCCTCTCTGGCTTTCACCACCCTGAACAATTTCGTGTCATCTGCAAATTTAGCCACTTCACTGCTTAATCCCAATTCCAAATCATTAATAAACAAGTTAAAAAGCATTGGACCCAATACCGACCCCTGTGGCACCCCACTGCTCACCACCCTCCACTGTGAGAAGTGCCCGTTTATACTCACTCTCTGTTTCCTATTAATTAGCCAGTTTTCGATCCACAAGAGGACTTGGCCCTTTATCCCATAGCTACTGAGCTTACTTAGGAGCCTTTGATGAGAAACTTTGTCAAAAGCTTTCTGGAAGTCAAGATAAACAATATCTATCGGGTCTCCCTTGTCCACTTGTTTGTTCACTCCCTCAAAGAACTCTAACAGATTGGTGAGACAAGATCTTCCCTTACAGAACCCATGCTGAGTTTTCCTCATCAGCTTTTGGTCATCAATGTGCCAACTAATTTTATTTTTGATAATAGTTTCCACCAACTTACCCGGTATTGACGTCAGGCTGACTGGCCTGTAATTTCCCGGATCTCCCCTGGAACCTTTTTTAAAGATGGGGACAACATTAGCTACCTTCCAGTCCTCAGGAACAGATGCAGAGTTTAATGACAGATTACATATTTTTGTGAGGAGATCTACAAGTTCACACTTGAGTTCTTTCAGAACTCTTGGATGTATGCCATCTGGGCCCGGTGATTTATCAGTTTTTAAATTATCTAGCAGTCGCATAACCTCCTCTCTCGTCACCTCAATGTGACTCAGGTCTTTCAAAACCCCTCCCAAAGTCAGTGCTTCCGGAGTGGGCATGCACTTCTTATCTTCCACAGTGAAGACAGAAGCAAAGAACGCATTCAGCTTCTCGGCCATTTCCCTATCACCCTTTAGTAATCCTTTTACGCCTTGGTCATCCAAGGGCCCCACTGCCTCCCTAGCTGGTTTCCTACTTCTAATATATTTAAAGAATTGTTTATTGTTTTTCTTTATGTTCTTTGCAATATGCTCCTCATATTCCCTTTTTGCCTGTCTGATCACAGACTTGCACTTTTTTTGCCACAGCTTATGCTCCTTTTTATCAACCTCACTCCGACTAGTTTTCCACTGCCTAAAAGAATCCTTTTTACCTTTTACAGCTTCTATTACATTGCTTGTTAACCATGCTGGCCTTTTCCTAAACCTATTTGTGCCTTTCCTAACCAGCGGTATATATTTAATTTGAGCTTCCAGGATTGTAGTTTTAAATAGTCTCCAAGATTCCCCAAGTGTTTTGACCTTTTTTACTTTCCCTTTCAGTTTCTTCTTCACGTACCCCCTCATCTCAGAAAAGTTACCCCTTTTGAAGTTAAACATGGCTGTGTTGGTCTTATTTGGCAATTTCCTATTTATACATATGTTGTACTCAATAACATTATGGTCACTGTTCCCAAGTGGTGCAATCACATTTACATCTCTCACCAGGTCTTCAGCATTACTGAGGACCAAATCCAGGATCACCTCTCCCCTAGTAGGTTCTGTAACCATCTGTTCCATAGCACAGTCATTGAGACAGTCTAGAAACTCACTTTCTCTCCCCCGATTCGAACACCCATTGGCCCAGTCAATGTGTGGGTAGTTAAAATCACCCATTACAACACAGTTTTTTTGTTTAGCAGTCATCTTTAATCCTGTCATCATTTTATAATCCTCCTCTATTTTCTGATCTGGAGGGCGATAACAAACTCCCACAGTTAAGTTTCCATTTGGGCCCGTAATTTCAACCCATAGCATTTCCAGAAGCGAATCTAATTCAGTTACCTTCTCAATCTTACTGGAATGTATACCTTCTCTGACATATAGAGCCACCCCACCACCAACCCTTCCCTCCCTATCCTTCCGATATAATTTATATCCAGGAATCACCGTGTCCCACTGATTTTCCTCATCCCACCAAGTTTCTGATATGCCCACAATGTCTATGGATTCGCCCAACACTAAACATTCCAGCTCCCCAATTTTACCTCGGACACTTCTAGCATTTGTATATAAACACCTGTAACTTCCCTGGCACACTTTGCCTCGAGACGTAGTTAGGTCATCTGCACTGTTTGTCTCCATCTCAGTTGACAACTCTAATCTATCTCCCTGTAGAAGTGTTATACCTAGCCCTTCATCTCTCTGAGATGAACCATCCTGAACCAGAGACACTTTATCTCTTGTCGGCTTTCCCCTAGCATTTAGTTTAAAAACTGCTCTGCCACCTTTTTGATTTTAAGTGCCAGCAGCCGGGTTCCTTCTCGGGACAAGTGGAGACCGTCTCTCTTGTACAGCTCCCGCTTGTCCCAAAAAGAATCCCAGTGCCTAACAAACTTGAACCCTTCCTCCCCACACCATCGTCTCATCCACGCATTGTGACTCCTGATCTGCGTTTGTCTCTCTGGCCCTGCGCGTGGAACAGGTAGCACTTCTGAGAAGGCTACCTTGGAGGTCCTGGCCTTGAGTCTCCTGCCTAACAGCCTAAATTTTTGTTCCAAGACCTCACGACTGCATTTCCCAACATCGTTGGTTCCAACATGGACCACGACCGCTGACTCTTCCCCAGCACTATCTACCAGCCTATCTATAACACGCGTAATGTCCGCTACCTTCGCACCAGGCAGGCAAGTCACCATACGGTCAGAACGCGGTTGTGCCACCCAGCTATCTACTTGTCTAAGGATCGAATCACCAACTACCAAGAGCCTCCCTCCCGCCCCACCCAGGGATGGTTCCTTGATGCAAAAGGAAACCTGCTCACCAACTGAAGAAGAGGTCCCTTCTGAGGGCATGTTCCCCTTATCCTCAATACGGTGCCCTGATTCCACAAGATCCTCATTCTCCTTGACAACAAGAACGCTGCCATTTTTAGAGTGGGACACATCTATCCTGTCCCTGAGAATCTTGTCCTCGTGCCTATCTAACTGTCTCCGCTTCTCCAGGTCAGCCACCTTGGCCTCAAGGGTACGTACTCGTTCCCTGAGAACCAGGAGCTCCTTGCAGTGAGCACACATCCAGGACTTCTGACCAGAAGGCAGATAGTCATACATGTGACACTCAGTGCAATACACTGGAAAGCCCCCACCCCCCTGCTGGCATTCTGACTTCATTATTCTGTTTTAGGAATAACACAGAAAGAGGAAAGAAAACGGCTATGATCCCCCGGCTAAGAGCCACAGGCCAAGAGCCCTTTAGCTCTCGCGCCAAAGGCTCGCGCCCCTGCCCAGCAGTTGCCTTTTCAATGCAAAAGGTCACTTCCTGCTAAGCACAGGAGGTGAGCACAAAGGGGGGGGTGTGGCTTGTACTCCAGCAACCCCCAGCAGCCTTACAAACACACTCACCCTCAAACACAATCAAGCCCAAACACACTCAGCCTCAAAACTACTTTCAAATCAACACAAAACTACACACAAAAAGCCCCAACGCTAGAGAGGACCACCCTTAGCTTCTCAGCTTAACCCACCACAGCCAAGAAAGGCAAAAAGCCCTTACCTCCTCTAGCAGCTGCAGACCATGTGCTCCTGAGCCCAGGTGACTCTGCTCTGCCCTGCCCTGCCCCTGCCCAGCAGTTGCCTTTTCAATGCAAAAGGTCACTTCCTGCTAAGCACAGGAGGTGAGCACAAAGGGGGGTGTGGCTTGTACTCCAGCAACCCCCAGCAGCCTTACAAACACACTCACCCTCAAACACAATCAAGCCCAAACACACTCAGCCTCAAAACTACTCTCAAATCAACACAAAACTACACACAAAAAGCCCCAAAGCTAGAGAGGACCACCCTTAGCTTCTCAGCTTAACCCACCACAGCCAAGAAAGGCAAAAAGCCCTTACCTCCTCTAGCAGCTGCAGACCATGTGCTCCTGAGCCCAGGTGACTCTGCTCTGCCCTTTCAGAGCAGAGCCCCCAGGTGACTCTGCACCTCCCTTTCAGTTCTTTGGTTTTTTTCTAACTTGGCACACGCAAGATTGTATTCCACTCGTTTTGTAAGGAGGCTTTCGTGGCTGATCAGAAAGGGAAAGAGCTTTGGGGAAGGAATTGGGCAGAGAGAGGAGGATTCTTCAGAGCACTTTAACTGTTCACATGTCAAAGAATGCAAAAGAACTGCACTGTCAACCCGCAGTAAAAGGAAACATCAGTGAAAGTGCAGTGCCTGAAAAAATGCTGGGGGGGGGAGGTAACAAAACAACATGCAAACATTTTGCAAACGTAGATGTGAGGAAGAGTTCCAGGGGTAGACCATGCCTTTAAGGACATATGGAAATGGCCAATTAGTAAAGTGCATTATCCAGTGTGTGTGGAAGCCCCCAAGGAGGTGGGACTGCAATGTGGCTTAGGCCAAACATCAGAAAGAGGCTCCGAGTCCAGACATGCTGGGCCATGGGCTGCTGTGAAGCCTTGAAGCAAAGAGAGACAAGGCGGGGGTGTTTCTCCTGGGAGGGGGGCATTCCCATGTCTACTGTGCTCCTCAGGGTGCACAAAGGGAACGGCCACTTCCCATTACAAACGCCAAACATCTCTGTGCCTCTCTGTCTGTGTCCCCCAGATCAGACATCTGTTAAAAAGAGGGAACTGGCACGCCATGAGAAATAGGTTTCATCTCTCGGAGGTAATTTAATCTCTCTGAGGAATAGAAAGAAAGGTCTTCTCTGCAGTCATCTATTGGAAGGAAGGAAGCATTCTCTAAAATATTTTTCTGTAAGCTGCTCCAAGTGGAGGCAAGCAGATGGCCCTACAACGAAGGGCACTCTGAGAGCTGTTCAGGCTGTGCTTATATAAGAAGCTGCTTAAATTGAGAAGCCCAGAGTTATTAGTTTTATAGAACCTGGTGGGACCGTATTGGTTCCTGGTAAGTTGACAGCTGCAGTACCACCTCTAGCATCTGTCACGGCAGCACTGATGTGAAGTAGAGAGGGAGTTCCGCCCTCAAAGAAGCTGCCACAGTGGGGCATAAAGTTCTGGAGTCCCTCCTTTGAGGGTGCAGACACATTGCAGGTGCGGACAAAAGATTAGGAAGCAAACAAGTTCACGCAGCTTCGCTTGAGCTCCACATAGCAGCAATAATCCACACAGCAACTACCAGAGAATGTTGTAAAAACGGACTCATAAGGGATCTTCATTCGTGTGCGTTTCACTCCACAGGCAAGATGGCGCCCTCTTCGCCATCTTTTGCTCAGCTAATCTTTGCTTTGCTTTTCTTTGTATAACCTCCAGCCACGCTCGAAGGGAAAAAACTGAACCCTCACCAGTAACGTAACTCATTTAGTGCTACATCAAGGGCTTTGGGGGGCACTAAAATTATATAATGTAGTATTTTATGATTAATTAACTCCACATAAAACGGTAATTCTAATTAGACTCATAATTCCACAGTTGTGTCATTATCATAATAATAGATCAAATGGTTTTACTGTGCAAGCATTTTTTGGGGGGAAAGCAGAATGTGAGGAGAGAGTCTTCCAAAAGCTACTTAAAACTCTTAGTGCTGTCATGGCTACTAATATTAACTATTATACTATTATTATTAATAAAGTAACTCTGTACTATTATTATATTGCTTCTTTCTTCCTATTCATGCCAACATAGTGTGGTGTGGAATGTGGCCAGAAGCGAACAAGTGGAATGAAGCTATGAAAGCGGTCAGTTCCGCTGAGATTTACTGTGGGCACTTTGTAGCCAATTAACACACAGCAGAATTAAGCAGCACAGACCCTTGTGTGTTTTACCTTCTGTAAAAAGAGTTTACTACATATAAAGGTAAAAGAAGGTTACACTGGAAAGAAAACAATGAATATATTGTCGAAGGCTTTCACAATGCCAAGACCATGGCGATACAGCCCAGAAAATCCACAACAACCAAAACAATGAATGTAGAATTAAACTCCATCTTGTTTCTTTTGTCTCTCCAGTCCTGCATCTCTACATCTTGCAGGTCTAACTGCAACATATGGGCAGGAATGTTAATTGTACCCCAATAAAACTGAGCACATGATGGTTAATCTTCGGTCTCCTCATTGAGATGAATGTCCCCTTTTCCCTGGAGGAAAGAACAGCTCGACATCTAAATCATAGATTCATAGGGTTGGAAGGGACAGGTCATCTAGTCCAACCCCCTGCACAATGCAGAAAATTCACAACTACCCCCCCCCCCCACACACACACAGAGTGCCCCTTACTCCATGCATAAAGGATGGCAAAACACTGTCAGGATCCGCAGCCAAACCGGCGTGGAGAAAAATTGCTTCCTGACCAAAGTGGCAATTGACATAGCCCTGGGCATGCAATAATAATCTCAACATTCAATTTATATACCCTCCTTCAGGACCTTAATGCTCACTCAGAGTGGTTTACAAAGTACGTAATTATTATCCCCACAACAATAATCAACCTGTGAGGTGGGTGTGGCTGAGAGAGCTCCAAGAAGATGTGACTGACCCAAGGTCACCCAGGTGGCTTCAAGCAGAAAAGCAGGGAATCAAACCTGGCTCTCCAGATTAGAGTTCTGCCACCCTTTACCACTATACCAAACTGGCTCTCAGAGGCCAGTATGGTGTAGAAGAGGCCACAAGAACTCAGCACTGGTGTAACCCTTCCTGCCCTCCCTCTCATGATCTGCCCAGGTTCACAGAATCAGCATTGCTGTCAGATGGCCCTCCAGCCTCTACTTAAAAACTTCCAAAGACGAAGAGCCCACCTCTGTCAGGCCTGGCTAGGGGGATTCCCTCAGACTCTTCACTTCACCAAACACTGTTGTATGAGTTAAAGGGTCTTTATTAGAAACTACTCTCCAGAAGTGCACTTGTACATAGTAATTGCCTGGAATGCTGAAGCCAAGTCTTCCCCGAGAGGTTACACCCCCCCCCTCCCAGTCTCCTCCCAGCAGTTCAAACAGACCGTTCAAGTCAGCGAAAGTCCTGGGAAAGATGCAAAGCGGAAGTTCCCAAGGCCGTTCCCAGCTGTACTGATAACGCCTCTCTGCAAAGCGTAGCCAAGAAGAAAGGAAGAAAGCTACACGACAGGAAGAAGGCCCATCCCCTCCGCCCCACAGATATGCATTCACAGTCATGGCAGGCAGGCTAGCATGCCGACCTGACAACCACCTCCCGAGGAAGCCCTATGCAAACTAGCTATCTCTAGCTAAAGACAAACATCAGCTTAACTCTTTCATGACAGAAGGGTTGACTCTTGCTAAAAACCCAACATTTACTCTGGCATTCCCACGTGGTACGGGACTTCCAAAGCAATCTCCTTATTAGATATGGGCACGATCCAAAAAAAAATTAACGATCCAGCTGATCGTGGATCGGCGCCGGTGACAATCCCGAATTAACGATCCACACCGATCATCTCCCATTCCCAATCTGTGGATTGTGGATCGTGGAGGCCGAAGTGGGCCACGCTGCTATTCCCAGCTATGTGGGAAGGTGGGTGGTGGGTGGTGGCAGGTCCCATTCAGCAACACAGGAGGTCTGTGTTTGGCCATCGGAGCTGCCTATCAGGGTTTGCAGGGATGAGATTGGACTGCCCATGGCTACAGAACACCCCCTCCCCCCTCCCTCCCCTGGGTGTCTTCTCCCAACTTGTGACTGCTTTGCTGCTCTGTGGTTGGAAGGAAGCCCTGCTGATCAAGGAAAGCTGGGCTTCCATTCGGGTTTCCAGGGCGACAGAAGGAGGGCAAACAGAGCTCAGGCTTTCCCCTGGCTCCATTGCCAGGGGAATAGATTGCTGGCACCTGAGTGTCTGGATCCCTGATCTGAGCCCAAAAGCAACAATCCAGGCCATTCCCGATCACTGGATCGTTGGCCGTGGACGATCATGATCCGCCAGGTCATGATCGCGCGATCGCCATTATCGTGGGGTTTTTTCGATCGTAATGCGGATCGTGCCCATCTCTACTCCTTATGCTATTAGGACCTGCAATAGTACTGCCATAGTGGATATGAGGTCAGAGGTGGCATCTGGTGCACATGTCTCTTATAGGTGGAGGAAACGCTGTCAGAGGCAGAGAGCTGAAGACTTCTCAAGGTGGCAAGCAAACCCTGAAGCTGATGCAGTGTTGCAAAGAAGATGTAAGCAGATAAACGAACTGAAGGATGCAACTGAAACAGGAGAGCGCCTGTGGCTCAGCGGTGGAGCATCTGAAGGCAGAAGGGCCAAGATTCAGTCCCCAGCACCTTCGATTCAAAGGATCAGGTAGGAGGCGATGTGAAAGATCTCTACCTGAGATCCTGGAGAGCAGCTGCCGGTCAGAGTAGACAACACTGAACTTGGCCAAACAAGAGTTAAAAACAGCATGTGGTGGTGGGGGGGGGGGATTCTCTGTCCGTTTTGTCCATCAGTGCTAATTTAGGAACCTCACTGCAGCCAACAGACCCCATGAAGGACAAGAAATGTCTCCTTCCTCCCTCAGATCAGCTGTGCGGCTGTCCCCTTTCCCCTCTCTTGAGAAGAAGGTTTCTGGGAGAGGGGCCACTGGTGCATAGACAGCCACAGAAGGCGAGCGTGAAGTGTGGCTGCAGGGCTTTGAAGCGGTGAACCGGTCTTGCTTCGGCTCGAAAGTGATGGATGAGTCCTGGTGAAAGATTCCTTCTCTGCATGAATGAACCTACATTTATTCTTACCTTCTGCTGAAATGTTAACTGCCCCTCTGGGACAGAGACGGAGCTGGTTGTGTTTCCCAGGGAGCTCGGTTGACGGCAGAGTTTTGCAAACTGCTTGGGTTGGAAGAGTTTAGGGGAAGTGATCATGATGAGTGCACGTGTAACGTAGAGGCCACAAGTGCTGCTAGGCCAGTTTCCTCCCTAGCTTTGGTGAGCAGTACAGCCTCAGTGTCAGTCTATGGAAGACAAGATATGTTGAAGATGACTCCCAACTAGGGGTGTGCAAGCCAAAAATTTTCGGCTATAGCCGAAAGTAGAAAGCCGAAAGAAGATTCTCTATCGTTAAAGCCGAAAGCCGAAACAAGAATATCTTTCGGCTTTCGGCTTTCGGGATTCTTTCGGCATTATTTCGGCATTCTTTCAGCTTTTTTCTAAGGGAAAATGCCTCCGTCTTCCAGGACGCCTGGAGGAGGCATTTTCCCACCGAATAAGCCCAAAATTGGTGGAGACCTTCCTCTAATCCTTCTCTAACAACCACCCAAGTTTCAGACAGATTGGACTTTGGGGGGCCATGTTATGGCCCCCCAAAGCAGGTCCCCCCATCCTCCCATAAGAAAGCGAAGGAGCAGCATATTGTTAGCATGCTGCTGCTGATCTTTCTTCATTATTTCCTATGGGGAAAAAATGAAGAGGCAGGCTTCCTTTGCCAGGGGTGGCATTTTGCATGCAAAATGCCCCCCAGCCCTCAGGGGCCCTTCTCCCACCCCTCCTCCCACCCCCCACCAAGGCTCAGCCTGCTCCCACTTGGGGGGGCCATTTCATGGCCTCCCCAAGTAGGTGCTCTGCTCTCATCTCTACCACTGACAGCTGGGGAAGGCTTGTCTTGCCAGGGGTGGCATTTTGCATGCAAAATGCCCCCCAGCCCTCTGGGGCCCTTCTCCCACCCTTCCTCCCACCCCCCACCAAGGCTCAGACTGCTCCCACTTGGGGGGGGCATTTCATGGCCTCCCCAAGTAGGTCCTCTCAGCCCCTAAAGTCCACCCCTTACAGCCCCACACAAACCCAATTCCCCCCCAGCTGCCACACACAGACCCAAATCCCCACATTAGCCCCTCACAGACCCAAATCCACCCCCACCTGCCCCACACCCATAACCACAGGAACAGGCTGGCAAAGGCCAGCCCTCTCCCTTTGTTCCCTATGCTGGGAACTTCTAAACTCTCTTTCCCTGGGCAATTCTGCACAGCCCAGGGGTGCCACAATGGTGGGCACACTTCTGAGTGCCAGCTGGTCCCTGTGAAAGAGCACCTGAACCACAGACACCCTCCCTCAAATTCCCCCACCACCTACAGAGATGGCTGGCCAGCCAGCCCCATTGTTCCCTATGATGGGAACCAACTGCACAACAAAGAATAAAACAAGAACAACACAAAATAAAGTTTTAAAAAAATTATATTCTCCCTTCCAAAGTACAAGTAGGCAAAGCATTATGACACATTACACCAGCAGTCCCCCACACAGAAAAATTAAAACAAAACTCACTTAACATCAGAGAATCACAAAGCATGATTCCTGTCAAAAACACTTTATTTCTTGAACAGCTTTAGGTTACACAGCAGGGGGGAACACCAAAGGGCATGGCAGCACTATCTTACACAAAAATAACACAAGTCACTTAACATCAGAGAATCACAAAACACGATTCCTGTCAAAAACACTTTATTTCTTGAACAGCTTTAGGTTACACAGCAGGGGGGAACACCAAAGGGCATGGCAGCACTATCTTACACAAAAATAACACAACTCACTTAACATCAGAGAATCACAAAAGCACAATTCCTGTCAAAAAAACTTTATTTCTTGAACAGCTTTAGGCTACACAGCAGGGGGGGAACACCAAAGGGCATGGAAGCAGTATCTTACACAAAAATAACACAACTCACTTCACATTAAAGAATCACCCCAAAAATTGCTGTCAAAAGCACTTTATTTCTGTAACTGCTTTAGGTTACACAGTAGGAAGGCACCACAGAGCAGGAAAGCAGTGTACTACACAAAAATAACACAACTCACTTCACATCAGAGAATCACACAAACACAATTGCTGTCAAAAACAGTGAAGTGGGTTGTATCATTTTTTGTAGTACATTGCTATCATGCCCTGTTGTGCCCTCCTACTGTGTAACCTAAAGCTGTTCAAGAAATAAAGTGTTTTTGACAGGAATTGTGTTTTTGTGATTCTCTGATGTTAAGTGAGTTGTGTTATTTTTGTGTAAGATAGTGCTGCCATGCCCTTTGGTGTTCCCCCCTGCTGTGTAACCTAAAGCTGTTCAAGAAATAAAGTGTTTTTGCCAGGAATTGTGTTTTTGTGATTCTCTGATGTTAAGTGAGTTGTGTTATTTTTGTGTAAGATAGTGCTGCCATGCCCTTTGGTGTTCCCCCCTGCTGTGTAACCTAAAGCTGTTCAAGAAATAAAGTGTTTTTGACAGGAATCATGCTTTGTGATTCTCTGATGTTAAGTGAGTTGTGTTATTTTTCTGTGTGGGGGATTGTTGGTGTAATGTGTCATAATACTTTGCCTACTTGTACTTTGGAAGGGAGAAAAAAAATTTAAAACTTTATTTTGTGTTGTTCTTGTTTTATTCTTTGTTGTGCAGTTGGTTCCCATCATAGGGAACAATGGGGCTGGCTGGCCAGCCATCTCTGTAGGTGGTGGGGGAATTTGAGGGAGGGTGTCTGTGGTTCAGGTGCTCTTTCACAGGGACCAGCTGGCACTCAGAAGTGTGCCCACCATTGTGGCACCCCTGGGCTGTGCAGAATTGCCCAGGGAAAGAGAGTTTAGAAGTTCCCAGCATAGGGAACAAAGGGAGAGGGCTGGCCTTTGCCAGCCTGTTCCTGGGGTTATGGGTGTGGGGCAGGTGGGGGTGGATTTGGGTCTGTGAGGGGCTAATGTGGGGATTTGGGTCTGTGTGTGGCAGCTGGGGGGGAATTGGGTTTGTGTGGGGCTGTAAGGGGTGGACTTTAGGGGCTGAGAGGACCTACTTGGGGAGGCCATGAAATGCCCCCCCCAAGTAGGAGCAGTCTGAGCCTTGGTGGGGGGTGGGAGGAAGGGTGAGAGAAGGGCCCCAGAGGGCTGGGGGGCATTTTGTATGCAAAATGCCACCCCTGGCAAGACAAGCCTTCCCCAGCTGTCAGTGGTAGAGAAAAGAGCACCTACTTGGGGAGGCCATGAAATGGCCCCCCCAAGTGGGAGCAGTCTGAGCCTGGGTGGGGGGTGGGGGGAAGGGTGGGAGAAGGGCCCCTGAGGGCTTTGGGGCATTTTGCATGCAAAATGCCACCCCTGGCAACACAAGCCTCCCCCAGCTGTCAGTGGTAGAGATTAGAGCACCTACTTGGGGAGGCCATGAAATGGCCCCCTCAAGTGGGAGCAGGCTGAGCCTTGGTGGGGGGTGGGAGGAGGGGTGGGAGAAGGGCCCCTGAGGGTGAGGGGGCATTTTGCATGCAAAATGCCACCCCTGGCAAAGGAAGCCTGCTTCTTCATTTTTTCCCCATAGGAAATAATGAAGAAAGATTAGCAGCAGCATGCTAACAATATGTTGCTCCTTCGCTTTCTTATGGGAGGATGGGGGGACCTGCTTTGGGGGGCCATAACATGGCCCCCCAAAGTCCAATCTGTCTGAAACTTGGGTGGTTGTTAGAGAAGGGTTAGAGGAAGGTCTCCACCAATTTTGGGCTTATTCGGTGGGAAAATGCCTCCCCCAGACGTCCGGGAAGACGGAGGCATTTTCCCATTGAAAAGCCGAAAGAAAGCCGAAAGAATCCCGAAACGTTTCGGCTTTTTTCTTTCGGCTACCCGAAACGTTTCGGCATTCCCCGAAACGTTTCGGCATTCCCCGAAAGAAGCCGAAACACTTTTATTTCGGCATTCTTTCGGCATTCTGAATGCCGAAACGCACATCCCTACTCCCAACCCTTGCAGCAAGAAATCCAAGCTCTCTTGAGTAAATGGGTCTTTATTGAGCTATCAAAAGTTCCAGCATACATAGGTCCATAGGTTACACAGAAGCATGTATAAGCGTCTGGCAGTACACAGGTCCCTTGTTAAGAATGACGCCGTGAGCACAGGTTACATTATATCAACCTGTTTGCACGTTCCCCCACCCCTCCGGCTCTCCCAGCCGAACACAATCAGTAGCGGGATGGAAGGAGCTGTCCCAAGGCCGCTGCGGCGAGCCATCCGAGATAAGGGCTCGCCCGTCCTGGAATCTGGAAGGCAACAAGGGAACAGGTTTATGAGGCTATTGCAACATAACATAACAATATGGAAGGGCAGTGGGCAACAGACCTGACACTCAGGCCCGAAGGGCAAGGGGTTTCCTTTGTCCCTCTCCCAGAATTCTTTCTGATGGAGTTGCTGGCAGGAGCCCTTGCTCAACAACAGAGCACATTGTTTGAATGCAGAAGGCCCCCAACTGAGAGTTCCCAGTTAAAGGATCTCAGTAGCCTTACCAGTTGCCCACCAGAGCAGGCAACTCCCGCCCCCATGCTCCAGCCCTCCGCCTCGCTCAATGGAGCAGCGGGAGGCAAACGTGGGGGGAGACAACACCACATGGCATCCTGACATCGCTTCCAAATGAGTACTCAGAAGTGACATCATGGCATCCATGGAAGGGGTGCCAAGCACTTCCTGGCAACCAGCGGGGAGGTTGGGATACGGAGGGAGGGGGAGGTTGCTTGCAACATCAGCTGTGGCCAGTTTGGTGTTATGCTTAAGAGCGGCAGGACTCTAATCCGGAGAGCCAGGTTTGATTCTCCACTCCTCCGCTTGAAGCCAGCTGGGTGACCTTGGGTCAGTCACAGCTCTCTCGGAGCTCTCTCTGACCCCAAGCCCTTTAAGCCCTTCAAGGTAAGAACCTGAACTCTGAACGGCGCCTGGAAAGAGGCCATTGTTGTGGGGAAAAAATAGCTCAATGTCCAACAATGTGTGAGCGCAGCTTTACTTGGAACAGTGGACTAACTCTTCTTAAGGCAGCTTCATGTGCTCAACCTGGACAAATTATCCAGGGAATTCTGGATACAAAGCGGGGCAGCCCTGAGCCTTGGCCCTCCCTGGTCATGGAGTGAGAGAACCGTGTGAGGTTGTCTAACTACTTTAGTTTCTGCTGCAGGGACTTGGTGTATTCAGTCACTGATGGACTGACTCGATAGTTTTAGTCAAAATGCATAGAATTCACTTATTCAAACTTATTTTTTTTAATTAAACAATAAGAGGACAGATGCACCTTGAATCAAATAAATGCACATGTACTCCTTCTAAAAAACTAAAGGCAGAGCAGAGAGCTCCCTGGAAGTTTGGAGAGTTGGAAGAGGGGCGAGGGAATCAGTGTTTGGATCACTGGCCATCTGTCAAATGCTTTGCAAGGTGAGAAGAAGCCAGACTCACCCCTGGGAGAGAGGAACACGGTGCATCTTGTTTTCTATGTACGTTTGTTGTGCTTATCCACTCTGGGTTATATGCTTTTCCTTCCAAAACTTGCTCCCGACATACACCCTTTACATACTCAATATCATCTTCCTGGGAATTCTCTCCAATCTTCAGGGTTCCAAAGGTCGTCACTTTGACTTCCTGCTTTGGAAGCTTACCACTTCATGCCACCAACAAAGGAAGAGGTGAAACTTTAAACTATCTTTCCCCCTGTTTATATCTTGACACTGGTAATTTTTTTAAAAAGATGTGCTTTCGAAGAAACAAGCCCAGCTCAAAATGTAAATGCAAACCAGACAAACATGTTACATTGATCTTGGGAAACATTCACACACTCAGACCCCATGCCTGCTATGGAGGAATAGCGTTTCAGAGCTGAAACCAGCCAGCAAGAACATGTCTTTAGATAAATAATAATAAATAATAATAACATTAGATTTATATACCGCCCTTCAGGATGACTTAACACCCACTCAGAGCGGTTTACAAATTATGTTATCATTATCCCCACAACAAATCACCCTGTGAGGTGGGTGGGGTTGAGAGAGTTCTGAGAGAGCTGTGACTAGCCCAAGGTCACCCAGCTGGCTTCAAGTGAAGGAGGGGGGAATCAAACCCAGTTCTCCAGATAGAGTCCTGCGCTCTTAACCACTACACCAAACTGGCTCATGTCACCATGGTCTCATGGTAGCAAGTCAAGATGGAATCTGGATACAGAGAAAGATCCAATGTTGGCCTATAGTATAAGAGCAAGATTCGGGTCCAGTAGCATCTTAAAGACCAACTAGATCTCTGGGGTTGGAGCTTTCAAAAGTCAAAGTTCAGGTGAAGGGAGCTTTGACTCTTGAAATGCCGTACCCTGGCAATCGGGTTGGCCTTTACGGTGCTACCGGACCTGAAGATTTCCAGAGTATAAACTTCATCACTCTCTCAAGTAAACCATCTGGGTTTTCTGCTCTGAGGATATCATGGGTCTGTCCGCAGCTGCTATCTGCGATAGCTCGGTGGACAAATGGCAATTTGCCTTCATTCCCTATATAAGGACTTTCCAAAGGTGTTGAGTTAGTAGCTTTTCCAGCCCAGCTTTTCTCAGATTGTAAAGCTGAGACTACTGTGTTGAATTGTGTCCAGAAGTTAATGAGAATTAGTGCAGTTGTTTGGGATGTGACCTTGAAACTAATCCAGATTTTATAAGAGGCTTATTTTTAAAAATGATCTTTTTTGGAACTGCTGTCCATTGATAGTTTGGCCACAGGCTTTGTTCCCAGAGAAGACGAAATAGCCCATCGCTACATTTCACCTGCTCTGTCACTGAGGCAACATTTTTCATTTGTGGATTGCATCTCCTTGTGCTCCGGCTTTGCAGTCATGCTTCATACGTGTTTCACCGCATCCTTCATTGCCAAAAGACTGTCTAAAGCTTGCACTGTCAGAAAGAGGGTGACACTGAAAGTCCGCTCGCGGGAGACAAGGGAGATTAATTTATCCTCTCTTCATTTTCTTTGATTAAAACAAAAACCCACCAGCAAGATTCCTGTAGCAAGCACAGTGAGGTGTATTCTGCCAGACTACTCAGCTGACGGTGGTACTTTCCTTTAGCATAAAGAAGTATAATGTTCAGATCACGAAAAGTGATGGTATCGCTCTACTCTGCTCTGGTTAGACCTCACCTACAATATTTACTTTACTTTTCTTTACTTTACTTTACTTTACTTTAATTGAATTTTTATACCGCCCATCTCCCGAAGGACTTGGGGCGGTGTACAGCAAAGATAAAACATACAAATATAAAACAATAAGAATATAAAATATAAACATATTAAATAATTTAACTCAGAAACAGGACAACTCAATTAAAACACATTTAGGCCAGCCCCGCTTGTTGGAATAATAGCGTCTTAAGGGCACAGCGAAAGGTGTGTAGGTCAGGGACCAAACGTATCTCCGGGGGCAATTCATTCCAGACGGCAGGTGCCCCGACAGAGAAGGCTCTCCACCTAGGGGTCACCAGCCGACATTGTTTGACCGGCGGCACCCTGAGGAGGCCCTCTCTGTGGGAGCATACCGGCCTGTGGGAGGCTATTGGTAGCAGCAGGCGGTCTCGCAAATACCTAGACCCTAAGCCATGGAATGCTCTAAAGATGGTAACCAGCACCTTGAAGTGCACCCGGAAGACCACCGGAAGCCAGTGTAGCTCGCGCAGGAGAGGTGTTACATGGGCGCGCCGTGTTGCTCCCATAATCACCCGCACGGCCACATTCTGCACTAATTGCAGCCTCCGGGAGGTCCTCAAGGGGAGCCCCATATAGAGAGCGTTACAGTAGTCCAGACGGGAGGAAATGAGGGCATGGGTGACTGTGCGCAAGGCATCCCGATCCAGAAAGGGACGCAACTGGTGAACCAGGCGAACCTGATAAAAAGCCCCCCAGGCCACGGCCGACACATGATCTTCTAACGACAGCCGCGTATCCAGGAGGACACCCAAGTAGCGAACCCTCTCTGTGGGGGACAAAATCTCGCCCCCAATAGTCAGCGATGGAACCAGCTGGCTATAACGTGGCGCCAGAAACCACAGCCACTCGATCTTGGAAGGGTTGAGTCTGAGCCTGCTTTCCCCCATCCAGATCCGCACGGCCTCCAGGCACCGGGACATCACATTAAGGGCATCATTGGGGTGATCCAGGGTAGAGATGTACAACTGAGTGTCATCAGCATACTGATGGTACTTTACTCCCAAACCACGGATGATCTCACCCAGCAGCTTCACATAGATGTTAAACAGAAGGGGCGAGAGGACCTACCCCTGCGGCACCCCACAAGTGAGGTGCCTCCAGGTCGACCTCTGCCCCCCCTGTCAGCACAAACTGCGAGCGGTCGGAGAGGAAGGAGGAGAACCATCGCAACACAGTGCCCCCCACTCCCAATCCCTCCAACCGCCGCAGCATGATACCATGGTCAATGGTGTCAAAAGCCGCTGAGAGGTCTAATAGGACCAGGACAGAGGAGCAACCCCTGTCCCGAATAGGGATGTGCGTTTCGGCTTTCTGAATGCCGAAAGAAAGCCGAAACAAAAGTGTTTCGGCTTCTTTCGGGTTAGCCGAAACGTTTCAGAGAAAGCCGAAACGTTTCGGCTTATCCGAAAGAAAAAAAGCCGAAACGTTTCGGCTTCTTTAGGCTTTCTTTCGGCTTTTTCAATGGGAAAATGCCTCCGTCTTCCCGGATGCCTGGGGGAGGAATTTTCCCACCGAATCAAGCCAAAATTGGTGAGGACCTTCCTCTAACCCCTCTCTAACAACCCCCCAAGTTTCAGACAGATTAGACTTTGGGGGGCCATGTTATGGCCCCCCAAAGCAGGCCCCCCTATCCTCCCATAAGAAAGCGAAGGGTGAGCATATTGTTAGCATGCTGCTGCTCATCTTTCTTCATTATTTCCTATGGGGAAAAAATGAAGAGGCAGGCTTCCTTTGCCAGGGGTGGCATTTTGCATGCAAAATGCCCCCCAGCCCTCAGGGGCCCTTCTCCCACCCCTCCTCCCACCCCCCACCAAGGCTCAGCCTGCTCCCACTTGGGGGGGGCATTTCATGGCCTCCCCAAGTAGGTGCTCTGCTCTCATCTCTACCACTGACAGTTGGGGGAGGCTTGTCTTGCCAGGGGTGGCATTTTGCATGCAAAATGCCCCCCAGCCCTCTGGGGCCTTTCTCCCACCCCTCCTCCCACCCCCCACCAAGGCTCAGCCTGCTCCCACTTGGGGGGGCATTTCATGGCCTCTCCAAGTAGGTGCTCTGTTCTCTACCACTGACATCTGGGGGAGGCTTGTCTTGCTGAGCCTTGGTGGGGGGTGGGAGTAAGGGTGGGAGAAGGGCCCCTGAGGGTAGGGGTGGCATTTTGCATGCAAAATGCCACCCCTGGCAAAGGAAGCCTGCCTCTTCAAAGGAAGCCTCACCCTTCGCTTTCTTATGGGAGGATAGGGGGACCTGCTTTGGGGGGCCATAACATGGCCCCCCAAAGTCCAATCTGTCTGAAACTTGGGGGGTTGTTAGAGAGGGGTTAGAGGAAGGTCCCCACCAATTGTGGGCTGATTCAGTGGGAAAATGCCTCCCCCAGGCGTCCGGGAAGACGGAGGCATTTTCCCATTGAAAAAAGCCGAAAGAAAGCCGAAACAAAGCTGAAAGCCGAAAGCCGAAACGGCTAGCTGTTTCAGCTTTCGGCTCTATCCGAAAGAGATTCTTGTTTTGGCTAAAGCTGAAACAAGAATGCCGAAATTTTTTTCCTTGCACACCCCTAGTCCCGAGCCCTCCAGAGATCATCAACCAATGCGACCAATGCCGTTTCTGTACTATGCCAAGGCCTGAAGCCCGACTGATACGGATGCAGATAGACATCTTCCTCCAGGTGCTGGGGAAGTTGTTGCGCCACCACACTCTCAACAACCTTCACCACAAAACGAAGGTTGGAGACTGGACAGTAGTTTGCTAATACAGCTGGATCCGGGGAAGGCTTCTTGAGCCTTCAGTTTTGAGCCTTCAGTTGTGTTCAGTTTTGGGCACCACAATTTCAGAAGGATATAGACAAGCTGGAATGTGTCCAGAGGAGGGCAGTAAAGATGGTGAAGGGTCTAGAGTAGAGATGGGCACGAACTGAAATACAAACCAAAATTAAGCACGAACCAGGTTGGTTTGTGGTTCGCGAACCGCGGTTCATCAGATCCCATTTCTGACAAACCGCCATGAACTTTAGGCTGGTTCATTTGGTTTGTTTTTTGGTTCATGACTGCAAGCAGCCTGATGCCAATCAATCCGTTTCCTAGGCAACAGGGGATGGACTTCCTGCAGTCCTTCTGCTGACCCAGAAGTGATCTTCTTCTGGCCTGGAAGTGGCCTTCTGCTGACCCAGAAGCGATGATTTTCTGACCTGGATGTGACGTTTTCACGAACCAAATGAACCGATTCGTGAACTAGGGGCAGGTTCGTGAAAGTTCGTGGTTCGTGAAGTTTGATGAATCACGAACTGCATGGTTCCGTTTTTTCCCAGTTTGTGCCCATCTCTAATCTGGGGACCAAGTTCTACAAGGAAAGGTTGAAGGAGCTCAGTATGTTTAGCCTGGAGAAGAGACGACTGAGAGGTGATATGATAGCCATCTTTAAGTACTTGAAGGGCTATCATATAGAGGATGGTATGGAGTTGTTTTCCATTGCCCCAGAAGTGCTTACTTCTTGTGGCCACTTCTTACATGCCCAGGGTAATGCAGATCGCCACTTTGGGGTCAAGAAGCAATATTCCTCAGCCCAATTCATCTAGGGATCCTGACGGTGTTCTGCCATCTTCTGGACATGAAGCAGGGGTCTCTGGGGCTGTGGGGTGGGAGAGGTAGTTGTGAATTTCCTGCACTGTGCAGGGGGTTGGACTAGATCACCCTGGAGATACCTTCCAACCTTATGGTTCTAAAAGGCTTGAAGGTTCTTCTGAAGGAAGAGGAGCAGAGCCACTCTCAAATTTCAAGCATTTAAAATGTTCCACTGGTGACATCTGTACTTATGCGTCATCATGGGGGTACAGTTATGCACATTACAGGCACAATACAGAAAAGGAATTGGGGTGCCTAAACCCTAATGAAATCTCCAGGATATAAGCCTTTTAAACACTCTCTCCTCGGTCTTCTGGGGACCTCCGCAATGTTCTTTGTTGCACAGTTTAATGGTGATACTTTCAGGTAGGTAGCTGTGTTGCTCTGCAGTAGAACAGCAGGATTTGAGTCCAGTGGCACCTCAGAGACCGACAAGAGTTTCAGGGGATCAGCTTTCGAGAGTCAAAGCTCCCTTCTGCAGGTACAAAGTCAAAACTCTTGTATCTGTCTCTCAAAAGCTGATCCCCGGAAACTCTTCTTCGTCTCTGAGGTGCCACTAGACTCAAACCCTGCAGTTTAATGGGGCTTTCTACATCGGATCAGGCTTGTTACCGGTGCAGCTGTGGATACAGTGCAGTGGCAACTGGGCTTCCATGTGGCAGTTTCCCCTGTAGTTTTCCAGGCCAGTCCCTCAGCAGCAGCCATCCCCTCTCTTCTGGGACACTGGGGCTTTTAAAAAACATTAATTGGAAATTGCAGGGTGTCTTTTGTGGTGGTACTCACCAATACCAAGTACTGGCCCCTTTGGGGAGGGTGGAGTGTTCTCCCAAGTCCTGACAGGGGAATTAGAGAAAATCCGCACAAGCTTATATATGAGTACCAGCACTTTAAAAAAAGAGAGAAAGCACTCAGCAATTGAATTGTAAGAGGTTCTGTGAATTCCAGGCTTTCATTTTCTTTAAAAAAGCCTCTACCCCTTCCATTGTGGGAATAGGCCTTTTCCCTTATACCTCTGCAATAGAAAGGGCTATAGACTTTCTTTTTTTAAAAAAATGGAGGCTGGGAATTCACAGGACCTTTTACACTCATTGTTATAATGGCAAGTGTAAAAATAAGTGTAATAGGTTCAATCAATTCCCAGATTTAATTTTTTTAAAAGAAAAATAAGTCTCTGTTCTCTTCCATTGTTGAGATAGGCCTTTCCCTTTATACTTCTGCAATGGAAAGGGCTAGAGACTTACTTTTTTAAAAAAGGAAAGCTTAAAAAAGGAAAGCTTGGGATTTTATATTGCTAGGATATAATATAATTAATATAATTAATATAGCATATAAAATGGAGGTAGGGTTGCCAGCTCCCCCTGGCAAGTGGCAGGTGGATGGAGGAGACTTACCAGGTTGGGGTGGGGGGCTTGCCAGCAACATCATTAAGAACATAATCAAGGCATTTGGATGGAGCTTCACTTTTGCTTCAGTCTGAGCTGAATTCCTAGGGCAGTTTTACCCAGTCAGTCTCCGGTGCTGGCTTTGATAACTTCAACACTGTTGTAAGTGGCCATTTTGACTTCTGCTCCATTGCACGACAGGGAGTCCTTCAGCTGGGTCAGCCTTGGCAAGTTGTGGTGGAGTGTTTTCTTTGCCAGTGTCAACATGCTATTTTTCTATGAAGGGCTTGCTATTGATGCTTCGGGTAAATGCAAACCCTCTCTCTTAAATGTCAAAAGCCAGGGATCTCATTTTCCTTTTTTAGTTGTAACAGAGTGAGAATTCGAATGTCAAAGTGACCTTCCAGGCTCTCCACTTTGTGTTGCTTTTCCCGCATGCTTGGTCACTGAGAAACAGGCAGATGTGTTGTGATAACTCTGCCAGGAGAGAGGAGACACATTCAAAACTCAGGCAGAGATTATTTCTTTCTTGAAGCAACTGTCGCCTGCTCTGCTTAACACTCCAGCTCATTGACTGCCTCCAGGCAGTCCAGCCTAAGAAATTTGGTTCCTATCAAGTCATGCATATCTAAGTCTTGGACTACTGTAACATGCGGTGTGTGGGACTGCCCTTGAAGACAATTCAGAAGCTACACCATTGTGGGAGTGTGTCTCTTGAAAAGGGGCAGCCTCTTAATTGTGCATGATGCCAATATCAAAACAATTGCAATGGTTACCTACATACATCTGCGTTCATTTTCAAACACTGATGCTTGTATTTAAAGCTCTCCTGGCTTGTTGGGACCCCTGTGCCAGAAGAAGCAATCCCCCCCCCTTATGAATCACAGACCACCTTTGCTTGGTTCTACAACTGCCTTCACTGCCAGTGGCTGCCCTGCCATGGCCTTCATGAGAAATTTTTCCATCATTACTCCCGCTCTCTGGAAAGGGCTTCTGAGAGCAGAACCACAAGTGACAAAAGGCACAGATTGGACACTTGCCAGCTTCCCTCAAGTTTTGATGGGAAATGTAGGCAGCTTGGCGGAATGTTGGACAAGTGACAGTTGAAAGGTTCATTGGACAGCAGTCAGAGAGCCAAGCTGCGAGACCAGGATGTGCCTACATTTCCCATCAAAACTTGAGGGAAGCGGACAAGTGTCCAATCTGTGCCTTTTGTCACTTGTGGTTCTGCTCTGAGACACTTGGGACGGCTTGGTTCTCCTGTTGGGAAAGGCCACCAGCTGCGGCCTTTAAAAATGCAGGGATTTTTCATGAAAGGTGTATTAGATAAGCCAGTTTGGGCTTAGTTGGATTGTTGTATAATTTGCGGTGCAGCCATGATTTTCTTTTTTCTTACTGCACGCTCCCATCCCCAGCCAATCTGTCATGTGATGCTCAGAGGACTTCTCCATTGGAGACAAGTTAGAGACCTCAAAGCGGGGGGGGGGGGGGGGGGCTTGACCACAGTTTCACTTCTCCTGTGGAAGAGCATCCCCAAGGCAAATTTAGCAGCCCCTGAAGTCAGGTTTGCTGCTCTCAAGAGAAGTAAGACTAGCGTAGCCCCCAACCCCAGAGTTTGTGCATAACCATAGAACAACGGAGGTCTCCAGAGGTACTTGGAGGAATCCATTCACACACCCGGCCAATTCTACCCTTTGCCCACTCTCCTATTGTAGCCTCACCCATCCAGCCATTGTGGGTCATCAAATAATCTTTTTACACCTATAGTTCCTCCCAGGAAGACCTAATCCAACTTTCCTAGTGCATCGTCCCACTTTGGAGACAGTTCACCAGCCTTATTGCCTCACCCTGGAGACAGTTTCCCAGTCCTTTGTCCCACCCTGGGAAGACCCATTGAGGCACTGTCTTAGGGCAGAGACTCTCAGTCCTGCCTCAGGGCAAGTTACACAGTATATATGACTGTCCTGCCATGTGCTCCGTGTGCTCCGTGTGTGTGTGTGTGTGTGTGTGTGCTCCGTGTGTGCTCCGTGTGTGTGTGTGTGTGTGTGTGTGTGTGTGTGTGTGTGTGTGTGTGTGTTCTGGACCCTCCACACGCCCTCAGGTAGCACGTCTGAGCCCTCCTCTCTCTTGCCATGAAGTACTGCTCACCGAAGCTGCTCTCCTTCGGACACCCCCAATCTTCTGGACCTGGTAACTATAGAACCAGCTCTGCAACTCTCTCCAACTTTCCTCCCTGTTTTTTCTAGTTAGCTCTGGGTGTGTGTGCTGTGTGTTTTGTGTGCAATTGGCCTATAGTATTTTAAATAAAAAACCCTTTTTGATTGAACATCTGCCTGCTTATTGAAAGGGTTCTCTAGAGGAAAGGATCCTTGTACACAAAGGTGCAAAAGATCCCAGCTACCCCTTCTTGCAAGCGTCTTCTTGTTGCTAATTCCCCTCCCTGCTTTAACTACAACATTTGAGGCTACTGACTGTGTAGTTTCTCTTACATTTGCACCAGGACTGTTCTTTTAATAGCTTGTTGCAAGAGCTTGGCCTTGCCTTTAGTGGTTTGTGTTAATAGCTTTGTTTTTTTTTAATGACTGTGTTCAAATGGTTTTGGTTTTACTGTTTTAGTTGTCACCTTCCTCAAGCCGTTCTCTGGAGGGGAGGCATATAAATGTTCTAACTATACAAATAATGAATGAATTGGTGGCACCTTACCCCGGCCCAGTTCTCGGCATGCCCCATCCAGTGCGTGGCAACTAGATAGACCCATCCAGGTCGCTGCCCAGCATCCCCAAAAGGTGCTCTGCCTGCAAAGGGGGGGGAGCCCTCCTATGCTTAGTGAACAAGAACGGAAGCCCCCCACGGTCTACCCAAGCATGATATTGTTGATGTCAGGCTGGAAAATGTCATCATAAAGAAAGCTGCAGCCTGATGGTCTCTTTCCATGTTTGTGTTGTTGTTGCTGCTTGTGAATAACTGCAACTCCTCCCCCACCCCCACCCCCGCCAGTGCCATCTGTGTATTTAACACCCATAAAGAAATAAAGCTGTCATCTCAGGGAAGCAGCTGACGTTCGAGTAACGGCAGCACCTTTCTGCACTGAGTTAAATGTAATGCCAAAGGCTGTTTTCCTTCACTAGGGGGTTTGGGGTTGCATCCTGTAACCAAACACACGGCTTTGTTATTACAAGTGAAAAAGACTCTGGGTGAGAGGCAGAAAGAGGCAGTGGCCATTCAATAAAGGGTGATACTCTGGGTTTACATCAGGCCTCCGTAGGGCTGCCAGTGGGGATGGGGGATTCCCCATTCCCAGCCCCTGAACTCCGCTGCCGTTTACCTGGCCAGAGGGGGGGGGGAAAGGGGGAGGAACAGGCCTCCTAGGCGTGCTCTGGGTGCAGCACAACCCAACCACGTCACTCACAGATGTGATGTCATCACGCAGGCCCTGGGAGCGCTCTCGCACTTTGCACTGGGACAATTTGGGCCTGAAATGGGCCGATTCTTTAAAACAGGGTGAGTGCCAAGTCCCCCCTACCCTGGCTGGGAGGATAAGGGGACCCGGCACCCCTAGTTGCATGGGAGTCACGGCTCCTGAGCACCTGACCAAAAAAGCATTCTGCCTCTGGTACAGGAGGGAGTAAATAGCCAGCATGACTAGTAGTAGCCTTTGATAGCCCCGTCCTCCATGAATTTGCTTACTCCCTTCTTAAAGCTTTCCAAGATGGCAACCGTTGTTGTATCTCCTCCCCTTGCGATGGCAGATTTTTGGTTGTATCTCTTCCTCTTGCGATGGCCAGTTTGGTGTAGTGGTTAAGAGCAGCAGGACTCTAATCTGGAGAGCCAGGTTTGATTCCCCCCTCTTCTGCTTGATGCCAGCTGGGTGACCTTGGGCCAGTCACAGCTTCTTGGAGCTCTCTCAGCCCCACCCACCTCACAGGGGGATTGTTGATGCAGGCATAATAATGGCATACTTTGTGAACTGCTCTGAGTGGATGTTAAGTTGTCCTGAAGAGTGGTATATAAATTGAATGTTGTTGTTGTTGTTGTTGTTTTCCAGGAACTGGAGCACCATCAAGAGGAAACAGGGTGTTGCATGGACATAAAGGCAATTTTGTGGCAGCACAAAAATGGAATCATAACTGCCCACCTCCGTTTTGGAAACGGTGAGGTCAGAAACCGCATGAAAGAGCTGCCAGCATTCCACGAGTGGGGTGCCATTTTTAAGACATGGGGAAACGGTCAAAGATTTGCTTTCTCCGACAGGGTCCTGTCCATGGGTTAAGAGTGACTTTCTTTAGAGGTCCTATTTTGGGTTCCCTCACTGTCTGTGGTTCAACAGGTTCATGGCCTTTCCCAGAATGGCACCAAGTTTTCAGGGCTCCTCCCCCCCCCCTTTTGGAAGGCATTGGGATGATTTCTTAAACGGTTCGCTGTCTCTCCCATTGTTTGGTCGGTTAGGGAGAGGGGCCACCAGCCATGTGACCATTTTCAAGAGGTTCCAGAACTCCGTTCCCCTGCGTTCCAGCTGAAAAAAAGCCCTGGTTAGGCCTCCCTGATTATGCGGCAGTCATTCCAACTTCAGAGCAAAGCTATGGAATATTAATAGCCTCTTGCACTTGGAAATTCACTCTGGGAACTGTTGCAGTTGAAAAGCAACTCATAAATGAATAAATACATTTATTTTCTTCTGCATAGATGAGTGAATAGTGTTCATTCCACCCGGAAAAAGAATGCCTTCCGACTTTGCAGGGGGAGCAAACTCAGCCCCACCCCTGACTCACGCAGTCCAGGAGTGCACGCATGCGCTATGTGCGCACGTATGTAGGGGCAGCCGCAGGCGCAGGAAACCCTGACGCCACCCCTGGGAGGGGGGGCATGATAGAGGTTTATAAAATTGTGCACAGGTAGAAAGAGTGGACAGAGAGAACTTTTTCTTCTTCTAGAACATGAGGGCATGCAATGAAGTGGATGGGCAGAAGATTCAGGACGGACAAAAGGAAATACTTCAAATCAAACCCACCCCCAAGCAAACTGCATGCACTGAAAGAGCACCTTGAATACCCCAAGCTCCTCCTTCCAGCTAGTTCCAAAATCCAGGCCTGTTTCTCTGGGCAGTTTTCTGTCTGGGCACCACCAAACTGGTCTCTGTTTCACCACCACAACTGCCAGCTGTCTTCTGGGCTAGTCGCGTCCACCAGCTGTCACTTGCCATTGAAGCGACATCTTCCAGCCATTAGTGCCCATCGTGGAGATGTGCAGATGACTAGTTACTGCCACAATATTTATTTATTTTATGATATTTACAGTGCACCTTTCTCAATGAGACTCAAGGCAGATTACACAGTGTGAGATTAGTACAATCAGTATCAAGGACATTTCCATAAACAATGCCCTCGGGTAAATAGATACAGGTTTAAAAAGACATAGTGTGAGCAAGAATCCAATATAAAGTAGAAGAAAATACTGGAAGAGAACATAATCACTTCTAGGATTGACATTAGAAAACATAAAGCACAGGTAGTACATAGGAGCACATATTTAAGACCTGACCTGACCTGATATCCAATGGAATAAAATTGAATAAAATAAATAAATAAATAATTTAAGACAACAGGCGGTATGTCTATGGCCCTGAACTCATTTGCGAAGCATCTGAGTCCCCCTCCCTACAATACAGCTCTCCTATCAGAGTGAAAGCCTTTTTGAATAATAATGCTGGATATTGTATTGTTTTGTAATATTGGTTCAGCTGCCATAAGGGTCCATTGTTTCACAGGGTATATTATATGTAAGGTAAAGGTAGTCCCCTGTGCAAGCACCGAGTCATTACTGACCCATGGGGGGATGTCGCACCACGACGTTTTCTTGGCAGACTTTCTGTTACGGGGTGGTTTGCCATTGCCTTCCTTAGTCATCTACACTTTACCCCCAGGAAACTGGGAATTCATTTTACCAACCTTGGAAGGATGGAAGGCTGAGTCAACCTTGAGCCAGCTACCTGAACCCGGCTTCCGCCAGGATCGTACTCACAGGGCCAAGCTACAAGTGACGAATGACACTTGAACGGCAAGTGGATTAAGTGGAGGGCAAGTGAACAGGGAGAAATACACTTGCCGTTCAAGTGTCATTCGTCACTTGTAGCTTCACCCAAACTGTGAGCAGAGCTTGGGCTGCAGTACTGCAGCTTACCACTCTGTGCCACGGGGCTCTTATATGTATATTTAATAATAATTTTATAAATAGTGATAACCAATACATTGCCACTGATGTATCAATTTGTCATCTAGAGATCCTTGGATTTCAGCTGCCGTACTTTTCCCAGGCAAAGCTGATAATAACCAAGATCCCCTCTATTTATACAGCCCCTTTTCTCAAAAAATGCATTTGTGCCAACTTATTTACTGTCAGTTCTTCTTCACTCGTGCTTCAGATATGTAATTTTCTTATCCGTCAAGCTGCCAGCAATTAATGCAGCTTACGGAGGACGACTCTGCTTTCATTCCTGAAAAACGCGGCTCACACCCGATAGAAATGTTGCTGCAAATATTAGTGTCTGTAGTGCTAAATGTTGTCCTTTTGTGTTTGCCTGATTATTATACTTTTCAAATACTTTCTTCCGCTCCGATGACTTTGAAATTGTGCTTGGAGCTTTCAGGCTGATGAAGAGAAAACGCCAATCCTGCATCTACCCTGGGAAAGAAAATGCATCTTTCTTGTGCAAATCTCAACGTTTCTGAAATAAGAAGCTACAGAACTAGAAACCCCCCAAGACTGTAACTAGAAATCCCAAACGCCATGCTCGGAAGATATGAGGCCATTCAGGAAAACTTGCAATGTTTTTCCTTTTAAAAAATAAACGAAGAAAATTGTCGCTGTTTTGTTCAAATGTTCACAGCCTGCTGTGAACGTTTGAACAAAATGTTCAAATCCTCCGGCTCCTAACCATCCTAAAACCGGCTGTCACAACCTGCTCGCAGGGACCTAACATGCAGCTCCATCACTGGGAGGGGTTGGGGAAGGACCCATCCTGGCACCCTTTGCCCCTCACTCAGGATCCAGGGATAAGAAACATAGCGGCCTCCACCAAGGTTTGTGACTTATGGGAGGTATGTTGCCTTGGTGTTTCGTATCTGAGGGACCGTCTCACCATATGAGCCCCGGAGGACTCTCCGCTCTGGTGGAAAACATCTTTTAGGTGTCCCTGGTCCTAGGGAGGCCTGCCTGGCGTCGACCAGGGCCAGGGCCTTTTCGGTCCTGGCCCCGGCCTGGTGGAATGCTCTGTCTTGCGAGACAAGGGCCCGGCAAGATTTGCTTGCATTTCGCCGGGCCTGTAAGACAGAGCTATTCCGCCAGGCATATGGCTGACGCCGGGCGGTGCCCCCCCGTGGAGGGGGGGTTAAACCATCGCCCCTATGCGAACACAGAGGCATGTATGAACCACTATGCAGCATGAACTGTAATATTTAACGTTTTTAAATGTTTTTAAATGTATTATTTAATGTTTTTAAATGTTTTTAATGGTGTTTGTATTTGTTATCCGCCCTGAGCCTGCCAAAGCGGGGAGGGCAAAATATAAATATAATAAATTAAATTAAATTAAATTAATTCACCTTCCTTAGAGGAATCCTAAATTCTTATCATCTCTTAGAACCACAGAACCAGGGCTTTTTTTCAGCTGGAACACGGTGGAACGGAGTTCTGGAACCTCTTGAAAATGGTCACATGGCCGGTGGCCCCGCCCCCTGATCTCCTGACAGAGGGGAGTTTAGATTGCCCTCCGCGCCGTTCGGTGCAATCTAAACTGCCCTCTGTCTGGAGATCAGGGAGCAAGGCCACTGGCCATGTGACCATTTTCACTGAGGGCGATTTAAACTTTAAAAAACTCCCTCCTTATTCCAGCTGACCCAAAGTGGTGTCATTGTGCGGTCCTAGGAGTGTGCATGCACTTTGCGTGGCATATGTGGTACCAGGGGCACCACCTCCTGCCGGGAGGTGCTCCCTGTACTGGCAACCCACTGAGTTCCACCCCCTTTTTCCCAGAAAAAAAGCCCGGCACAGAATACATAGGTGAAATCAACAGAAGCTCGTACAAGGGCTTTCTTTGTGGTGACCCCTACCATGTGGAACAGCCTGCCTGAGGAGGTTTGGAGAGCCCCCATGCTCCTGGCTTTCCACAAACCTCTGTCCTCACTCCCTTCCACGTAGTCATCTTAGCATGGTCACCATCACACACACAGACCCAAAAAACTGGAACCTGGAGCAGCTAATGTGCCTCCCCTCTTTGTTCCCTGGGCTTCTTTAAAGGCGTGCTCCTGCCAGTTGTATCATGGAGCAAGATGGGTAGATGGAAGAGGCAGCAGCCTCCACCCCTCCACCATCTCCCAGGCAGGAGCTGGAGCAGATCACACACCTCCCCTCCCCTTCACACACAGCTTGGGAAGCTGACCTTGCCCCCAAGAGACTCTTGTGTGCCCTTGAAAGACAGCTGTGGGGAGAGGAACGTTGAGACATAAGCCATTCTGCCTCCTGGGCGGGGGGCGAGGGTTGCCAACTCTGGATTGGGAACTTCTTGGAGTTTGGGATGGAGCCTAGGAGGTAGAGTTCCTCCGAGCTCCCTCACCAAACTCTACCTCCTAGGTAGTGTTGTCATAGAGTCTACTTTCCAACAAAGCCATTTTCTCCAGGGGAACTAATCTCTGCAGTCTGGAGGGCTCTAGGCCCCACCTGGAGGTTGGCAACCATAGCAAGGGCAGTGGGAGCAGCCAGTAAGGGGCACGGGCAAGGGAGGGAGGCCTCCAATAGCCACCCTAGCTGAGCAGCCACCACTTAAGACATTCAAATCAGAGCTTGGTCAAGATGGGTCACCGTGTTCCTCTGTCTGTAGCAGTAGAAAAGAGCAAGAGGCCGGGAGCACCTATAAAACGAAATTAGTGGACGGGTCTGAGCTTTCGTGAGCCACAGCTCACTTCTTCAGAGGGACTCTGGGAGGGGCAGTGGCTCTGGGGTGAAGCCTCTGCTTTGCATGCAGAAAGCTCCCGGTTCTATCCCCAGCATCGCCAGTTAAAAGGACCAGGCAGCGGGAGAGCAGCTGCCGTTGTGCCTTGATGGACTGATGGTCCGATTCAAGATAAGGCGGATTCACGAGTTCATGTGGCCCTCGCCCCACCCAAGTAACAAGAGGCTGTGCTGTGTTTGTCCTATGCACATGGTCTGTATATTCGTAGATCTTAAAGTGACTGTCCTAAAAATGAATTTCAAAAACAGGACAGAGCAGGAGATCGCTAAGATACCACTATAACCACTGGCCAACTCTCACCTTTTCCTAGGTTTGGCCAGGGGCATTGTTAGGGGGTGTCCAGGGGTGCCTGGGACCCCCTAAATTTGAGGGGAGCCCCTCTCTAAATCCCCCATGTCCCCGCCTCCATAGATAGTAGAGGCCCCTCCCTATGATGTCACCAGGCCCCGGTTCTTTTAAGCACCTCTGGCCCAGCCCCAGCCTCCCCCTGAAAGTCTATGCCCCTGCTGCCCTCTCATCCGCAAGGGAGCTTTTGCTTTGAGGGCACATCTCCTGAGCAGTTTTCTCGCTAAGAAATGATGAGCAGCCAGCCGCCGGAGTCGAGCGACTGCTAGTTACCGTGCAGAGAAAAGCACTGGGTTGTGCAGCCACATCCACACAAATCCGTTATTGGATTTTGATTGAGTGCTCTGTTGGCGAGGAAGCCCCATGCCCAGAGTGAGATCTATATTTCTTAATCTATCTGGGGAGTTCCTGCCCTGGACACCCCGAGCCGGCTGTAAATAATCTACTCTGGGAGGAACAGCATCTCTCTCTCTCTCTCTCTCTCTCTCTCTCTCACACACACACACACACACACACACACACACACTTTCCCCAAATCTGCTTCCCTGTCTGCAATGGAGTCTAAACAAAAATCAATAAAGTGATGGGGAAGGAAGACATGAACTGGGCAGGGCATTTAACCAGCCATGCCTGAACAACCCTTCAGCTGTTCTCCCCATGCGCCGCTCCTCCTCTGCAGCCTGCAGCCCGTTGCATCAGGCTCAAAGACAGCCGGGGCTGGAAGAAATTCAGCGGCCGGGCTTCAGACGGCAGGTCTGTGATGGCTGCAGTTGGGGTCAGGCAGGAATTTATCCCCTGTCCTGGGTCAGATCAGTCAGCAACCCCAGAGGCACGAGGCGGGATCCAGTGGGAAGGTCTCTAGCACTAGCCTCAGTGAAAAAGTAAGAGTCGTCCAACTGAAAGGGTTAAGTACCCATCAGAGCACTTGGGCAGTGTGCCCCCTTTCCCCTTTGCCTCTCTTTTTTCTTCCTTGCCCTCCTGCTTCTCTCTTTAGTTGAAATTCCCACTGTAATGACCTTGGGTGCAGAGATCTTTCTCCTTGCTCAAGTTACTCCGGAAAGCATAGCCTCTGCTGAAGGGTATCAATAAGGATCTTCCGGGCTGTCACTGACTGGCTTTCCAAGGTTGGTATCGATATGGTTCATGTCTTTCCAAGTGAAGAAAGGCCTTGAAATTTAGGACGTGTGTAAATGGAGTCATTAGAAGAGTCTGAGAATGGTTTGTATGCCTCTCTCTCAAAAACTGAGGATGCTGGGGCAAATTAGAAGTCCATGATCTACTGAGAGATTTTGGACTCAGGCCACAGCATGCAAGAGGGGGATTAAACCTCTATTGCCCCCTTTTCTGAATCTCTTTAGCCCCTCCCATATGTCAACTGCCTCAACAATGGAATTGGGTTGGACCCATTCTGCTACCACAATGCAAAGGGGCCTTCTACTGGCTCTGGAGGCGCAAAGAACCTCTTTTGCCAAGGGAAAGCTTCTTGCCCCATTAGCAAAGTAGATGCACAGGACAAAAACCGCAGGCACCACAGATATGTCTCTGCTTTTCCCTGTGGGCAACCTTTAAGGAGCCCCCTGAAGTCAGGGAAGCAGTACAGAGAGAAGGGTGAACCCCGTCCCTCCCGGGCACAGCAGAAGCACCAATGGCCACCCGCCTCTCCCCTCTAATCCTGCTTTTTAAAAACCCATGGGATTCCTGGATCTCCTAAGGCAACATCTATTTTGTCTCTCAAAGTGTACCCCAGAATGACTGCAGCACACCTAACCCCAGATGTCCTGATTTCTAGGGAAATCTCGCAGAGAGAGGTTCGTCAGCAGGCAGTCTAATTCAGGGCAATGGGTTGGGTTTCTACTGTCAGGAATCTAATCTGTTGTAAGGTTCCTTGGCCAGAGTTACGCCATGTTTAATCTGTAGTTGCTAGCCTTTTTCTCCCTCCAGGTCCAGGTGTTATTTTGACCGTGCTTTCCATGGGAGAGAATAGTCTTATCTGTTTCTACAGCCAGAGACCTTGACGGGCCGAGCCTTCCCACAGCCAAGTTCCCATCGCCCTGGAGTATGGGACGGAGGCTGGGAGTGAAGGGTTTGATGCATCACCAGTTTCGTTTTCTTCTCTCATTCTCAACAACGTATGTGTTCAGCCAAGATGCTTTCTAGGCCTTGGGATATGGATACTTGTGTCAGAGCCTAGTCTTTCAATAAACCTTTTGAAGCCAAGACATTGTGCTTCTTGCAGAAGGGGGAGACGAACTTTGGATAACAGGGATTCCATAGTCTGACATCTACCTGCACAGCCAGTTCTCTACCCTTCTGGCCAGTTTCAAAAGCAAGGAGAAAGGATAGTTTTAAATGTATGTCTTATTTATCGTTTCCCTCAGGGCTGGAACAGCTCAGAGGACTAAAGAATGCTGCTGTTAGGCCCTTTCTTCTAAGAGCTCTGCTTACTCTCTCGCCTAGCAAGGCAGCTAGTTTCAGCTAGGTAGCCGTGTTGGTCTGCAGTAGAACAGCAGGATTCGAGTCCAGTGGTACCTTAGAGACCAACAAGATTTTCAGGGTGTGAGCTTTTGAGAGTCTAAGCTCCTTTCAGGTATCTGAAGAAGGGAGCTTTAACTCCTGAAAGCTTATATGTTGAAAATCTTCTTGATCTTCAAGGCCGGTAAGTTTACTGTCTTCTCTTTCTCCAGTTTGTTAGTTCCATAAATAAAGCTTTTGCAACTTATGATTGGTTCAGAGTCCTGACAGCTGCATAGGCACTTCTGGGGCCCAAAACTGAATCAGAAGTGAAAATCTCTCCATTCCTTTGGTCGAGAATAGAAACGGAACTCCCAAACACAAAAACCTGTGACCAGTTTAGTTTTTCAGGAATAAGAATCCCAAAAGAGTCTTTGGTTGGGAGGTGGCGGCAGGGAGAAAGTGGACACAAGCACTCTTTCTCCTGTGCACGTGATGAAGTCGCTCCCGGAAGTGATGTCATCATGCGCACGGGAGAAATGGCACTCCCCAATTGGCCCTTGGCAGAAAAAAAGTTCCCCACCCCTGCTTTAAACCCCGACTTGGTATATAACCAAAAAGAAAGGTCTCCCAATCAGTATTTAAATATTTTTAACAGATTTTTTTTTTTGTGAATGAACTCTATTCCATGGAAAGTGCTCAGTGCATATAATAAATAGCAATAAATACAGTTAATAAATAAATCATTACAAAGTTAGTCAATTACATCCTCAACATTTGCAGTATAATAGCTCATATGTGTACAATCCGTGTAGAAGACAAGAATTTTTCTGAACAATAAATCGTATAGTCAATCCACTTGTAAAGAGGTATCACCATCTGAAATCCTCCCGAGACTGTATTTATTACTATTTATTATATGCACTGAGCAATTTACATGCAATATAGTTCATTCACCTCCAAAATTATTTAAAATATTTAAATATTGATTGGCAGACCTTTCTTTTTGGTTGTG
Source organism: Eublepharis macularius (assembly GCF_028583425.1). NCBI lineage: Eukaryota > Metazoa > Chordata > Lepidosauria > Squamata > Eublepharidae > Eublepharis > Eublepharis macularius. The sequence continues at coordinate 2,735,650 of NC_072791.1, read as the reverse complement.
CAATTATATCTCCCTTTGGGGCTTCCATTTTGTGATAGACTGGCTTGGTATAAAGCAGAATTGGATCAATCTAGTACTTAAGTTAGCTTGATCTCACTAAGAGGCCCTGGTTAGTACTTGGACGGGCGACCACCAAGGAAGTCCAGGGTCACTGTACAGATGCCAGCAATGGCAAACCACCTCTGTTTATTTCAAGCCTTGAAAACCCCCTAAGGGGGAGTCTTTATAATTTGGCTGTAACTTGACAGCACTTTACACACACAGTACCTTTTTATATCCTGACTTGAATGGCCCAGGTTAGCCTGCTGTCATCAGATACTGGCAGCTAAGAAGCGGCAGTACTAGTTAGTACAATCCACTTCTGCTCATCTCTTTCTTTGAAAACCCTTTGAGGGGTCACCAGTTTGGTGTGGTGGTTAAGAGTGACAGGACCCTAATCTGGAGAACCGGGTCTGAGTCCCCACTCCTGCACTTGAACTCAGCTGGGTGACTGTGGGCCAGTCACAGCTCTCTCAGAGCTCTCTCAGCCCCACCCACCTCACAGGGTGATTGTTGTGGGGATAATAACAACACACTTTGTAAACTGCTCTGAGTGGGTGTTAAGTTGTCCTGAAGGGTGGTATGTAAATTGAATGTTGTTGTTACGTCAACTGTGACTTGATGGGATTTTATACATATGCTCACATTTTTACCCTATTTTGCTTCATGGCAAAAGAGGAATCATAAAAGCTGCTGAAACACCCTTAGAGGAAGGGCCAGATTAAAAAAAGCAGCGAGTGAGAGAGAGAGAGCAGGAGGTTGGACTAACCTTGGACTAATTTTCGATCCCTGCTCTGAAGGGCTTACAATCTCTGCAATATGGAGGAGTGTATGCAATATCGTTTAAATATTGCAGTATGTATTTTGGCTGCAAGCGTCTACCTAGCAGGGGATCTCACCGTAGGATGAGCTCCATGGCCTTATGGTCCCTTCCTGGTTTTATTGAGAAGGGGAGTACAGCCGACAGTCCTTTACCGCTGAGTAGCACCTCCTCTGCTGTCCTCAGGACGCTTTGTTGGCAAGCCTTGTTCAGCGAGGCTATCAAGCCATACATCATCGGAGCAATGACCTTTTGATTAGAGCTTGCACAAATACATCATCAAAGCCCCGCTGATCAGCCAGCTGCTTTTCCAGTGATGCATTCATGCCATACATCATCCGGGTGTCATTCAGGGATGATGGATTTGCAGCTGGTATCATCAGAAAGCCGTCGCTCACCTGCCAAAGGGTCGCTTGGCAGGAACAAAGGCTGGACCGGGGAAAACAGGCAAGTCCGATCTCGTCAGAACTCAGAAGCTAAGCAGGGTCCACCTGGGTCGGTAATTGGATGGGAGACCTCCAAGGAAGACCAGGGGGTTGCAGAGGCAGGCGATGACAAACCACCTCTGTTAGCCTCTCGCCTTGAAAATCCCAGCAGGGGTCGCCATGAGTCCGCTATGACTTGATAGCACTTTCCAACACCACCAGTCTATTTTTTTTAAGAAGAGGTTTTCTAGATGGGCTAGGAGAACAGGGTTCTGCCAAGAGAGCAAGCAAATAAGTACCCCTGAAGAGTCCAGTTAGACCCCTACTGGTGCAGACGAAGGTCTTGTGTGAATCCAAAATTCTGTTTCCAAGAATGGAAAGCACCCCCCCCCCCCACCCCCCAGCCTTTCAAGATACTTTGCTGTCCCGAGCCTGGTCCAGCCTTCCCCTCCTCGGCCTTCTCCACTGCCACTTGTAGCCAAGCCAAGCCAGCATTGGGGCTGAGCCTGTCTAGCAGTGATGTCTTTCCCTCCCATGCCACTAGGTTGCCAAATCTGGGTTGGGAAATTCCTGGAGATTTGGGTGTGGAACCTGGAGAAGGCAAGTTCTGGAGAGGTAAGGAATCTTCAACGTTTTCATTTCTGGGAACTGACGTCTGCAGCCTGGCGATCAGTTGCAACTCCAGATCTCCTAGTCCCACCTGGAAGTTGGTAACCTCACAGGCCACTGATGACCCAACCGTTCACGTGTGGCTTGGACAAAGAACCAGCCCTGACTGTTTGTGTACAGCATCCTGCATTCGGAGGTAGAGTGCTGCTGCTAGTGGAGGTTCCACTAGCCTTCAAGGCTGGTTGTCACTGTAAGATTCTATTCCCCATAAATTTGCCTGAGCTTTTTAAAAAGTTTCAAAAGCTGCGGCTGTAGCCACATCTTGCGCTAGGGAATTCCACGGGCCATGAAGAAGCCAGCCACTGCCAGAGATGTGACTAATGCAGACAGCTGGAAACTCCCTTTCTCCATTGCCACACAGCTGGGTTTGGGAGAGCTGCTTTTAGCAAGCTAGTGTCCAAAAAGCAGAAGGGGAAAGATCCGAAGGAGTTAGCCGTGTTAGTCTGTAGTTGCAAAATAGTAAAGAGTCCAGTAGCACCTTTAAGACTAACCAACTTTATTGTAGCATAAGCTTTCGAGAATCACAGCTCTCTTCGTCAGATGCAACCGTCAGGTTGCATCTGACAAAGAGAGCTGTGGTTCTCGAAAGCCCACGCTACAATAAAGTTGCATCTGATGAAGAGAGCTGTGGTTCTCGAAAGCTTACACTATAATAAAGTTGGTTAGTCTTAAAGGTGCTACCGGACTCTACTATTTTGCAGAAGGGAAAAACAATCGAGAGCTAAGGCTCCTGTTCAGTGCGACGAAATCCCATCCGGTTTTGTAACAAATCTCATTCTCTTTCTCTCTCTTTTGTGGAACAAGCGCTGGCAGTTGTGACTACAATATTGTGTGCCTTTGCAATTACATTCCTTTCCTCCGGAACAAAGCGGAGCACCCATCACCACAGCTGCATGTTGCAATAATTAGAGATCGTCGCTTCAAGGGCTGAGCCGAGTGCAAGATCCGTTTCGCTGAGCTTGTAACTGGGCCCTGCTATATGTACTACAGGATGCATCCTGCACTCTAGATAACAATTAACATGGCCCTGTATTCATTAGGAAGTAAAATGCCATCAGCAACTATAATCTCCCCAGGCAAAGTCAGCCCCGCAAGGGGAGATTTTAAGGAGCCAATTAACTCCCAAAGACTCTCTTACTCCCTCCATCTGGGTCAATATATCCTCATTCAACTTAATGGAAAGTACATTGGGTTGGAAAGTAGGAACTAGGCAGCCAGCATCACTGTATAGCGTTCCACGCCGAATGAAAATTAGCAGCTTAATAGCCCCAAACCACTGGCAGCAATAGGCAGGGATAATTTATAATCTGCTTTTAAAAAATCACCGTCGGGTCCATTAGCTCTTGGAAAGTGGTCTTCTCCCAGCCTGGGAAAGATTAGAATGGATCATGATCACAGCTGATCAATACAATTGATTAGGCACTAATAGATTCCAGAAGCATGAAATCTAATTAAGTCACCATCGAGTGTTTTCCTTCTCTGTTTTTTTTTAAAGATTGCAGCTTCAAGCCCACAAAAGCTAATGCCAGAAGAAGAACTTATTTAAGGTGCCACAAGACGCCTGCTTATTTTACCTTCCTCTGAACATCCCGTCAAGAGGAAGAGGGATTCAGTCGTCAGCACTAGCAAACGTGCGCCATTAGTAGGCCTGTGGCAGCCAGCTGTGGGCCTCGTGACACGTTACATCATGTAGGTTAACATCAAAGAGTCTCTCTACACGAGACATCTGACGCATGAAAAACATGTGCAATGTTAGCCCGGAAGGGTAGTTTAAAAAGACAGAGCCGGCGGCAGGGCAAAGGCTTTTCTATACACTGGAGCTGTGTGAAGGGGCTGTGCAATGCCAGAAGGAAAACTTCAGCCCATTAGAACCTCTCCAGGTCCAAGCCTGGCTCTGGAAGGCAGCTCCAGCCCATTTCCATTCTTTGCTGCCCTCTGGTTGCCATCCCACACAGTTTTAGACTGGAGAGGGAAAATTGACAGAGCCTTCGGGAAGGCGGAGGTGAAATTAACAAACCCTCTGAGGAGCGATCTCTGCCGGCTCTGTCTTTTTAAACTATGCTTCCCAGCTAACATTACCTCTCCCTACATTTGACAAGCACATGCTGAGGCATCTCATGTAGAGACGAGACTCTAAGGCCCTGTGTGAATACAGTAAACACAGTTGCAAATGTAGACATAAACTTGTCAGGGGAGCAAAACTGGCTACTGCTCCTTGCTGCAGGGAGCAAGCCTAAGTAGGCCTACTCAGAAGTAAGTCCCATTTTATTCAATGGGTCCTATTCTCAGGAAAGTGGTCTTAGGATTGCAGCCTCCATGTCAAATCAAGGTTTGCAGTGTGTATTGCAAAACAAGATGGTAAAGGAAACCACACCCTCCAGTTTACAAGATCTGAGCAAGTCTGTTAATGATACGACTTTCATAGAGTCGCAATAAGTCGGAAGCGACTTGATGGCACATACTGCACGCACACCCTCACACACTGTGTGCTAGTCCTCCCAGGCTCTTTTTATTTGGGGGACTGAACCAACAAGCTGAAGACATTTGGCAGGATCAGGTGCGGCACAAGCAGGCAGAACCACACAGAAAAATGGAATCAAGAGCAGAGACAAGATAGGAGCAGGTCGCTTTTGGTCTCCATAATGGCCCCTTTTGTGTCCCGACAGAACTTGGTGAGCTGCCTCTCTACCCAGGGGTTTTTTTCTGGGAAAAGTGGTGGCGGAACTCTCAAGAGGGAAATGAGGGAGAATATGATTCTTTGAAATCATATTATTTTCATGCACTATTGCCGAGTATTTTCAAGAAGTGCCGGAACTCCGTTCCCCCACGTTCCCCCTGAAAAAAAGCCCTGCCTCTACCCATTACTTATCTGGCTATTATACTCCACTTTTCTCCCCTGCAGGGACTGTACTGGCACTGTGGAAGACCTGTATATTTCGAGGAGTTTAGTGGTGCACCACTGTCCGTCCATCTTGCCTGAATATGCCTTCTTGCCCAGTTCATGCCAGAGCCTGAATATGCCTTGCTGATGTAAGCTTTAACCTTGCTGTTTGTTAGCATTCTCCTGTCCCGGACACGGATGTCATGGACGGGGTTTAGAAGGGGGTGCGTAAATTAGCACCAGAGGAAGGGAGGCTTACAGGCCATCATCTCTTGAAGCAGAGCCAGGCAGCCAGCTTAGCAGTCAGCCTCCAGCAATCAAGACGGGCCCTGGGCGCTAAGAGCATTCCTGGCCTTGAACCCCACCCCCTTCCTTGCCCATAAATCATCTTCTCTTTAATCATCTCTCTTTTGAAGAGGATCAAGGTGTCGGATGGAAATACGTAGTTTTTACCTGTATAAACCTCAGAAACCCCCTTCCCATCAGAACCTCAGCAGAGGCTCAGCTGCAGACAGCGCCGTGCAAACCGGGCCAAAGGAGTCCACTCGTTGCTGTCGGAAGAGGTTCCCAGCAACTGAAGGAGTGTTGAGGCATATCCGGAGCAGATGTTGCCTGTCCTGGACTTTGGGTGGACACCCGGGCAGTTGCCCCATCTCAGCCTTGCACCGGGAACAGCCCACCTGCCCCCAGGACCCCAGGAGCACTCACCAACTGGGCCGGGGACAGGAAGGAGGCTCACACAGGCAGGAGGAAGCAGGCAGGCCTGGGGTTGCACCACCGCCGCAAGCAGGGCCCTGTTGGCGCAGTGTGGTTTGAACTGTAGCTGAGCTATAAATAAGGCTTCCACACACTTATAGCATTCAAGTGTATGTACAGTTTATTTACAGTGACTTATATACAGAATCTTGTTCTCAGTGTCAAAGTGCTTCGCCAAGCACCTAATGGAACAAGCTCCACTCCAGCACAAGACACTGCTGGCTTATATCCTCCCACAGCACCCCCCAGTGTCCAATCATAACACATCTGGTGAGGTGTTGTAGGTTGTTTCTCTGCTCTTGCATCATCCAAGGACCTGTCAAATAGATCTTTTACATCAGTAGTGACATGACAGATACAAACAGATACAAGACATGCTTCTTGGCTCACTATGTCAACAGGCCCGACAAACAGCTGAGGGGTGCAGCGGAAACAACCGGCCAAGCCTGCCAAACAGCTGAGCTGCGTGGCAGCACCGTAGCATGCACCAACGCCCTCCCCAGCCCTGTCAGCGGCAGCCAGGCACCTGGTGCAGACGGGCTGAGCCCGGGCTATGCCAAGAGCAAAAGCTCCACCCAGAGAGGTGGGCCCAAGTGTCTTTGGGTGCCTGGGGCTGATTGGCTGTGAGCCCAGGAGGGAGGAGGGGCCATCATCGGACAGACAGGAGGAGAAAGGGGCGTGAGGGTGGGGGATTGGAGGGAGCATCAGGGAGCAGGCGGGACCTAGGGACGGATTGGCTGCCCCTGTGGGGGAGGGGCAGAAGGGAGCTATAAAGGGAGGAGTTTCCCAGGATGCCCGGGAAGAGAAGGCTGGAGAGAACTGGGGAGCAAGCGAGAGAGAACGAGCAAGAGAGAGAGTTCACCCAGTGGGCAGGGGGGGGGATCAGGTGACGTAACCACCTCCCCTCCCCAACTCTGAGGCCGAGGGAACTCCTCCCCTCCCAGCATCCGGGAAGGCGGCAAAAGGTGGGGCCCGGGCTGGGGGTGGCAGCAACGGGGGGGCTCACGTGGCATTAGGGGATAGCCTGCCTTTGTTATTCTATTTCTTGAATGTTTGGATTTTTACTTTGTTGAATTTATGCACTCATTTCTGTATGTCACTTGTTGTTGAATAAATTCTCTTTTCCTTCTACACTTGCAATCTCACTGCACCCAAATCCCCAAACAGGAACCCCAAACAGCTTACAGCATCATTCTCCCCACCTCCATTTTATCTTTACAACAAGCTTGTGAGGTAGGTTAGGCTGAGACTGTGTGTCTGGCTTAAGGTCGTGTAACAAGCTTCCACGGCAGAGTGGAGATTCAAACCTGGACACCCCCCCCCCCAGATACCACGTCCAACACTTTAACCACGATGCCAAACTGGGTCTCTGTGACTTTCCACTCACATTGCTACTGTGGGAGACAGACAGCCATCAAAGGCAACTTAATTGATAACTTTGCATTTGTTGCTAAATCCCATACAATTAAAAGATTCCTCCTTAGTACAGGAAAAGAAAGTCTCACCCAGGGGTAGACCAGCCCCTTAACTTACCAGGAGCATCCTTGGTTGGCATTGCCTTGCGGGGGGCCAGTGAGGACCAAAAGTCAGCTCAGCCAAGCGGCCCCACAGTGCAGGCAGCAACACGAGGTCCGGTCGGCCCAGAACCTGGCTGCAGCAGTGGAGGCAACATTGCAGTCTGCAGCTGCGCCTCTGCCAGGCTCCAAGCTGAGCGCACTCTGCAGGACTGGCAACCCCACAGGTAACAGCTGGCTCAGGGCACCCCAGGGCTGTTTCCGCTCTTCCATCCACTTCGGAACACTTGAGTCAACTCTCCGGACTGTCCGTTTAACACTGGGGGGAGGCTGGGATTCGTGCCTCTCACCTTCGCCTCTCGACTTTGCTAATGAAAGTGAAAATTTCTCAAGGCGAGCTCAAGAGAGCGATCAGAAGACTGCCAAGAAAACCACCAATACTACACAGGGTGTTTCACTGAAGAATTCCTGCACCTGCCCGTTGCTCGATCAATGTCTAAGAGGACAACCCATCAACAAAGGAGAGAAGGCTACTGACCAGCCACCCGCTCTCTCTCTCAAAGCTTTTGTTCCTCAAAGTCCATAGAATTCCAGACGGCAGGAAACTGGAAAAATATTTATGATTCATTTTTATTTACCAAATGTATAGCCCGCCTTTCTGCACTGATCGAGGCCACCAAGGTGCCCTCCTCCAAAAAACCCTCATATAAATTGTGAAACAGGACAGTAATTTTTTTTAAATCATTTTTGATACAATACTGATGGCTGCCCCAAAAGTGAGTTCTGCTGTTAATTTCCTCCTCCTGTGACTGGCAACAAGCAAATGGGCACGGACATCTGCCATGGTCAGATGCCAGCCGACATGTGGGCTCCCTGCTCATTTCTGTCCAGAAGTCCCTCTACAGGTGCAGAAAGATCTTGTGCCCTGCAGAAACGGGTGAGATTTCTCTACTCCGGAGCAAAGCTTTTGCGCCCCATTTCTGCTCCCTTTCTGCCACAGACCTCGGCTCTAGGTCTCCAGCACAAATATTCTCCCAACCTCAGTCTTTCTTGTGCATTTTTGTTGGAGGTTTCCATTCAGCCGAGTCGCATAGCAGGACTGAAAATTCACCGGAGATTCTCTCAAGGCAATTGCACAGGGGGTGGCCTGAAGTTGCTGACCTGCGCAGCACACGGCATTTGGACGATTATCGAGTCATTCCTAATTATTGTGTTGCCCAAAGCCAATTTGTACGCCGGCAGATTGACATCTTTTCATCGGCAGCAGCTGCCTTTCCCCAACATAATGGAAATTATTGTTTTTAGTGTACATTGTCAGAAAAAATGACATTCTTGCTGATATGACGGAAGCAACTTGTATTCATTCACTGCAGAGCTAAACAGATATTGTCAGGCACAAGATGGTAAGTCACTTTCTGCTTTCAGACAGAAGAGTCTCATTATCACAAAAGGTAATGAACTGTTCCCTGGGGGAATGATATTGGAAAGGAACTGCAGAGAGCTGGAGATCCCTGCGGGCCAGAGAGGGGATCTGGCGACAGCTAAAGCAGCTTCCTAACTGGATCGCTCAGCAGAGGTTCTTGGTAGGAATCTGCTGTGATCTCTGGGCTGGGAGATCTGGTTTTCAATCAAGACTGCTTTGATCATCCTGTCTGAAGAAAGGAGTTCTGACTCTCAAAAGCTTATACCCAGAAAATCTTGTTGAGCTCTAAGGGGCCACCAGTCTCAAATCCTGCTGCTCCGATCTCCCTAGACCTTCATCCAGAAACAGACAGGGGAAGTGTGACCTTGTCAATTCTCCAGGACCTCACAGCAGCATTTTAAACTCTTGAACGTGGTGTCCTTCTGGGGGACACACTGTAGGATTATGAGTCCTGCTTAGCCACGACTCCAGACAGGGCCGGCGCCACCATTGAGGCGGTGAGACGGGCGCTGTGGGTGCTGAGGTGCCAAAGGGGGCGCCGGAGGGGCTGCTGGGGGTGGAGGCGCGTGCCACAGAGCTGGTGTGCCTGGCCCACAGCTGCTGCAGCCGGCCAGCCCTGCACTGCTGCCGCCGCCACCACCAACACACATCCCCAGCTGGGTGCAGCAGCCGCAGGCCAGGCACGGCAGGCGTCCAGGGCAGCATGCGGAACCTCCCCAGTCACCCGCTGGCCAATGGGGCTGGCTTGCTGCATGATGACATCATCGCGCAGTGACGTCATCATGCAGTCTGGGGGAGCGCGCGTGCACATAGGGGCAGCCGCGGGCGCCAGGTCCAGACCCTCCCTGAAGGGCATATGGCGACCCAAGTTGTGAGCCATTCTGACTTCTGAGCTCCACACTCAAACCCTGCAAGGTCCCTGAGAGCCTGTAGACGAAGGGAGGGAATGTTGCTCTTGCAGTCAGACAAGGTTAGAAGTCCTCCAGTATTTACGTCAAAGCTGTCCAACGAAGGGGCTGCAAACTGCCTGCCAGTTGCAGGAGTTGTTAATGCCGCACACACACACACACACTCATTCACTAAGGATAGTTGTTAATGCTGCATTCCCTACAGAAGAGACCTTCCAACGTCACCCTCAGCTGTAGCTGAGCACGGTGGGCAGAGAAGGGGGGGGTTCAGCATTAATCCAATGCACAATGCCAATTCTGGTGCAAAACCAGAAGTATTGTCTTCACATTGGCACGATACTCTAGAATTCACTCCAAACTCTATGGTTTACCCAGAGTTCACAGTGACTCCTAGAACAGTGCTCTGGTGCAATGATGTCACTTCCAGTTTCACACATTGGCAGAAGAATGCAACAGTAGTCCCCACTGGGAACCATCTCGAAAAACTTTGCAATTCATATGGGAAAACTGCAGCTTTCTGACATAACACCTACAGAACTGCAAAAGATGGCGCTACTTGGAACAGCGTACATATTATGCCGATATCTGGTTGATACTTAGGTCTCCGGTGGAAACTTGTATCAGCTTAGCAAGGCCAATCAGTAATAAGATGTGACCTCTGCTTATTGTTGATTGTATTTCAGATAATTCGAATAGCAACAACAACAACTGTGTTTATATACCACTCTTCTAGACAGATTGGTGCCTCATCCAGAGCAGTGAACAAGTTAGTGTTATTAAGCTGGGGCTAAGAGGAGTGGCTGACCCAAGGCCACCTACTGAGCTTGTGGCAGAAGTGGGATTTGAACCAGCAGAGTGCTGAATTCACAGCCGAACCACTTAACCACTGTGCTACAGCAGCCTGCTAGGGACTTGGGCCCCCTCTTGCGTCCCCTCTTACTGCCCTAGCTCTTTCCCTGGGTGTGGGAGGAGAGAGACTGACTCAGGCAGATGGTGTCCCCTCCGCCACATGCCGCAAGGACTTCTCCAGTGCTGGGGGAGGGAAGGGGTTGAGAAGATGACTGAGATCACCTTCTGGGTCTAGCAGAATATGCTGAATTGGGAAATTCCCGAAGATTTGGGGGCAGAGCCTGGGAAGGGCGAGGCTTAGGGTGGGCAGATTGCTCAGCAGAGGTGTGAGGCCATAGAGTCAACCCATTGAAGCGGCCATGTTCTCCAGAAGAATGGGTCTCCATTACCTGGAGATGAGCTGTAATGCCAGGAGCTCTCCAGGCCTGGAGACTGGAATCCTAAAAAGTGCTGTTTTTGAAACTTGGCTTCAGACTGAATTATTAACTCTGTTATTCCGAGCCATCTAGTTGGAAATTCTTCTCTGTTCCCTGCCCCCCCACCCCCCCACCCCACACACGGAGTGTTCTGCTGCATATATTTGCTGCAGAAAATATCTCTTTTATCACTCACTCAAATCTTTTAAAAGAAGTTCACTTCCTTCTTTCCAGTGAGGTAGATATTATCTTTTTTGTTGATCTTTATAAGAAGCTACAATATGAGCCATTAGTTCGCTCTCTCTTTCTCTCTCTCTCTGCCTCTTTCTCTCCCTACAAAATTAAAAAGAAATAAAAAAGGGGCATGTTTGTGCATTTTCCTCCAAACTTCTTAGTGAAAGAATCATTCTCTTTGGACGTCTCCGTCTCCGATATGACTTGACAAAGGACTGACGTCTCGGATGCTCAAATCCAATACCGCCTCCGTGTTCCAAAGTGGTGTTGGCCACAGATGCAGATCATTTACAATTTTTAATATTTTCTCAGGGACAGAAACCCACGGAGGCAATCTTTATTCCATTCTTTGGCCCAATGCATTTAGAAAAGTAAAATGCAATATCAAACAATAATCAGATTGCTCTCGATGGCTTCAGAAACTACTTTTTTTCCTGTCCCGCATGAGCCAATCCTTGGAGGAGAAGGTATGCAAAAGATGCCCAGGGCTTTGACTCCGAGAAGTCAGGATTGCGCACAATTCATGCATGCACGCAGAGAAGGAGGGAGGGAGGGAGAGAGCGAGTTTTTACTCTCCCTATTGGCAGAGGTTTAGGGCATATCTGAACTAATTCCCAACCCAATTGACGAGATCGATTCTCCTCTAGGAAGCACTACATAGTATAGATGGATAGAGTCCACCCTCCAAAGCAGCCATTTTCTACCGGGGAACTGATCTCTGTAGCAAGTCCCTCCCCCAAGGCTCCACCCTCAAATCTGGAGCTAACAAACCTACAGCCCCTATTTCTAAGAGCCAAGCTACAAGTGATGCCTGACACATGTTGGACACTTGTCAGCTTCCCTCAAGTTTTGATGGGAAACGTAGGCATCCTGGTCTGGCAGCTGTAATGGAGAGCCAAGCTGTAAAACCAGGACGCCGACATTTCCCGTCAAAACTTGAGGGAAGCTGACAAGTGTCCAACCTGTGTCAGGCATCACTTGTAGCTTGGCTCTAAGCCTCCTAGAGCCTGGAGAGCCAACTGTGCCACACAAGCCATATGGATCCGCCGGCTGGCATTGTCTGTCTAAGTTTGCTTGCTTGCATGCTTCTCCATGCTGAGGACAAAGGAATGTGAACTGTTACACAAACACTCTCATGAAAAGTAATGTCGTGGCTTTGGCCACCGTCCAGTGAGAGCCTCTTCGCCACTAAGTGGGCTTTTAACAAAGGTCAGACGGAGGCTTCCCCCCTTGCTCCGAGGCACCATATCATTAACGCACTTGGACGTCGGTTGCAGGCACAGCTCCTGCGAGAGGCATCAATTTTCCCTAACATCTATTTAAATGGAAGATGTGCAGCCAAGATTGATTTGAAGAGGGGCCAGGAAAGTCTGTCTTCTGCACTGAGGATCACCCAATGGGAAGTGTATTGTCTTAAAGCTCCTGTGACTTCACGTAGCTAGAACGGGGCCAAGCAGGCATCAACTCCCACACCCGTCCCAAACCATCTCGACTCCACACATACACACAGTCTGGGCCACACTGCAAAACACATCAAAGCATGATGCTCAGAGAGCATGCTCTCTTAAACCTTTCCCCCCATGCTCCCAGGGAGGGGAGAAAGCTGAGTTTTCGACTAAATATTAGGAAGATTGTAGAGCGGTCCCTCAGTGGAACAGGCTTCCTCAGGAGGTGGCGGGCTCTTCTTCATTGGAAGTTTTTAGGCAGAGGCTAGATGGCCATCTGACAGCAATGCTGATTCTGAGAATCTGGGCAGATCATGAGGGGGAGGGCAGGAAGGGCTACATCAGGGCTTAGATCTCGTGGTCCCTTCTTACACGACCGGGGTAATGCTGATCGCCACTTTGGGGTCAGGAAGCAATTTTCTCCAGCCCAGTTCAGCTAGGGATCCTGACAGTGTTTTGCCATCTTATGGGAACGGAGCAGGGGTCACTGGGTGTGTATGTGTGGTGGGGGGAGTTGTGAATTCCCTGCATTTTGCAGGGGGTTGGACTATATGACCTCGGCGGTCCCTTCCAACCCTATGATTCTATGATTCTACAAAAGCAACCCCCCTCCCCGGTAGTAGTGATATTATGACTACAATTACTATTAAAGCAGTTGTAGCAGGTCAAGTAGTAACCACCATTATAAAATGGCTGTTTGGGGTCCGAGGGCCAATCAAATAATGTTGAGAAGTTCCAAGCCAAGCATTCTCCTAACGAAGATTCTGCCACCTTGGTTCTTCGGAAACACCCCCTGATCCACAGAAAAGCTAGGAGTGGATGGCTCTTTACTTTGGGGAAGAGACACTGTTTCATTTTTTGTTTCCAAAAGAAAGGGAGCGTTTGCTTCGCCAACACAGGCAGGGATTTGCCCAGTAAACTATGCAAATCTGGGTTTGTGGTCTGGGTTCCCCAGATTCAGCTCTGATTCTCCGCATCCTCACAGCAGCTGTGGGGAATAGCTGTTTGAGGGTCCCCGGCTGTGACACGCCTGCCAGGGGTAAGCTCAGCACTTTGGATCAACAGTCTCACTCAGTAGAAAACATCTTCATTTCTTCACCCATCACACTGACAACACAAAGTGGAAGAAGCAGCAGCAGTGGAGGGGCTTGCAAACAAAGGCTAAGGGGACTTCGGGATGGCTTTGTTTTTGCAAGTGGAAAGTCATCCTGACAAACTCATGGCTTGAAAGCCAGTTTGGTTTAGTGGTTAAGAGAGCGGGACTCTAATCTGGAGAGCAGGGTTTGAGTCCCGCCTCCTCCACTTGAAGCTGGCTGGGTGACCTTGGGCTAGTCACAGCTCTCTCAGAGCTCTCTCAGCCCCACCCACCTCACACTGGGGATAATAATAACGTACTTTCTAAATTGCTCTGAGTGGGCATTAAGTTGACCTGAAGAGTGGTATATAAATCAAATGTTGTTGTTGTTGTTGTTGTTAATGCTCATCTAGGTCTAGGGATTGCCAGCTACTGTGGCCAAAAACAGAAGAAGTAAAGACCATGGTGAATAGCAATATCGAAATGTTTTCCAAACATAGCCTGGAAGTTAATGGCGAGATTGGCCATAGCGCAGAGGAAAAGCATCTGCTTGGCATACAGAAGGTCCCGGGTTCAATCCCCAGCAAGGACCAGGCAGTAGGCGATGGGAAAGGCCTCCACACGAGACCCTGGAGCGCCACTGCTGATCTGAGCAGACAGTATTGGCCTTCAGGGCTGGGGTCAGCAGCACACACTGAGGTGGGGCATTTGCCAGAGCCCCCGGCTTCTGGTGGGGCTCAGTGGTGCTGAACAGAGATTGGCACGAACTGGGGAAATGGCGGTTTGTTACAGTTCATGGTTTGTCACATTACACGAAGCACAAACCCCGAACCACCATGAACTTGCCCAGTTCGTGAACCAGTTCGTTTGGTTCGTATGTATGTCACTTCTGGGGCTGCAGAAGGTCTGCAGAAAGCCCATCCCCCCCCTTGCCCAGGTAACAGATCGATCGGTGCCAGGCTGTCTGCAGTGATGAACAGAAAAATGAACCAAATGGACTACTCTAAAAATCATAGCAGTTCGTCACAGTTTGTCAGAAATGAGCTCTGAAGATCCGCCAGTTCACGAACCAAAAACCAGCCCAGTTTGTGATGAACTTTGGTTCGTATTTTAGTTCGTGCTCATCTCTAGTGCTGACTCTACTCACCTCTCTCCTCGGATGCCTGCACTCACACCCTTCCACTGGTTGTTGTGAGTGCTTTGTCACCCCTGCTCCCAACTGCATATGTTGCCTAGCGCTGCTGGAGAAGGGCATGCGGGTGGTGCGCAAAGGTTCAGAGTTCCTGGTGGAAGCGACAGTAGCACTCCTAGCTGCACCCACCTCCCAGCACCATCAGGGAAAGTGTGGGCAGCCACGTGGGCAGGTGGAGGGACAGCTTGCAAATGGGCAAAAGAAGGATGCCCAGGCAGTGGGGACATGGGGGAAGGTGGGCAACATGGGGAGCCTCAGAGTTAGCATAAGGGAGGCCTGAGCACTCTCTGCCCAGGGCCCCCCAAAACCTGGAACCAGCCATGCTGAACCTGATGGACCAAAAATCTGCTTCAGTATAAGGCAGCTTCATACATCCATATATGCTTAACCGGTTTCCAAAGTGCACTTCCTTTTGAGAACGTTGTGAGATGGTGCAAAAGCTCAGCCCCAGACTTCAGAGACTGTGCTTCTATGCGGCACAAAAGCCAATTAAAAAGAAAACATTGCAACTATTCAGCTCCTAGGGAAGATGGTAACATGAGCAGATTATGACTGCTCATGTTATGATTATGATAGCTGATGAGCAGATAACATGACTGCTGCTGTAGCACAATGGTTAAGTGGTTGAGCTGCGAAACAGCACTCTGCTGGTTTGAATCCCACTCCGGCCATGAGCTCAGTAGGAGGCCTTGGGTAAGCCCCTCCTCTCAGCCCCAGCTCCCCAGCTGTATCACGGGAATAATAATAACACTGACTTTGTTCACTGCTCTGAATGGGACACTAATCTGTCTAGAGGAGTGGTATGTGTATAAGTGCAGTTATTATTATTAATTGATGACAATGACAGCATCTACTTCTGGGTCCCCCATTATACCTGCCCATGAAAATAGTGGAAACTGTGTGATGCAAAACTGAATTATTCAAAAAGGCTTTTTTACTCAGATAGGAG
This sequence comes from Eublepharis macularius, assembly GCF_028583425.1. Lineage (NCBI taxonomy): Eukaryota > Metazoa > Chordata > Lepidosauria > Squamata > Eublepharidae > Eublepharis > Eublepharis macularius. The sequence goes on along the minus strand of NC_072791.1, from coordinate 2,720,055 downwards.
GGAAGTATTGTAGGGAGGAGGTCTCGGATGCTTCGCTAATGAGTTAGGAATAGACATGGGCACGAACCAAAAAATTAACGAACCAGTGGATCGTGGTTTGGTGCAGACGACGATCCCGAATTCGCGGACCCCAATGAACATTTCCCATTGCCGAACCAGTTTGTGGTTCATGGAGGCCAAAGTGGAGTCCTCAGCAGAGGTACCCACCGAGCTTGGCCCCAGGGCCTGGCAGCAGCCCTGGCACCAGAGGGAGGGAGGGACTAGAGCCCTAGCACACCACTCCCACAGACCTGAACAGATCAGGCACTGATTAATAATAATGTGAGCCCTCAGCCGAGGTGCCCACCGAGCTTGGCCCCAGGGCCTGGCAGCAGCCCTGGCACCAGAGGGAAGGAGGGACTAGAGCCCTAGCCCACCACTCCCACAGACCTGACCATCAGGCTTTGATCAATAATCAATGTGAGCCCTCAGCCAAGGTGCCCACTGAGCTTGGCCCCAGAGCCAGGCAGCAGCCCTGGAACCAGAGGAGATAGATCCCTATCCCCCAAAGCCAAGCTCAATTGTACTCTCAGTCTCTCTCCCCAAAGGCTAGCAAGTGGCAAGCAAGAGCTCTGTCCCACTCCACTGCTCACAGAAAGTGAAACCCAGCCTGGGAGACCACAGCTATTTATAAGCATGGGTCCCATTCAGCAACACAGGAGGTCTGTGTTTGGCCGTCAGAGCTGCCTATCAGGGTTTGCGGGGATGAGATTGGAGTGCCCATGGCTACAGAACAACCCCTTCCCCCTCCCTCTCCTGGGTGTCTTCTCCCAACTTGTAACTGCTTTGCAGCTCCATTGTTGGAAGGAAGCCCTGCTGATCAAGGAAAGCTGGGCTTCCATTTGGGTTTCCAGGGTGACAGAAGGAGGGCAGACAGAGCTCAGGCATTCCCCTGGCTCCATTGCCAGGGGAATAGATTGCTGGCGCCTGACTGTCTGGCTTCCCGAACCGTGCCCGAATGCAATGAACCAGACCTCTCTTGAACGCTGGTTCGTTGGCCGTGGACAATCACGAACCGCTGGGTCATGATCGCGCCATCGCCATTTTTGTGGGTTTTTGAGGTTCGTAATGCGGTTCATGCCCATCTCTAGTTAGGAACCACACAGACTTCACCACTATGTTGCCTTATGTCCTATAAGTATGCACTCCTATGCGCTACCTGTTGCTTTAAGTATGACCCTACTAGGAAGTTAAGTGTTGTCGAATGCCAGCCCTAGAATTGCTTATGTTCTCTTTCCGCATTTCTTCAGCTCTGTATTGGATTGGATTCTTTGTAAACTTGTATTTATTTACCCTATGGCATTGTTTATTGAGATGTCCTTGATGTTGACTGTACTAATGTAACGCTCTGCAATCTGCCTTGAGATTCAACAAGAAAGGCAGACTATAAACGGCACACATAAATAAAAAATACATACTTGCATACATGCATACATGCATGTGGATGCGTGCATGCGTGTATGCATACACCCTCAATGTGGAGAGCCTAACTGCACTGCAGCTTGCTGGGTCAAAGGAAGACCTGTCTTGCTCATCATGTTTTTTTTCCAAATACAACCCGCCAGATATCTCTGAGAAGCCCAGAAGCAGAACATCAGGGCAAAAGCCTCACCTCTTCGTCTCCCCCAGCGCCTGCCATTTGGAGGTCTATTGTCATAAATTGCATCAGGTATCCTGGTTAGTAACACTTCCCAGATTTATTCTGACCAAGAGTGCTAACTCCAGAAGGACAAAAACAGGATTTATGACTAATATAATATATCCACCACCACCATTGCTCCTTTACACCATCACGATTATTCCTGAGCAAAGAGAGAGAGAAAGACTTTCTCTGGGGAAGTGCAGATGGGAAGGAACACTGAAGAAGCTGCCTGCACGATGATTTGGTAATTTGATAGGATTTAATCCATTCACAAGAATTCTTGATCCATACCCAGATAATAAGAAATACAGTAACGCCAAAGTGGCAGGTCCAGAATTAGCCAAAGTGAAGTGTTGCCAAATTGCTGAATTATGGGCAAACGCATCGCTCAACCATCTTGAAGGGAACAAAGGACATTTGCAATTAAGGCTGTTGGCGGAAAGCAGGGCTTGTTTCTCAGAAAAGAAACTCGGAGAAGTAGAAATGCAGAAGGGAGGGCACCCCAGAAAAGGGAGGGAAGGAACAAGATTAGAGGAACGATCCTTGGACACAGAGCTTCTGGCAAGGAGGCACAAAGCTGTACCTTCTGACACTTGATGTTTCTGTCACCAAGTCCAGATCGTGAAATTCCTGAAGATTAGGAGGCAGTACCTAGCAAGGGTGGCGTTTGGGGAGAGGAGGTAGATCAGTGGTGATGTGAGGCCATAGAGTCCACCCTCTGAAGCGGCCATTTTCTCCAGAGGAACTGACCTCTGTGGGCTGGAGATCACTTGTAATTCCAGGAGAACTCCAGGCCCTACCTGGAGGTTGGTACCCTACTCACAACCCACCAATAAAAAGTATGCTAAAAGCTCAACACAAGCCATGGTTCTGATTCTCCCCATCCATTTTCTTTTAAATGAGTACTTCCCAGGGCTTTTTTTCAGGGGGGACGTGGTGGGACGGAGTTCCGGAACCTCTTGAAAATGGTCACATGGCTGGTGGCCCCGCCCCCTGATCTCCAGACAGGGGGGAGTTGAGATTGCCCTTCGTGCCACCAAGCGGCACGGAGGGCCATCTCAACTCCCCTCTGCCTGGAGATCAGGGGGCGGGGCCACCAGCCATGTGACCATTTTCTCCAAGGGCAACCCACTGAGTTCCACCACCTCTTTTCCCAGAAAAAAGCCCTGGTACTTCCACGGAAAAATGAACAGTTCAACAACTTGGGGATTTTGTATCAGTGAAAGTTGGTTTTGTGCCTTGAGCCACCAAAGGAGCAACACACCAAACTGCTTTACCTGCCGCCAGCTCTGCCCCCCCCCCCTTGCCAAGTTCCACCATGACTCAGGGTGGCTTTTTCACACTCACTTCGCACCCCGCCCCTAATCTTATTTAAGTCACCCTGGGAGTGAGGGAGGGGGAGGGAATCCTTAAGCTACTTTGACAATGAGCACAGCAGAGGCTTAAAGGGAGGAAGGCTTAATTTAAGGAATTATTCCTGGTTTAACAGAAGTGATCGCTGTAAATAGATAAGATCTTCTAAACTTAGAAATAACTGTCCTTATCCAGTATCATAGATCCAGAGGAGTTAGCCGTCTTAATCTGCATTTGCAAAAGAGTAAAGAATCCAGTAGCACCTTTAACCAACTTTATTGTTGGTTGTTGTGGATTTTCCGTGCTGTATCTCTTTGTAACTGTAACACTGAGAGATCTCTGTCTTTTGGTGCTACACCTCTGAAGATGCCAGCCACAGCTGCTGGCGAACGTCAGGAACTACAATGCCAAGACCAAGGCTATACAGCCCGGAAAATCCACAACAGCCATCGTTCTCCGGCCGTGAAAGCCTTCGACAATAACTTTATTGTTGCATAAGCTTTTGAGAGCCACAACTCTATTCATCAGAGGAAGAGAGGTGTGGCTCTCAAAAGCTTATGCTACAATACAGTTGGTTAGTCTTAAAGGTGCAACTTATCCAGTAGATGTTTTTGTTTTTGTTTTATTTCATTTATGCTCCGCCTTTCTCCCCCAAACAGCTTATATTGTTCCCCTCTCTATTTTTTGTCACAACAAACTCTGCAAGACAGTTAAGGCTGAGAAGGTGTAACTGGCCCAAGGTCACCCAGCAAGCTTCTGTGGCAGAATGGGGAATCGATATTCGGTTGGGCAGATCTTAATCCATCACTCTAGCCACTACACTCTAGCTGGCTCTCTAAAATCTATGCTAAAAACTCAAAAGACGCTAAAAAGCCAGCTGAGCCTGGCAACTTACCATCCAAATTCACCCAATAATTGCCAGTTGATCATGGGCATACTATGAACTTTTCCATCCATTTCTTTGCAAGGAAGGCGGGATTGAGCCCTGATATGACCCATCCCTTCCAGCCAACACACATTTCCAATTGGGCAGGAAATTGCTAGCCTCTCTCTGGAAGAGAATTCTCTCTGGACCTATTAGGCAAAAGACGGGCTCTCTGATTAGTGGTAATGACACAATTGTTCTTTACAAAGTTGCGACATCTGCCGCTTCGGGGGCTAAAAAAAAGTCAGACCTAATTCGATTAGCACAAATATTGTATGCTCCCCATGCGGTGGTTTATGGAGTGTCCGTTATTAGAGCTAGGATTAGCTGTTGTGAAACATCACATAGTTACATTAAGAGCAAGTGTGCCGTAGACAAGGGTGAGAGCTCCACAGTGCCCAGTTTAAACTGAAGCTCAGTCAAAAACACAGCATTTAAGCAGAGCTGTGGGTGGCTCAGATTCAGTCCCGCTCTGGCACCTCAGGTGTAGGGGTTACCAGCCTGATGCAGGCAACGCAGGGCAGAGCCCTGGAAAACAGTATCAGCAATTTCATGACATCACTTCCAGGTGAAAATGCAGAAGTGATGTCACAGTGCCCCTCCCCGCAATGCTCTAGGAATTCCACAGGTCTGTATGGTAAGGATCATAGAGATCACAGGAATCCCTAGAGCACCATGGGGCTGACACATCACTTCTGGGGTTTTGCTCAGAAATGATAATATGGCATCAGAGCAATCATTTGGCAGCCCTAGGTGTCAGGCGCAGGGAAAGGCCTGTCTCTGCCTAAGACCCTATGGGACTACTACCAAGTGGAGCTTATTGAAATGAGAAGTAGATCGATTGTCTGGGTTTATCCATTAAAAAAAAAACACCTTTCAGTTTGTCTCAGATTGTGCAGGGAAGATAGAGAATGTTGAACATTTTAGGGAGCAGGTTTGTAGCTTGAGGAAGCTGGTGTACCTCGGCATCCTGTTGAATAAACAGGTGACAGCGGTAGCCAGGGTTGACTTTCACTGTTTTGGGTTGGTGAACCAGCTGTGACCCTTCCTGGGAGAGACGGGATGCTGCCAGTGTGATCCATGCCCTGGTAACATGTAGATTAGACTACTGCAATGCACTCTGTGTCGGGCTGCCCTTGGAGACTGTCCAGTAGCTTCAATTGGTGCAGAATGTTGTGGTCAGAGGGTTGACTGGAGTGGGTCATAGGGGACCGTATCATTCCTCCCTTGTTACATCTATACTAGCTCACAGTGCTTCCAGCCCAATTTGAGGCCCCCCTCCCCACCCCTGACGCGAGGGCATCCTGGGAGACAGCAGCAGCAGCCCACCCCGGAATGGTCTTTGGGGGCCCTCGCGTCCAGCAAGCTTGTGCCTGGAAGAAGGATTTGCATCTTCAGCAGCTCATTCAAAGCACACGCCCTGAGGCGCAGCTGTTTCTCCAGGTCCTTCCCGCTTTCTCCTTCCCCTTCCCCTTTGCTTTCTTCTGTCATTATTCTGTCCCATCCCCCCCGAGTCCCCCAAAACAAACGTATCACTTTTCCTCCTCTCCTTTCCAGTTTGTGAGGCGACAGGCAGGAGATGGGGGGAATGCTTGGTGTGCATGCGCCCTTCCAGCCCTCCTGCTCAGTTGCTCCTCAGTGTGTGCCCCCACACCACCTCGGGTGCCTCTGCGCTGGAGGCGATTGCCAGACCTGCCTCCATTGATGTGCCGGTCCTGGTCATCCATAAAGATCAGCAGAGAAGAATAAATCAAAGCCAAACCAAAGTAGAGAGGGAAACAAGGAGTTCTGCTGTCTTGGACTTGATACTCACCAACAGGGAAGAACTAGTTCACAAAGTGAAAGTAGTGGGCACCCTGGGTAGCAGCGACCATGTAATTTTGGAATTTACAGTCTTGGGGAAGGGAAAAGCTGTACGTAGTCAGACATATAGGTTGGATTGCAGGAAAGCAAATTTTAAGAAACTGAAAGCTATGCTGGGTCAGAAACACTTAAGGAGAAGGGAGTTCAAGAGAGGGGGGGTTCTTAAAAGCAAAATATTGAAAGCACAATCACAAATGGGAGGAGCTTAAAGAAGCCACGGTGGCTTCATAAACAGCTTTCTAATGAATTGAGAAATAAAAAAGACTCATTTAGGAAATGGAAGGAGGGCCTTATAACCAAGGATGAATATAAACAAATAACCTATGCTTGTAGGGGGAGTGTTAGAAAAGCTAAAACTCAGTATGAGCTTAGGCTAGCAAGAGATGCTAAAAACAACAATAATGGGTTCTTTGCTTATGTTCAAAGTAAGAAAAAGAGAAAGGACATGCAGAGATGTAGTGTGGAGGGTCCCAGGGGGGTGGCCACCCCAGGAGCAAAATTTTGAGGGGGCGCCACTTCCGTGCCCCCCCCCACAGTGCCCCTTTGCCACTGCCTCCTGCCTTGGCCCCCAGCAAGCCAGGTGCCCCTTCCAACCCTATGATTCTATGACTCTAAACAAAGCAACATTATAAAAGAATAGACTCAATGAAAAGGAATTGTCAGTCCTGTATCTAATATGCACATGTTTGCTTTATATTTTGTCAGTTGGGAAGCTGTTGCTGAGAACTCTTCGGTGGGAGTCGAAGAGACTCCAAAGAAGGGAAAAAATGTCTATATTTTTCTGAAATTGTTGAGACGTGTCTGAGAAGGAAACTACCCAAGACGTGCAGGCACGTGTCGGGTCCCGCAAGGTTCCCTGGGTAGTGTAGTCTTACAAAGAACAGCTGCTCAATGTGATTCTCCGTCAGAGGAAGCGTGATGAGAAAGAGTCTCTCTCTTTCAAAAAAGTTTGGCTCAGGTCTTCCTCCAGGGCTTCGAGGATGGGGGAGACGGGACATAATAGGAGGCAGGGATTCCAAGGTAGCGTTTTGCAAGGCTTTTTGAAAGAGAGGAGGAGAGAGAGAGAGAATCCCACGATCGCTCTTCCCCTGGTGGAGAATTGCATTGAGCGGCTGTTCTTTGTATGACTACACTACCCAGGGAACCTTGCGGGACCCGACATGTGAAGAACAAGTTTCTGGCATCTTGTGTCGTTTGGGCTTTAGTCCAAGTCCAGAGCAGGTTTCCGAGAGAGCTAACTATTCACGTTCTCCTGAAGGACTGTGGGCCTCATCTTCTCTCCATTCACGATTTCCCCGTCTGATTCAGCATCTGAATGTCTTTGTGCTGGAGTGCCTTTGGGCCCAATTTCCATGTATGCTTCTGCACACAATCCCTTCAATTTCTGCACCTGAAATAAAAGCTATGCCCGTTTTAGCCAGATGGGAGAGAGAGAGAGAGAAAGGAAGGAAGGGATGCTGCGTAGAGTCTCTCAGCGTTAGGCGTGGGGACAAAAAGCTTTCCTGGCACTTCCCTGCCAAGCTCCAGAGCTTTAATATCCAGCAATCTGTCCATCATTATGCTTAAATGCCTTTTTAAAAAGTATCTGATGCGCTGGCTGAAGAAGGTCTGGCTGGCATACGAGGCTACGTCCCCCATAAAAATGCAAATGAACTGACTGGAAATGTCAGCTTCCTTTTTTGTGCAGAAAACTGGAGAAGGAGACGAATAGAATGGAAACCAGAGGAAGTCCCACGCAGAAAGTAGCCGTTTATCATTAGCTTTCTCCACGATCTCTCTGGGGCAGCACTGAACCCCGGCACCTGCCGCTTCACTAGGTACTTTGTCCCCATGTTAAGGGCTGCCAGATGAGCGAAGAACGCAAGCCAATATAATGGGAACTCAGTATATACGATGGAAGGTTTTGGACCTCATGGCTGCCTGATTTGGGTGGTACATAGGCAGGCATGGTGGTACAGTGGTGCAGGAGAGGCACTCCGCACATGCCCAGAGGTACTCCTCTCCAGGCAGCCAGCAAGTACTGTAACATAGCCATCTGTGCTTTTAAAAAATTCAGATCAAGGTGGGTAGCTGTGTCAGTCTGTCTATAGCAGTAGAAAAGAGCAAGAGTATAAGATTAACAAAATTTGTGGAAGGGTCTGAGCTTTCATGAGTCGCAGCTCACTTCTTCAGATACCAGTAGAAAGGAGCAAGAATCCAGTGGTACCTATAAGACTAACAAAATTTGTGGTAGGGTCTGAGCTTTCATGAGTCGCAGCTCACTTCTTCAGATACCAGTAGAAAGGAGCAAGAATCCAGTGGTACCTATAAGACTAACAAAATTTGTGGTAGGGTCTGAGCTTTCATGAGTCGCAGCTCACTTCTTCAGATACCAGTAGAAAGGAGCAAGAATCCAGTGGTACCTATAAGACTAACAAAATTTGTGGTAGGGTCTGAGCTTTTGTGAGTCACACAGCTCACTTCTTCAGATGTAGCAGATGAGCTGTGACTCATGAAAGCTCAGACCCTACCACAACTTTTGTTAGTCTTATAGGTGCCACTGGACTCTTGCTCTTTTCCACTGCTAAAAAAATCAGGTGACTCTGAGCACTTTCAGACATGATGCTAAGAGAGTGATCCTAAGCAGCTCTACTCAGAATTCTACTCAGGTTTATTCAATGGGACTTACTCCTAGGAAAGCGTCCTTAGGATTGCACTGTAAGAGTAACTTTGATGCTCCCACACGCTCTTTGTGGACATCTGTGTAGACTGTGAATGCAGGAAAGAGAGCAGAATTAGGCCCCTTTGCAAATCCAACACACCTGCCCATCCACAGCACTTTGAACGTCACATTACAAAGCCAGGAGTGCGAACGTCCCCTGGCACGCATGTTCAAAAACACCCAGATGTATCCAGCAGCTGCATGTCACAAAGGGGATCAAGCCGCCCCGGCAATATCGGTTTAGTTCTGGAGACATCTTGACCGGATTGGGTTTGCTGCAAACCAGGCCCTAACCCGCTCTCTCCCACTGTTTGGAAACACCTCAGTTCAGAAGCAAGACATCTCTGGAGACACTGGGGGATCCAGGGGGGGGGCAGCTCTGGCCTTGATGCCCTGCCTGGAAACTTACCAGAGGCATCTAAATTGGCCACTGCGGCGAACAGAAATGCTGGAGGAGATCGAGTCTTGGTTGACCCATCCAGGCTTTTCTTAGGTTCCCATTCCAATATCAACAGAAGCATAGAATCACAGGGTTGGAAGGCACTTCCAGGGTCATCTAGTCCAACCCCTTGCACAAGAGCTAGTTTGGTGTAGTAGTTAAGAGCACGGGACTCTAATCTGGAGAGCCGGGTTTGCTTCCCCAATCCTCCACGAAGCCAGCTGGGTGACCTTGGGCGAGTCACAGCTCTCTGAAGCTCTCTCAGCCCCACCCACCTCACAGGGTGATTGTTGTGGGGTAATAATAACACTTTGTAAACCACTCTGAGCGGGCATTAAGTTGTCCTGAAGGGCGGTATATAAATCGAATGTTGTTGTTGTTGTTGTTGTTGTTGTTGTTGTTGTTGTTGTTGTTGTTGTTGTTGTTGTTGTTGTTGTTGTTGTTGTTGTTAATAATGCAGGAAATTCACAACTAGCTCCCCACACCCCCAGTGACCCCTGCTCCAAGCCCAGAAGATGGCAAAACACCGTCAGGATCCCTAGCTGAACTGGCCTGGGGGAAATTGCTTCCAGACCCCAAAGAGGTCATGAAGGCTGGCCAAAGAGTGGCCAGTCACCTCTGCAGGACAGAGCACGAAGGATAATGACTAACAAGCTAAAAGCCCCATCTGGCCGTCTGGCATAGCCCGCTGGCAGAAGCAGATAAGAGGCCCAGGGCCAGAAGAGTTTCCTCCTCCAGGAACCCAGTTCTAAACTTCAAGCTGTCATGAAACTGATTCCTTACGCAGCAAGGCCTTAAGCGACCGGGAGAGAAGATCAGTAAACATCAGACAGGATCTCCTACCTAGCAGCAGTTTGACGATGGAACAAGCTGCCAATGGAGGTTGTGGAATCCAGATGTGGAATAACAGCTTGTCAGTGATGCATTTTATGGCTCTAGCTGCTGCCTTCCTCCGAACTAACTGGGCACTCCACACAGACCCCAGGAAATGGTGGGAGAGAGTCTTTGGTCCCCACCCTTTTGTCTAACCTTCTAGCTCCGCTCAGGGGCAGGTTTCCATGGGGATCTGTAGTCACACCGTCTTCTCACAGCCGTCTTTTTGGCACAGGTTCTGACCACAGTGTGTCCAAGACAAGTATGCTTTCTTTGTACGTGGAAAGGCAAATCCGCCAGAAAGGTTTTAGGGAGTGCTAGCCACTCCTGTCCCATCACCCTCCAGTCTATTTTGGCATGTGGCTTCAAGCAGCAGTTTGCATTCTCAATAATTACGTAGCATTGTGCAAGTTATCCCCTCCGTTTCCCAGGCATTGCACCAAGAAAACATGATAGACACCGCAGCAGGTTTAACCGCAGAGCTCTTAACTTCTCTTTTCTCTTGCTTCCAGGTACTTTCAGCACATGGCTCTGTCCAACCCTTATCAGCAGTTTAGCAAATCACTTCTATGACGCCCAGGCCTCTCCACAGCTGGAAATCTTCCCTTTTTCCTTATCTGATTGACTGGATTTCTAGCCTGCCCTCCCCGCAAGCAGGCTCAGGGCGGGTTACAATCATAGATAAATTACAACAAATAAAACCAGCAAAATACAACTCAGCACCAACGTGGATCTCAACATTCCAGGTGGGGCACCCTTCCCCCTTCCCCTGCCCACCATACACACAAGGGAAGAAAAGGGAGGAGGTGTGGGTTGGCGAACCTCTAACCCCTCAAGCATGGGGAGGCAGGTGGAGACTCTGATCTGCAGCCTCTGAGCTTTTAACTCTTTAACTAAGTCCTGAGTTAGGTCTGGTGTGAAGGTTTTCAGACCCTAAATTCAGTGGTTCTCATTGACGACACCTTGACTACATGTGCTGCCAACTTTAACCACAGGAGAGGAAAGGCATTTTTCATATGGTAGACGCTGGGCTATTGCAGAGCCCCTGGCCGATGCTGCTAGAGTCCCTTTCGGCCTTGCGGAGCAATCAGTAACCAACAGTGGCTCATGCTAGAACATACACAACATCTTGTGGTGTCAGTAAAGGGTTAAGTTCGGCCCTGGGAGAACAAACTGCAACCCGCCTCTCAGTCATGGATAAGGGTGCCAGGCAAGGCTGCCAAGCCCCGAGCTGGGGTGGGGGATCCCTTGCACACTGCTCCGAGGAGGGAAAGGGGGGGGGTAAAAAACCAGCTGCATTGCAAGTGTGATGATGACATCACTCCTGGGTTTTTTCCCAGAAAGGAAATTGTCTTACCCTCGACGATGCCCCACCACCACGCTTGGCCTGGGAACCCTAGCGTCGAGTCTCCTAGTATGACAGGAGGCCTCCTGGCAATGCCCAACCTTGCCCGCCAAAACCTCAACGGCTGGTGGGGTGGGTGAGAGCACCGGCATCGCATTGGCACTCAATGTCTCTTTTGGCAAAAAAACAGAAGTGGCATCATGAAGCTGAGGGTGATGCGCCAAGATTTGCCCAAAACTTTGTGGTTTAACCATTGAGTTTTGGCAAACCCTTGAGTGTCCCCCCTTCGATGCCATCCCTTCTAGTTTTTCTCCAGAAATGACAGGCATGTCAGTGTGACACCAGCGTACCCCTCGTCAGTGCCCAAATCCCCAGAGGTGCACGGCTGCGGCCCAGGCATCCCTGCACCATGGATGGGCTTGATCTAGTTTTGCAGAGATGACCTAACTGACCCCACAGGGTTGATTGTGATGATATCATCGGGAAAAGAGAATTATGCATTCTGCTCTAAACAGTAGCACCTTGGGGAAGGGAAGATTTGGAAAAGAGAGGCAGGCAGGCAGGCAGATAGACAGATAGAGAGAGAGAGAGAGAGAGAGAGAGAGAGGTGGGTGGGTGAGTGGGTGGGTGGGTTAGAGAGAGAACGAGAGAGAGGGAGGGAGGGAGAGAGACATTCTGGGCGTTGCCTGGATAAAAATGTCCTGTGGCTGTAACGGAAAGTTATTTACCAGTTGAGGCTCTTCACCTCCATGCCCTGACAAGGTTCAATAGCCCATTTTCAGACATTAAGCCTCTATTAAACTCTCTCGCACACATACACAGGAAAAATGCCTATCCAGCCACATCCGGCCTCTTTCTGTTCACTGTCAAAACCTCTATACCAGCTGCCAATCTCCTTGTAGCTTAGGACCTGGCAGCTGGAAAATGCTGGCATGGGCTGGCAGCAAGAGCTTATTAAAAGGTTCTGTGGTCAGTGAAATGCTAATTTGGTCATGCAGATAACCCCTCTTGTGTCATCTGGCTCCAGAGCGAGGGAACGCGTTTCTGCCAGCTAACATTCACACACTGCGATTACCTTAAAAAAAACATACTCCAAAGTCTGTCATTTAAGCAAGCAAAAATACTTAGATGCCTTTTTAAAAAAGAAGTAGCAGCAAAGCAGGTGCTAGACTCCACTTCGTGCTCCGTCAAATGCAGCTGTTTATGCACAGTTCCCCTCCAGCTGCCAGAGCCACGTAGTGGGAGATGCAGAAATGCTTGCAGCTTGCTCCCCGTGTCCTTCCGTGCAGTGGCTGCCTGCCTTTGACCTGCTGTGGGATGGCCGCCCTTCAGACTGACAACGGGGGACGTGGCTCAATTGCTTGACTTGGGAGCCAGTTTGCCGAGGGCCACTCTCTGCTGGGTTTACCTCCCGTAGAAGGATGGCTGTGTAGAATTTGGAGTGCTTTTTTAAAAAAGTCAAAATTAGTATCTCATGTTGAAGTTTGAGAAAGGGTGACACAACACAAAGCAAGCTTATTCAGAGATGGTCAATATTCTGGAAGAATATGCTTCAAGATAATGCTAGGCAGGGGAGCCCCGTGGTGCAGAGGGGGAAGCGGCAGTACTGCAGCCCAAGCTCTGCTCACAACCTGAGTTCGATCCTGGCAGAAGCCAGGTTCAGGTAGCTGGCTCAAGGTTGACTCGGCCTTCCATCCTTCCGAGGTCGGTAAAATGAGTCCCCAGTTTCCTGGGGGTAAAGTGTAGATGACTGGGGAAGGCAATGGCAAACCACCCCGTAACAAGTCTTCCAAGAAAACATCGTGATGCAACATCCCCCCATGGATCAGTAATGACTCAGTGCTTGCACCTTTATCTTACCTAATACTAGGCAGTATAAAAATTTCCTGTTTTATATCATTCTATATTTTGGTGAAGCCTAAAATGCCACCTTCCACTGTATTTTCCTAATATTTTTCCCATTAAAAAAAATCTCCTTGTATTTGCAACACGAATCTGAAAGTGGAGCCGTGAGGCTTTTGGACTAGGACCTGAGAGACCCAAGTGCAAATTCTCATTTGGCCATAAAGTTTATTGGATGGCCTTTGGCCCGTCATTCTGTCTCAGTCTGACCTTCCTCACAGGGTTGTTGTTAGTATAAAATGGAAAAGGAAGAAACGTGTAGGCGTGGACAAAAGAGCAATAGATTCCACCATGAGTCTCAGTGTGAAAGGTTGTGTGCAAATGAAATAAACACCGAACATTTTGCTTTTGTAAATGCCGGGAGGGACTAGGCAGGGGCGTGGATATTCCAACATGATCACGTGTCTGCAGGGGACTCAGTCACAGGTGTCTCTGCTGACAAGGATTGCAGGTGACCAATCCAGAGGCTTTGTGCTGTTTCCCAGCCACAGAGGCGGATCTTGTGTACTGTCTTTTCCTTCTATGCCTCTGTAAGGAGCAGGCCCTGTTCCACCACATACAGAGCAAAACGTTGGTTCTGACTCCATGCCTGCAAGAGATCTTTCCAGGCCTGTTTGCTGAGAGAGGCCCAGCCACCGTGAATTAGCTGCACCTGCATGCCTATCTTTCCCGAGAAAGGGGCCTTGAGAAGCCCAGTGCCTAGCTAGGGCTGCCAATCCCCCGCCCGGGGTGGGGGAATCCCCTGATCCACCTTCTCCCCCCCAACCCCACTTACCTGGCCAGCAGGGAGCACGCCCCGTGGGGCACCCCCTGGCAGCGCAGTGCGCCCCTGGGCAGCACGGTGGACTCTGGACGGTGCGGCGGGCCCCTGGGCAGCACATTGCGCCCCCACGCCCTGCCACGGCCCCCCCCCCGCGCCCCACCACATTGCAGTCCCGCAACCCACAACGGGCCCGTTTCAGGCTGAATCTGGCCCGTAGGGCGCGATTCAGCCCTTTGGCAAGCGCGGGAGCACACACTGGGCCGCCCTTCAACCAATGTGATGACATCACTTCCTCGAAGTGATGTCATCACACATACTGGGAGTGTGCGCGCAATATGCACGTGCACAAGAAGGGACACCAGAGAGAGCGGAGGGCGAGTACCAGGTTCCCAGTCCCCCGCCGCAAGACTCAAGGGACCTGGCAACTCTATGCTTAGCGCTGCTCTCTGCCCTAGCCATCCTCCCTAAACTTTTACACGGAGGTAATGTCCAATTAAGTAACGAGCCCCGATTGGTTCCTTCAGTTGGCCGATGGCCCCCACCACTTGGAAAAAGCCTCTCTGTTTCTAGGCAATCTCTCTCTCTCTCTCTCTCTCTCTCTCTCTCCCATTCCACATTTGACCAGCGATGCTTCCTGGTAATCACGGCCAGCTACCAGCCTTGGAAGGAGAGGGCTTCCACCTCCATGCCATCTCCAGGGCGCCCAGAGTGAGCTGGCAGGGATGGACTTTGGTAAGAGCAACCAGCCTTGGAACCAGCTCAGAGAATGCTTAGACCACTAGCCAGCCAAGGAGTATTTTAGCTAGATGGAACATAGATAGACGAGCAAGCTGTTATTTGTTTTTGCCTTGCCTAAACGCTTTATGAGCGGTTTCTGTCTAGCACACGCGCCTATGTTCTCTTTCTAATAAATCCTTCTATATCTAACCAGCCTGTCTCCAGTGTTGCTTGCTAAGGAGGTGCACGCACTCCAAAAAGAACCCAGAAGCCCGGGTGCTTCAAACTAAACGACCAGAGCTCTTGGGGGCTGCTCGGGGTCCTGTGCGGCCTGGAGAACCGGCAGGGACGGGGGACGAGAGGCTCTAGGTCGATACAGCCTCCAGAAGACTCTGATGCCCGAGTATCAAACGGGCCCCAGCCTCCACTGCTAGCCGGCTCATCACGGGTCACACCCCAGAGCCCCGGAGAGTTTTCCATCCCACTTGAACTCCTCACGTTCTCCGGCTCCAATAGGCTTCATGCTGCCATGGACTTTTTGCATGAAGCAAATTTGAGAGCTCCTCATCCGGCAAAAAAAAAAGCAAAGACAGGGTCAACAGCAGTTCCAGGGGAACGTCATGCCGTTACGTCTTGCATTTATTCTGCATGTTTTATCAGCCCAATGAATTGGGGGCGGGGGGGATCCTCTGGTCCTTCCAGGAGAAAAAAGGTATGCCAGAACTAGGTTCTTGGAACCCATGGCCAGGACTGGACCATGGGTGAGGCCTGATGCAACCGGGGCTCACAGTTCGCATGAACATAATGTCGTTCTAGTGATCCTGATGAACGCCGCACTTCTTACTTTCCAGTTCACAGAAAGTCTGTCACAGTTTGTTGATATTGATATTTACCCGGGGCTTTCCCTCATCACGCAAACAGATTCCCACTTTCCTCTTTCTTGTAAACCTCAAATGCTGTTAACGCTGCATGTACTATGAGGCGATGTCCCACCCGGGAATTGCCGTCTCAGATGCGGGGAAAACGCCGCCACTCTCCTGATACCGAGCGACTGTAGTTCAAGGAGGAGCACTTTTTTTTTTAATTAAAAAAAGCCAACTCTTTTGCAGCCATCCCAGCCATCTGCTCGAGCGTTTCATTTCTCAAAGCAAATAGCTTATTACCAACATGCACAAAAGGGGGTTTATTTGAAGCAATTAAATAACAACCCAAAATTATACAGCTGTGGGCTTCGAAATATGTTTAATTAAATGACTTTTTTCCCATAAATGGAAAATCTGGCTGGGATGACACAGGAGTAAGCTGGGCTTGTAGACAGCCCTGAAAAGTTTGCAAACCATCCAGTCTTTTCTTCTAAAACTAGCACTGTTGCACAACATTCATTCTGAGTAGCTGGACATGGCAAATGGCACAGAGTTGGCAC
Organism: Eublepharis macularius; assembly: GCF_028583425.1. Classification (NCBI taxonomy): domain Eukaryota; kingdom Metazoa; phylum Chordata; class Lepidosauria; order Squamata; family Eublepharidae; genus Eublepharis; species Eublepharis macularius. The sequence goes on along the minus strand of NC_072791.1, from coordinate 2,704,070 downwards.
AATCTGTGCTCTGAGGGGTTATAATCCATTCTAGATGGACAACACAAGAAAGAGGCTGGAGGGCAGAGCTGGTAAATAAATAAACGCTGGCCGCCCACTCTCCTATCTAGTGTGGAGTTGTTTTCCGCTGCCCCAGAAGGCCGGACCAGAACCAATGTGTTGAAATTCAATCAAAAGAGCTTTCAGCTAAACTTTAGGAAGAACTTGCTGACAGTGAGAGCGGTCCCTCAGTGGAACAGGCTTCCTCGGGAGGTGGTGGGCTCTCCTCCTTTGGAGGTTTTTAAGCAGGGGCTAGGTGGCCACCTGACAGCAATGCTGCTTCTTTGAGCCTAGGCAGATCATGAGAGGGAGGGCAGGAAGGGTTACATCAGGGCTTAGTTCTCATGGCCCCTTCTTACTTGCTCAGGGTAAGCCCAATCGCCACCTTAGAGTCAGGAAACAATTTTCCCCAGGCCAGTTCGGCTGGGATCTGATGTTGTTTTGCCATCTTCTGGGCATGGAGCAGGGGGCACTGAGGGTGTGTGGGAAGTAGGTTGTGAATCTCCTGCGTTGTGCAGGGGGTGGACTAGATGACCCTGGAGGTCCCTTCCAACCCTAGGATTCTATGTTTCTGTGATTCTAAATGAGGAAAGACTGAGGGATCTGGTGATGTTCAGTCTGGAGGAGAGGAGGTTGAGCGGAGACATGATTGTGTTCTTTAAATATTTAAAAGGCTGTCACTTAAGGGAGGGAAGGGAGCTGTTCCTGTTGGCAACAGAGGATAGGACTCGAAGCAAGGGGTTCAAACTACAGGGAGGCTGGTTGGACATCAGGAAAGACTTCTTTACGTTAAGCGTAATCCAGCAGTGGAATGGGCTGCCTCGGGATGTGGTGGGTTCCCCCTCGTTGGCAGTCTTCAAGGAGTGGCTGGACGAATCCTTGTCAGGGATGCTTTAGGCTGATCCTGCATTGGGCAGAAGTTGGACTAGATGGTCTCTAAGACACCTTCCAGCTCTAGGATTCTATGACTCTAATTCCCTGACTGAGCTAACAGAGATGGGCTGCATCTAAACGCTACTGGATTTTTGCACTATGGTCAATCGCTTGCAACTGGGCTGACTTGTCTTCAGAAGAGAACCCAACCTGGGAATGCTTTCTCTCAATGATAGTGCAACATCCAAGAACATGTGGTTGCAGCGGTGCTCTCCACTGGCATCGGAAAGCACCCCGGCTGGTAGTCCTGGAGGGATTTCAACATCCACACTGCACTGAAGCTCTGGATTTCATGGCTGCCACGGGAACAAGGAAGCTGATTCTACTTGGTGTCTGGCCCAGTACATGTGGGCTGGCCACAGTCTCAATCTGGTGTTTCATTCATTCATTCATTCATTCAATTCATTCATTCATTCTATTCATTCATTCATACCCCACCTTTATCTCCAGTGGGGACCCAAGGTGGCTTATATAATTCTGCTCTCCGTTGTGTTCTGGATTAGATGCAAGAGGCCTGAGGCAGGGTGCCCTGTCATGCGTTCATTCTCCTGGACAGATCACTGTCTAGTGAGCATGGAAATCACTGGCCGCACAGAACAGTCCCGCTGGAGCAGACCAAGGCGGGTCCCTCTAATCTGACACCCTGTTTCACGCAGTGGCCTTGTAGATGCCCCCAGGAGACCTGCAAGCCAGGCATGGAGGCCAAAGATGACTCCTCTTGTTCCCCCCCCCAGCACTGGTACTCAGAGGCCTTTGAACATTGCGGTTCTACATCATCTTGCGGGTCCAGTTAAGGTGGCAAACCCTGGAAGACTTTCTGGGGCCTATGGATTTCTGGGAATCCCTTGGCGATTTTTTAGCTGATTTATCAAGCTCTCCTCTCTAGGTGAGAGGACCCAAATCATAGACATTATTGTCCGATGTATCCCCTCTAAACTCGTAGGTCCAAGATGACCCCTTGATTCATCAGGGGCCTCCGAGAAATGAAAGATTTGGGGCAGCAGTTTCAGCAAGCCGCAAAAGTCTCTGAATCTGGCTTAACGTGGCACAGAACACGTTTCTTGTTCCCCTATAATCAACCTTGCTTGCCCACCTTGTGTCACTTCTGCCAATGCTCCTGTCTGAATATCTTGATACTGGTATATCTCATCAATAAAGTACCTTTAACTCATAACCTGAGGTGATGCAGTGAAGTGTTTGGGGATTTACCGGGCAAGACCTGACAGTATCTACCGAAAAACTTGATCCCAGAAGGAAATCAGCCCAAGTTTCTACCCACAGCCTGCTGTGATTCTTCAGCAAAGCCCTGTGCAGATGAGATCACTCACACACACACACCCCAGGCTGCCCAGGACGTTTGTTTGGTTCAAGCTTCTGTACCAAAGATCCCTATGACCAATTCCCATTTTCATATAGATTCCATAGGATGTATAATGTTGATTTACTGATCCACAGGGGGCAAAACACTGAAAAATGCATACATTTTACAGATCCAGAGGAGTTAGCCACATTGGTCTGTAGTCACAAAGTAGTAAAGAGTCCAGTAGCACCTTTAAGACTAACCAACTTTATAGTAGCATAAGCTTTCGAGAACCACAGCTCACTTCATCAGATGCATTCCCAACTTTTGAGAACCACAGTTCTCTTTGTCAGATGCATCATCAGCTTTCGAGAACCACAGCTCTCTTCATCAGATGCATTGCCAGTTTTTGAGAACCACAGCTCTCTTCGTCAAATGCATCGTCAACTTTCGAATAAAGAATCCCTAGTTCAACATACACTCCAAAACATCCAAAATCATTAAAACAGAGCAAAGATTAAGACGGGCCAGCAGATATACAAACAAACAGTATTCAACAGAGGGCTGTCATGGAATGCTTGTGCCAGATGAACCACCGAGGGGAGGGGATGTGGAAGACCCTCACTGGCAGGCAGATCCAGATGTGCCCGCGGGTCATCATGGCTAGCCTGTTGGATTAGGATCTGGGAGACATGGGCTCCCGTCTCCTCTTGGCTCTGGCTGTGGTGCGCCCTCACTGACCTGAGGGAGTCATTCTCTTTCAGCCTTGCCTACCTCATAGGGCTGCTGCAGTGAGGAAACTGTGGCCCCTTGGGAAAAAAGGCAAGCTAGAAATGTGCTAGATAGAAGAATGACAACTTTTTGATGGAGACTTGCTCTCCCTAATTGGAAGAGAAGTCAACACACCAAGATTGGTCTCCTGTAGTAAACTGGCTGGTTTGGTGTAATGGTTAAAAGTGGCAGGACTCTAATCTGGAGAGGCGGGTTTGATTCCCCACTCCTCCGCTTGAAGCCAGCTGGGTGACCTTGGGTCAGTCACAGTTCTCTCAGGGATCTCTCAGCCCCACCTCAAAGGGTGATTGTTGTGGGGATAATAATAACACACTTTGTAAACTGCTCTGAATGGGCATTAAGTTGTCCTGAAGGGCGGTGTATAAATTGAATGTTGTTGTTATCTCCATAGTATTGTTCTCCACAGGCCCTCGGAAACACTGGTCAACACCAGTATCTTCTGCCTCAAAGGAATACATTTTTCCCAAACATAGTGATATGGTGTCAAGCCAGATTGGTGAAGTGCAACATGGATGGAGGAAGCCAAAGAGACATTCCACGTCTTGTTTCCACGATGACTCCCTAATGCGGCGTGCAACATTTTCTCAAGCTGCGCTCTGAATGCCATTTAGCAGCAAGGCGAGCGTTAAATCTGTAATTTCACAGGGAAGCCTTCATCATAACCAAATATCATGTTTGAACAGGACTTCTAAATTGCGCTCTCAAGCCGCTACATTTGCTCAGCAAAGGTCACTCAGCACCGGGGACGTTCTGCTACTCCAGATTTAGCAAAGTCAGAAATTAATCTGTCATTGATTTAGAGCAGGAGAAACCCGTAAATAAGAGACGTCAAGGGCCAGAGATGGAGGGCAATTTGGCAAGTCTCGTGCCTCCATCCTCTGTCTTGGTCATGACAGCAGGGGGGCAGGGAGAGCAGACCCAATGGCCCCCCATGCTCAAGGGCTCACCAATAATAACAATAATCAATTTATATACCGCCCTTCAGGACAACTTAACGCCCACTCAGAGCGGTTTACAAAGTATGTTATTATTATCCCCACAACAAAACACCCTGTGACGTGGGTGGGGCTGAGAGAGCTCTGAGAGAGCTGTGACTAGCCCAAGGTCACCCCACTGGCTTCAAGTGGAGGAGGGGGGAATCGAACCCGGCTCTCCAGATTAGAGTCCCACGCTCTTAACCACTACACCAAACTGGGTCTCTAAAAACAGGCAGCTAGGTCTACGAGAGTTTAGGGACACTCAAAATATAAGTTAAATAAATAAATAATGTAATCCAGAAGAGAAATTTCCCAAGAGCTGGACAATGTTAGATGTCTTGGGTATTATCAATATTTGATAACTTCTAAGTTTAATTAGCGGTAGGGCATAAGGGTCTGCATGCTTTGTCCCCCGATACGATTTCTTTACCAATGCTGAAACCTGGAGAACTGTGCAATGACAAGGAGTTTCTCTGAGCATGGGCAGAGTGTATTTTCCTCGTCAACCAATGGCTAGGGTTTCCTTTCTATTGTGTTTCCTTCTCCTTCACGTTCATACCCAAAGTTCTTGCTTCCAACCCCCTTTCCTGAACCCCTCACCTTTGCCAAGAAGTTTGTCTTTAACTTCTTACAATTTTGGTTGCAGGTTTTGATCGGCCCTTGAGGATTTGGGAAGCCTCCCTATTTCAAAGTTTTGGGGATGAGCCGTCCTGAAGAAGAGAGAGGAGGGCATGTTTTGGACCTCTCAGGCAGGGCTTCTGCCTCCGCATTCATCGTGTGCCTCAAGGTCCTTCCCCTGTCAATCCCCATCTCAGCCAAGCAAGGACAAGTACAAAGGAGAGCTGGACCGCCGCAAAAGCAAGCCCTCCTGAACTCAGAGCTGTCCTTTTGAACAAGCGGATGCAAGAAGCACCGTACCACCGGAAACCTCCGAGCATCTCAGATTAAAACTTTTGGAAAACTGGGTTTTGCTTTAGCAAAGGTCAAATCACTGTAAACTGGAGAGAACAAAAATGAAGACGTCGGCACTTAAATCTGACTTTTGCAAAATTGAGGCCTTGTGGAGATACTTCCAGATCCCCACCCGCACCTGCAAGCTGCCACCGGCCTGCTCCGGCCAAGCAAAGATCCATCTTCCAGTTATAGAAGCTGAAGGGTCTCCGAGGCCATTGAAATGCAGCTCAGAATTTCTAAACCTATCTAGAGGCAAGAGAAAAGAATCACGGAGAAAAGCATCCAAAAAAGCTAGAGGAGAAAAACCCAGCCAGGAATCCAAATGTTGAAGGGCACAGAACAGATGGGAGAGGAATTTGCAAAGCAAAGAGACGACGGGCGGATTGCATGTGCCCGCCCTTCATCTAGGCTGGGATGTGGCTGCGTTTGTTCTGCCGCCTTCTTACGCCTACAACGTGGCAGTGGTCTCCCACAACCAGACCAGAGCCACAGCTTTGGGCTGGGAGGGGGAAGCAATTACTGAACAAGCCCAGGACCCTTAGCTTTCCATTAGGTTCTGGCCCATTCCAGAAATACAGCTGCAGTGGACTGACACGATGCAGCCGGTGCCTCCCCCAGCCACACTACGCCATAATAAGCACAGTTATTGCTGTTATTATTATTGCCTATGTTAGAGGGCTCCAGCATGCTGGAAGGGAGCAGCTGTATTGCTCCGTGCATGCCTAGAAGGAGTTGCACCATCCGTTCCAGAGACCACAATCCACTCCAGAGTTCGGCAGTGCAGAGATCCATCCAGTTTATTCAGAAAATAATCATTCATTTCTGCGCACCCCTGTTATGACCCGCTTGAGGGGCAGGCATTCATTTTGGGGAATCTGGATCTAGCCCATAAAAGCCAGGAGACATCAGGCACTCTAACAGCATAAAACACGGGGGGGGGGGGGGGAGAGGATTAGTCCTGGTTCACCTGCTCAGGAGATTGATTTCCTCTGGGTTTGCAACTCCCGATTTCCATCATAGGTCTTGGAATGGGGAGAACGGCCTGCCCTTCCGACTGCATCTGGACCTCTCCCTTCTTTTTTATCAGCTGCCAAACGGACCTCGGAGTGGCAGTCAGCAAGCCAGAACAGAAGGCTTCTTGGACCGTGATTACTGACAAACACACAACAAGTGTGAAGAAGTGAGCAGTGACTCACGAAAGCTCCTACCCTACCACAAATGTTGTTAGTCTTATAGATGCTACTAGACTCTTGCTCTTTCCCACGGCTACAGACAAACACGGCTACCCATCTTGAGTCCCCCAAACTCCTTCTGAAATAGTGACATCTTTCGTGTTGGTGCACAACAGACACCCCTGTAGTTCCAAACCCTTTGTGCCTTCCAGCCTGCATTCAGAAAGGTAGAGGGTCCAGCGTCCATGTTATGGACTGGGCCCAGACTAAACTTTCTGCTAATAAAAGGGGAAATGCCCTTTCCTCTCATTCCTCCTTCCTCCTAGAAACCCCCCAATCCCCTCCTCTCGTGGTTCCGGAGGGGCATTCGGGGAGATCAATGGGCTGCCGGAAGGGAGAGGCGGAAAAGTTCTGTTCCACTTTAAGAGCCTTGCAGTGAGCGGAAAACTTAATCTGGATTCCACCCATCTCATTTATGCCATTTTAACATTCAGCGCTCCCCCGCTCCATCAAAACTGCCAATTCTCATCAAGAGGAAGATCATATTGCACGATCTAGTCTCTTTCTCTGGTCTGCCTGCCTCTTTAGCAGGAAAAGGCCTCCAGCAAGCAGCAAGTGTCTGCTGGAAGAATGCAAGCCCTGGGGGATGTCAGGCGGTGGGTCGTGGCCAGGGCTTTAGAGGTGGTGGAACTCACTTTTGCCTCCGGTAAACAGGTTGTGCAGGTTTTTGCATTATTTCAAAAACCTGTTTGATTAGTGTAGATTGCCCTAAACTCCTCTCTGTCTGGAGATCAGGGGGTGGGGCCACCAGCCATGTGACCATTTTCTCCAAGGGCAACCCACTGAGTTCCATCACATCTTTTCCCGAAAAAAAAGCCCTGGTAAGGGTAAACTCCCCTCTGTCTGGAGATCAGGGGGCGGGGCCACCAGCCATGTGACCATTTTCAAGAGGTTCCGGTACTCCGTTCCCCCGCGTTCCTGCTAAAAAAAAGCCCTGGTCATGGCATTCGTAAGATTACAGGTGTAGGCCCTATGGAAAATAACAGCTATTAACCAACTGATGCTCTTAAAAGCCTTCCACTTTAATTTTTAAAAAATATATATTAACATTCCTTAACAGTTTCCCAAGAAAAACCAGTTAGGCTTCCATCATTACCAATTAGACGGATCTGCAGGTTGCAACCAACATTACAATAATCTCACCGGTCTTCGTCGGATTGCTCTGGAATAAGCAGGCCGCAAATTCAAGGCCGGATCCAAGAGCACATGCCCCTGCGTGAGCCACATTGAAACAAACAGGATACTAGCAGGGGACATTCCTGCTGGCCAGTCTCTTCTAATTGTTATCCTCTTTCTCAAGAGAATTCCTACAACAGAGCCAAAGTAGATCAGTTGCTCGGAGATGTGTGAACGGATCTCTGGAGCATTTTTATCGGCAAACGGCAGCTGGAGAAGCCACTTCAAACTGTGGCCAGAGAACAAAAGACGTGGCTACCCATGGCATTTGGACAACGTCAAACAAACCCCTGGACCTGCCACTCGCCCCACGGGGGGGGGGGAAGTACGATAAAAGATGTCTGTATGTTTTCCCCAGTTGGGCGCCATCCGAGGTCAGGAAAGGTCTCTCCCTCCGGCACTGCAGCCTGGGCTACTATTTCACACTAAAAATGCTTAGAAGATCCATTCAGGAATCTCCCAGCATCTCCTCTAGTCTGCCCTTAGAGCATGTGAATGAAGAGAGAGGGTATGGTTTTTATAGAGAACTCAAGCTATGGTTTGCAAGAGTGCTTACTGCTCACAGTGTACACTCATCCCACTTTTGCCTCCGGTAAACAGGTTGTGCAGGTTTTTGCATTATTTCAACAACCTGTTTGATCAGTGACGACCAAAGGAATATGTATCCAGACCAAAGGAAGTGAAACCCTTCTCAAACCCCTTTGAACCCTTTAAAAGTCCCATTTGCCACCAGCCTTAATGGAGGGAACTGAATGCTTGAGAACCGCTGCTTAAATTCTATCCACCGAGCTAACAGCAAGGTAAGAAAAAGGCCATGTCAAAAGTGTCTCGAGAAGAAAAAGAGACATTGGAAAATTGCATGAAGAGTTTGGGATTCACCCATTCAAAGGGACTGTGTCTGAGTAGCCCTTAAAGAAACCAGTATTTGGGGGAAGAGTCAATTTAATTTTTAGCACAAATAAGGAGACGCTTGCATCAAAGAGAGATCTTCCCAAAGAACTGGCTTTGCGCTCTAAAAGTTAACCAAAGCGGCAATGCGGGTTTTCAGGGCCCCTTCTGCTCTCAGGAGCTGGGAGAGAATAATATGAGAAGTGAGACCTGCCTTCTATTTACTTCTAAAAGCAGCCACTGGGGTGGGAGGTCTTGGGGTGGGACCACAGCTCTGGGAAAGGGGGGGGGGTTATATCTCCCTTTACTCATGTGATTTTCATGAAGCAGCACCCCCTCCCACCCCCGACCGCTCTTTGCCCCAGTGAGGAAAATCAGAGGTTTTCTTACAAAGCAAACAACAGCAGGGGAGGGATTTGCGGACGGAAAACGGTGCGGAGAAGTTGTTACACCCTTTTCCCCAGCTGCTGTTTCCAGTTCAATGCGAGGGGTCCAAACCATGGCTGATTTTAGAGGAAAATAGAAAAGATGGGAGATCTGGTCAATCATTAATGTCTGGGCATGTTAAGCGGAGCAGGTTTTGAGGTTGGCAAACTGGAATTTCTTCATAGAAAGAGGTGACAAGATTTCTGCCACTTCAGTGCCACTCTGAGCACAAAACCACCACGATGAAGATATCTCGCCAATTAAAAAAATGCAAATGGCTTGTTTCTTGTGCTGTCTCAATTTGCCTTGGGGTTGGGCAGAGAAGGGAGAGGGGATTTAACCCTTCAACCTCCGCTCGGTTTTGCTCATTGAAAGCAAGACCCTCACTTCGTTACTTCCGTTTTAATGTTGGAAAGAGTATTTAGGGGACACATTTTTCTCTTTAAAATGTTAATAGCAGAGTAAAGAAGGCGGTTTTGACTACTGAAAATAGTTGGAGGTCGAAGGGTTAAGCTTCTTCTTTCTTCTCCATGCAGCACCAAGGCAAATGGAGGCTGCGTGTGTCTTCACTTGTGTTTTACAAAGAAAAGAGGGCGCTCTATCGTGTCTCTCTGAGGTTCACCGGCATGACCACCACATTTCTGTCAGCTTAACTTCTCCCTAATAAAGCGTAGAGGTCCAGCTTTCCTGATTCTACATAGCCTTTCATCATTCCCTGAATCGAACTCTCTCTTGTAACTTTTGTAACCAGTAATTATTAAAAGTTTAAATATCCATTGCCATTAAGGCGCAGGGGGAGCTATAAATTCCAGTATGTCCCAGCCCAGTTCAAAGAAACGAGAGAGAATGGAGTCAGAATCCCACATATTCCAGGGCCAACGGATGCGCCTGAGAAAGCTCACGGTCAAGAGGTATACCCCTCTCCAGCCAGCCCTCCTTGCTGCAGATTCCTATATGCACACAACTGACAAGGATACATTTTGGGGGGGGGGGATAAGGACAGAGAGAGCTGGTGGGGAATCCTGACTCTACAAGTGCCTAAGTTTTCAACAAAAATAAAAAAAAACCTGCGTTTTTGCACGTTTTACAGAAAGCTTAGATAACAGACCTAATTAGAAAGTGAGATGAACAAACAACTTTCACTGCTTTTGATGCCCTTCTAGGAAAGCACCTCCCGTTATCTTCTTGGGCCGGCAAAAACGAACTAAAAACCAATGAAAATGTCCTTGTAAAGATGCACTTGAAGTCCAGACATGGCTGCTGTGAGGAGGAAGAGGAGGAGGAGGAGGAGAGGTGAGCCTTTGGGAGAGGAAGCGGCATCCGTCTGGAAGAGGTGGAGTTTCTTACGGTCCAGCTGAAATGCTTTGGCATCCTCGAAGGCGTCACGTGCCGCCAGAGAAAAATTAGCATCGCCCGAAGACACCACGTCGAAAACACAGGACTGAAAATAGACGTCTTCCGTGGGCAGTTTCCCTTTGCACAGCAGACGGGCCTTCTCTACAGCTGGGTCAGCACCACTGTAGCAGCACGAACCCCGAGAGATGCGCTGGCTGGGTGGGCAGCCTCCTACACACAGCTGCAAGTCCTGCTCCTCCGTGAAAGAGCGGGCCACTTCCTCAGCCACCCGGATGGAGAAGGAGAGCTGTTTCCCTGCCTGGCGCACAGCAATAGTGGTGCCAATGTACGCTGCTCGGATCTCCACATGCGCCCCCGGTGAGCCTTCACGGATGGCCAAGCTACTCCCTCCAGGCCGCTCACCGCCATTCATCGAACCATCCACAAAAGCAGCGGGCAGGTTGTCTATCTCCGCTTGGTACACCTTCTGATCTATGCATTCCTTCATGTCCTTAAATATGATGGTCAGCTGAAAGGGAAAACAGGGAAGAAGCTCAAAGCACAGCCAAGGCGACTAAATGCACCTGACGTTAAAGAGGGCAGATTCACACGTGGCCTAGAAGCGGGGGGGGGGTCTGCGTCCCCCTGCACCCATCCTGCAGTTCTGAAGAAGGGCAGAGACTGACTTGCACCTGAAGAAGCGAGGGAGATGCACAGGACATTACCCCTGGGTCTTCTCTTATTTCCCTGGGAAGAAGAGGCGGCCACAACACCAAGCCACCTCCTCTTGCTTTTCCAGTGGGTAACTGTCAAGAGGACTCCCGGAAGATGAAAAGGAACCCTAGGTAGTTATAGCCCCATATCTCTGCAAACACACACACACACACAGAGACACAAAAGATTCCTTGGGTTCAAATGGAAACAGCATCTGTGCCAAGGGATCAAGCAGGCAAGAGGATCCTTTGGCCCAAGTGGACCCAATGGGAAAAGAGCCCAACCAAACAGGCTGAGCCAAGAAGGGTGGGCAGCAACGGCTTCATTTCTGGGGTAACAAGCACATGCTCCATCATGATCTTGCAGGGCTTCGGGAAAGGTGAGGCACCTTGCACCACTTGTGGGGCTGCATTGAAGGTCTGGCCAGCCAAGGACGGTCGCCCCATGAGCTCAACTAAAGGTGTAATATCTGGAGGAGAGAGGAAATTGGCGCAGTGCAACTGCTGCTCCCCCTACCCGGTATGCGTTCACTCTGAAGTCCGAGGCCAGTGACAAAGGCCAAGAGGATCTCCCACCAGATTCCGGGACCTCCTGCTGAAGGATGTTTGCCCTCCCCTCCCCCACCACACTTAAGAGACTTCCCCAGAGTCTGTAACTCCCTCCTCAGTGGACACCCACAGCTCATAGACTCAGCTCCTCATGCTGCCCGAGGGCTCCCGCTCTGCTTCCCCCTTCCCCTCTCCCGGGTCCACTTCCCCACCCCATGGTTGCTTCTTCCCCCACATTATCTCCTCTGCAGGAACAGCCTCTCTGGAACTGACCTGGGCTTGCTTCATCAACTGACAAAGTCAATTTGCTCGATGGACCACTAGTCCATCTCTTACGTTCTTAGCAAACTTCCTCTTGCTGGAAATGTCCCCGCAAAGCATGTGCTCTACCACTTGTGGGAGTGGGGATCCTGGCCTCATGCGCCAGTAATCACCACAGCAGTTATCGTCTTCCCTCCCTGTTTAGTCCACCCTCTTGAATTGTCAGTACACATTAATCCAGAGGAGTTAGCCATGTTAGTCTGCAGTAGCAAAACAGCAAAGAGTCCAGTAGCACCTTTAAGACCAACCAACTTTATTGTAGCATAAGCTTTTGAGAGCCACAGCTCTTTTCGTCAGATGCATCGTCAGCTTTTGAGAGCCACAGCTCTCTTCGTCAGATGCATCGTCACCTTTTTTTTTTAAATATCTCATTTAATAATTTTTTTATTGGATGGGTCAATATATATTCAGATTAAAACACAAATACAATCCAATTCAATTCCCACAAATATATTCCCCCACCCCCTCCCCTCCCTTTTCAATGTTGACTTCCAACAGCACTCGAACCCGCCACTATTTATCACATCATTTCTATATTATAGTTGTTCTTATCTTGTTATCAATAAGATGCATCGTCAGCTTTTGAGAGCCACCGCTCTCTTCGTCAGATGCATCGTCAGCTTTTGAGAGCCACCGCTCTCTTCGTCAGATGCATTGTCAGCTTTCAAGAACCACAGCTCTCTTTGTCAGATGCATCATCAGCTTTCAAGAACCACAGCTCTCTTCGTCAGATGCATCATCTGCTTTCGAGAACCACAGCTCTCTTCGTCAGATGCATCATCTGCTTTCGAGAACCACAGCTCTGTCAGATGCATCGTCAGCTTTCAAGAACCACGGCTCTCTTCGTCAGATGCATCATCTGCTTTCGAGAGCCACAGCTCTCTTCGTCAGATGCATCATCTGCTTTCGAGAGCCACAGCTCTCTTCGTCAGATGCATCATCTGCTTTCGAGAGCCACAGCTCTCTTCGTCAGACGCATCATCAGCTTTCGAGATGCAGCTGACAAAGAGAGCTGTGGTTCTCGAAATCTTATGCTACAATAAAGTTGGTTGGTCTTAAAGGTGCTACTGGACTCTCTGCTATTTCAGTACACATTAAGGAAAGCTTTGACAGGGGAGTTTTAGAAGCTAGATGTCTTCACCTTGTTGATGGCTGTGGCGTCTGACCCTTTTGCAACAGGGCGGCTCGTGGCCTGCACAAACAAATAGTGGTTGTCTAGGAGCGGCCAGGAACCCTCCACGCGGCAGGTGTAGAATTCGTCGCTGAAGGTCCGCACGTGGGGATCGCCAAAGGCGGCGCAGTGCTGGTGCACAGGGGTCTGGCCATGCTTGCGGGCAAAACTCTTCTCGTAGTCACAGATATCGAGAGATTCAAAGCTCTGCTTGTTGGGTTCCGGGGCAGGCGGCCATGGAGGAGAAGTGGGGCCGTCCCTGGAACAGTTGTTCTGTATCATGAGGTCTTCAATGCCGTAGACGGCCGAGTGATAGGCAAGGTTGCCGCGGCAGGTGCGCGCTGTCCTGCGGGTGCACCGGGAGTAGGAGCGCAAGGCGATGCAGTAGGCGGCATTCTTGCTAGGGCCACGCACGTTCCGTGTGGCAGCCAGGTACTCGGAGTTGCAGCGCGAGATCTTGCAGTGGGTATGAACTGTCCAATGAAAACCAAACAGTGTCACAACTGGAGATATCAGAGAGAGGTGGAAGTGACACTATAGCACGAGAACCAGTTTGGTGTAGTGGTTAACAGCGGCAGGACTCTAATCTGGAGAGCCGGGTTTGATTCCCCCCTCCTCCACCTGAAGCGAGCTGGGTGACCTTCGGCCAGTCACAGCTCTCTCAGAGCTCTCTCAGCCCCACCCACCTCACAGGGTGATTGTCATGAGGATAATAACAACACACTTTGTAAACCACTCTGAGTGCAACATTAAGTTGTCTTGAAGGGCGATATTTAAATTGAATATTATTATTATATCCTTCATTCTATTCCCCCCACCCCAAACAGATATATATCTCCAAAGGTTCCACAACTAACGGATTACCCCTGGAACAAACCTGGCCTTCAGGTTCTCAACTGCCAAATCCCTTTAGAGCGCTCTAAACAACCCGTGTCTTGCACAGCTTCCTTTTTTATTCTTCTCACCTCTTCAGATCAGAAGAGGCCGTGCTCTTCATCCCACTTCTTGGATGCAAGGTGGGTTGGGGGCACGAACAAAGGCCCTTTCCAGCATGGCTCCTTTATTCTGGAAATCCCCTACAAAGGGAGCTCTATCAAGGCTCTTCTTTCCTTCCAAGCCAAACATATTCCTATCTTTAACAAACAAACAAGCAAGCAAAGTCTTCCTGGCTATTACACTGAGGTATGCCAACATCCAGGTGGTGTCTGGAGATCGCCCGGAATTACAACTGATCTCCAGGCCACCGAGATCAGTTCCCCTGGAGAAAATGGCTGCTTTGGAGGGTGGACTCTGGGTAGGGCTGCCAGTTCCCCTTAACCTCCTGGTGGAAGAGGGGAAACCTGGGACTCGCCTAGGTGATTCTCTCTCATGTGTCTTCTGGAAGTGACGTCATTGTGCCCACGTGGAGTGTGCCAGCTGTGTGCTGGCCCAGGAGGTATTTTGCCTCTTGGGCCCACTTCCCAAGGCCTTTCCCCCCTGCCGGCCAGGTGAGTGGCAGCAGGGGCCACAGGCTAGGAGCAGAAGATCCTCCGCCCCAGCTGGGGGACTTGCAGCCATGGCTCTGTGGCATTATACCTGCAGAGCTCCCTTCTCTTCCCAAACTGCGCCCTCTGCAGGCTCTGCTTCCAAACACGAATTACGTTATGAGCACTGAAGACATCTCTACAGTGTTTTGCACTGTTTTTAAAGAAAATTATACTTTGTGTTGTCAGTCACATTGAAGTGACTGCATTCACACACGCAGGCCAAAGAAAGACGAGGACGAGCAACCACAACGGAAATGCAATTGGGCAGCAGGCCTCTGTAGGAGGATCTGGTTGGGAGGACCTTGGCCCGTCATGTCCCATTCCCTTTCCCAGGTGGCACTCAACACAACTAGCCGCCAACCAGGCCCCCCTCCCCGCTCTTTTGTCTTCCCAGCCACCAGCCCAGAACTTCCCCCAGCAAGTGACAGGAAAGCTGACCCCTTTACCGTGTCTGCAGAACAGGAGAAGGAAAAGCATTTCCGTGAAGAAACGGGCCTTCGCTGAGCCGCGTGGCTTCTTGAAGCGGGCCGGTGTCCCCATTATGACCCGTTCAGAGTGCCGGGAGACCGGACACCAAAGCTCTCCTCTCCCTTTTTTCTTTTCGTGGTTCTCTGGAATTCAAGGATAGAAAGAGCTTTGCATCAAATAAAACAACAAGTTCCCTTGTGCACAAGATGGCATTCACCACCCCCTTCGCTACTGGCCACGCAACCCAGATTTCGGAGTATTATCACCATCCTCCAGACTCTTTTTTTTTTTTTTGCTTTCAACGAATTTTCACATTTCAAAATTTGCTTTTGGAGAAGTCATAGTGGTACTTACAACACCTGATGTGTCAGAAACGTGATGTCAGACTCTACGAATCTCTTCCCATCGTGTCTCTGTCCTCACCGGAAATGGTTGGAAGTTTCTTTGATCAAGACAAGGATATTTCCAATTCAGAGGCCTTCCAGGATAACGGGACTGTTCCCCGTAGAGCCTTCTCCCCGCAGCCCCCTGGGCCCACCCTGGGCCCATGCCAGAGGCATATTTCCAAATGGAAAAGTCTTTGGCGGTGAGAGGACGCCCTTTTTTCTGCGTCAAGTTCCAGGTCAGCTGTCAGCCCCTCAGCCTCCACAAGGACAGACGGAAGGACTTCTTCTCTGGGATGGTGTCTGGCTTCAAGATGGCAAACTCCTCTTGACGGAGGAGAGGTTTCAGCGCCAGACAATCCTTATACACTATTTGGACAGAGCACCATTCTCATTCCAGACGTCTTCTGCCCCATCCCCTCACCTGTTCCTTTCCCCCAACTCAGACTTCCAAAATGAGCCGAAAGGAGGAGCCCCACCATCTTCCCACCAGCCCTTTCCCGGATCCAGGGCCTGCCACTGACTTTGCAGTAACCTTCAGGAGCCATGCGCGTCCCAATCCCACTTGAACATTTTGCGCACTTGTGTATTGATGACCAGGGGGGTGAGGGGTGCTTTCACCAAAGTACATAAACAAGGGCACAAACTCTGCCCCTGCTTTGGGACTTGCAACAGACGCTAATGATTAACCGATTGATCTCTGGGCAAGTCACCCTCTGCGGGAGGTGGCCTGGACTTGAGCCCCTTTCCAAAGAGTGTGCGACAAAATGAAGGACGTTGTGGCTGGGAGGGCATCGCAGCAGGAGCTACAGATAGGGCTGCCAACCTCCAGGAGAAGCCTGGTGATCTCCCAGAATTACAATCGATCCCAAACTACAAGGATCAGTTCGCCTACAGAAAACGGCTGCTTTTGAGGGTGGACTCTATGGAATTATACTCCGTTGAAGTCATTCCCCTCCCCTAAACCACACGTTTCCTGGTCTCCACCCCCCAAATCGCCAGGAATTTCCTAACCTGGAGTTAGCAACCCTACCCACAAACCATAGCAGCGGACACAGTCCAATTCTCCCCTTTAGAGACCCATTGTGGTGTAATGGTCAGAGTGCTCGACTGATTTATTTGTTTTCTTCTTTTATGCCCTGCCTTTCTCTCTCGTGGGGACTCAAAGAGACTTCCATTATTCGCCTCTTCTCCATTTTCTCCTCACAGCAACTCTGTTAGGCTGAGCGTAGGTAACCGTCCCTGAAATCCAGGGAAGAATAGGGATTCAGGCTGGACTCTCTGACACTCTAACCACTACACCACGCTAGAAGACCAGGGTGGCAAGTCTTGCAAAGCCACAACTGAGATGGCCATTATGCAAGAACCATCTCCATGGAGACAGCAACAGTGGGTACCTGATCAGCCATTACGTTGCGGCTGGCAGTCCCTGAGAGTCCCAAGAGAGTCAATGGACTCTGTGCCCTTACCGTCACCGAAAGACTTCTACCACCACACTGGAAAGACCAAAGCCCACTTCCTGTAACTCATCAGACTGAGGACCTTATAAACATCAGCATTTGAGCATATCGCATATAGATGGCATATGGGCACTTTTAAATATTTGGAAACTTTTAGTAGAAGCTTATGCAGATTTGCCAGCATGGTTTTGTTGTTGTTGTTGTTGTTGTTGTTGTTGTTGTTGTTGTTGTTGTTGTTGTTGTTGTTGTTGTTGTTGTTGCCAGTATTGTTTTTCTTTTCAAGTTTTTTTTTGCCCACTAATAACTAAAAAGGGTGGGGGGGGAGAAGAGTCCCCTGACGTGACATCCCATTGCATGCCCTTCAGCCAGTACCAAGCCAGCCAGTGAGGTGGGGTGGCATTTCCCCTGCTCAGCCCTTCTGGAACAGCTCAGGCAGGAGCTGTGGCTCCACGGACAATTTCAGAAGGTCTTTCCTGGGTTCAACCCCTGCCCTAGGACAGGGCAAAACCTGCGCCTGTGGAGAGCTGTGGCGAGCTGGAGCCAACCGGCCTGGAGGCTGCTTCTATGGCAGGCAGGTCTATCACCTAGGGTTGCCAGACTCCAGGTAGTGGCTGGAGATCTCCTGGAATTACAACTGGTCTCCAGGCCACAGAGATCCGTTCACCTGGAGAAAATGGCTACGTTTGGGGGGTGGACTCTATGGAATTATGCCATGCCAAGGTCCCTTCCCTCCCCAAACCCCACTTTCTCCACGTTTCTCCAGGTTTCACCCCCTAGATCTCCAGGAATTTACCAACTTGGAGCTGGCAACCCTCCCACCTAGTAAATAACATCCCATTAATCCACTATTAAAAGGGCAGCTAGAGGGACCAGTTTAAAATTTGGCTACCCTAAGAAAGGATCATCCATCGTGTCTCTGAAAGCATTTAATCTACAGCTGATCTCTACCGGTGTTTTTTTTCCACATTCAGCCATCTCAGCAGAACTCCTTTCAGTTTCTAAATCAGCCTTGCAAATGCTAATGCCCCCAAAGTTACAGGCCCCAGTTTTTACCAACCAGCCTGTACAAAATACCTATTTTGTGGCCTAAAAGGAAACCACCT
Organism: Eublepharis macularius; assembly: GCF_028583425.1. Taxonomy (NCBI): domain Eukaryota; kingdom Metazoa; phylum Chordata; class Lepidosauria; order Squamata; family Eublepharidae; genus Eublepharis; species Eublepharis macularius. The sequence goes on along the minus strand of NC_072791.1, from coordinate 2,686,324 downwards.
CTTGGGAATCTTCCCTTCCTGGAGACACAATTCTTACTTTCCACAAGCAGCCAAGAGCGGAGTCTGACTCTGCAACCTCTGGGTTTTAAAATCTGGCTTTCCCAGCTGCATTTCCACCAAGCCAAGGTGAGCGCCATTACCTGACGGAAGATGTAGGAAATTACTTGGATATTTTCACAACTGCTGTTTTTAAAGACGGCAGCGGGCTTTAGTTCTGCCTGCTGAGGGACCAAAAGACCATCTTGCAAAGGACTGCATTGCTTATAGGCCCTGCAGATGGCCACACCCTGAGAGCCCTTCCACACAGACCACAAGGCACCCTTTCCCCATATACCCATGCCTAGGGATCTAGCCCCGGTTGCTTGGCCCCCTGGCTCCTTCCCTCCTAACCAAGTGCCTCGGGGAGGCACCAAGGCAGGCAGATCTGACAAAGGCAGAGGAAGCCAACAACTAGCCCTGCAGAAGGCCACACCCTTCCACTCAAGGGCCTATACAATTTTTGCAGGAATCCTTATTCACCCGTCAACCAAAGATGCACCTGATAAACTGAAGCAAGCTCTTTCCGGTTGTGCTTTGGTTCCACCAAGGCACAGGATCTGGGATCATCTGCTCCAGGCAATCCACCCTTCTGATCACCAGCAAGATTACCACTTACAGAGGGTGATGGAAACACACACAAGAAACCCCCACACTGCTTTGCTAGCAGTTTTGGTCCAGATCCTGCAGCTCCACCTCTCTGTTTTAGCCACGCCCATTTAGGACCACCCCTTCTATCTTCGACCATACATAGGTAGTCAAATCAGGCCTGGGAAATTCCTGGAGATTTGGGGGCAGGGCCTGGGGAGGTGGAGTTTGGAGAGAGGGCAGGGTTGCCAACTTCCTGGTGGACCCTGAAGATCTCCCAAAATTACAACTGATCTCCATATGATAGAGATCTTTTTTTTTCCCCTGGAGAAAATGGCTGCTTTGGCATGTATGGCATTATACCCTGCTGAGGCTCCTCCACCCCCAAATCTCCAGGAATTTCCCAGCCTGAAATTGGCAACCTAGGCCTTTCTACACTATATGCCTGTGCTCCATATCTGCTCATACCTTCTCACTTTCACCTTTGCCAACATGCTCTGGCTTCAGGCTTCCAAAGGGCTAAAGGATACTCGTTCAGTCCTGGAGAATACCTGACAAATCAAATCAAGCAAGGTACCCTTGGAAACATCCCCCAGTGGTAGCTTTAAGCTCTTTCCCCTGATCTCAAGGCCTCCGTGCCTCTGTTATTCCACCCGTTGTGAAGGTAGTCAAGAAAACCAGGGCAGATGTTGTCCTATTTGTGGCTCTTCTTTCATGAACTGTGCACCAGGTGCACTCTTCAGATGAGCATGTCTCCATCTGCTAGCAGGATGCAAGCAGTTGCTGCATTGGTCCCAGGCCTCCAGCCCAGCCCAGGAGAACGGATGGCCCTTGGAAGTTCAGAGTCTGTCTTGCCCTTCTGGATTCAGGAAAGCGTGGAAGCCAGCCTGGTTTAGAAGGGCCCTCGATCGCTGATTACTTGCAGCTTCTTTGATGGGATGATTGCAATGTTTTTTGCAATGCTTTTAAAATGTGATGTATTGATGTTTTGAATTGAACAGTAAGCCATAAACAATGCTTTAAAAGAACAATATTTAAGATTCTTCCTATAACTGTATTGTCGTTATTAAAGCAATACCAGCAAAGTTATTCAGAACTGAAACAGCAGGCTCACCAGAGAGCATCGAATTAATTTTAAACTACATCAGCCGACTAGACTGAAAAGCAGATTGAAACTGGAAGTGGAATAAACAGGGCTTTTTTTTTTCAGCTGGAATGTGGTGGAACGGAGTTCTGGAACCGCTTGAAAATGGTCACATGGCTGGTGGCCCCACCCCCTGATCTCCAGACAGAGGGGAGTTGAGATTGCCCTCCGCGCCGCTGGCCAAAAATGTGACCATTTTTGCCGAGGGCGATTTAAACTTTTAAAAACTCCCCTCTTATTCCAGCTGACCCAAAGTGACATCATTGATCCAGGGAGCGTGCTCACACTTTGCTCACTTTGCCCACGCGCATGTGGTACCAGGGGCACTACCTCCCGCCAAGAGTTGCCCCCTGTGCTGGCAACCCACTGAGTTCCACCGCCTCTTTTCCCAGAAAAAAAATGCCCTGGGTATAAATAAATAAATAAATAAATGAACGTTCACAATATTTGCTGATACAAGATCCTCAACGATTTGCTCAAAAGTCAAAACATCCTTTGGAGCCACTTTGTGTCTTCTCAGAGGCAGAATTCGGCAAAGCGCCTGGCTGAGTATCTGGTGCTGACGCATGCCCGTATAACCAGTTTTCTTACTGGCTACATACGGCCCGGGATTATTGCAACTGTGGGCCAAGCTACAAGTGACGAATGACACTTGAACGGCAAGTGGATTGAGTGGAGGGCAAGTGAACAGGGAGAAATACACTTGCCGTTCAAGTATCATTCGTCATGTGTAGCTTGGCCCTATGTTGGCACGCATGTACTGCTTTTGCAAGTGCACAGTCTGTGGTATTAAAGATGTGAGTTCAAACCCAGGACATGCTGGATAAAGAGTAGACATCTAGGAGAGAATACGTCAATGCGATCCAGTTAACACAAATGAATATGTTTGCCTTTGGAGTCACGCAGGATGGCTGTAACAAGAGAAAGAAGCCATGCAGCTTCTACTTCCCTGGCAGGCTCAAGAAGACTACAAACAGGCCATTTAGAAGATAATTTTTTTCTGCCATTTGTGTTGAGTGGATGAATGGGAGACACCCAGCTCCGCCTCTCTAATGCAGGCTAGATGGTTCCCAACCTCTGCCTGGAAGCAGCAACGAGGTGGAAGAAGTACCGACGAAACTGAAACCTAGTTCAGATCAGTTTGACGTTCTGTTGGTCAACAGGGAAGCCGGTCCAGGGCTGAGGTGCCAGCCTGTTTAGATGGGGTCACACTTCTTCCATAGAAGCAGGTTTGTGACTTAGGGTGTTGTTAGATCCAGATCTTGTGATGTAGATGATGCCACGGCCAACTTCAGCTATAATAATTCATGATTAATTGTATGCTGGTGGTCCTAATACAAGCAGCGATTGCTTATGTGTTTGCTATAAACAGTTCACAATTGCTTAGGAACTTTGCTGTGTCTAGTTACTTTGAGTCCCCAAGGCAAGATAACGGTACAGGCTAGCATTGTGTGTTTGCCAGATACATCCCAGCAGAAAGGAATTCTTGAAAGGTAACCTATTCAGACGATGGCTTATTCTGTAGGCTCACACATGCGCAGTGTAAAATGAGTTGACTTTGCACTAAAGAAGGTAACATCTAGGATTACCAGTCCACTGCTGGTGGTGAGGGATCCCCCACTCCCATCCTCTGCCCCCCGCCACCACTTACCTTACCTCCTGGGCAGTGTGGTGTGCTCCTGCGTACTGCATTGGGCCAATTTGCTGGAAGGGCCCCAGAGAGCCCCTGCATTTCACAGCAGGCCAATTTAGGCTCAAAATCGGCCAAAATCTGCCCGTTGCAGAGCACAGGGACACTATCAGGGGTGGCACGATGCCCTACACAACGATATCACTTCCCGGAAGTGATGTCGTCATGCAGCCCAGAAGCACATGCACAAAGCGCACATGCAAGCAACACAACAGCAGTGAGTGCCGAGTCTCCCACCTCCTGCCAGGAGGGTTAGGGGGATTGGCAACCCTAAGGCCACCTCTTGCCTGGATTGTAAGGCCACTGGTGGCCTATGAGCTTCCAGACCAGGTTCTAGGCACTGATTATTACCGTTGAAGCCCTAAATGGCCTGAGGCCTGGATATCCAAAGGCCCGTCTTCTTCCGTGTAACCCCTGCCCGTCTCTTAGGATCTGGGGCTCTGCTGTGCCTCTCTCCCCTTCTCAGCTGCAGCTCCCTCACTCTAGTTGCTTTTCTGACACCCAAATTGTTGACTTGCTGGCACCACGTGAAAACAAGCCAATTTTCCAAGGCTTGGAGGGGACCGTTTTATTTCCCTGCCTCTGGTGCTAATTAATGGCATCTTAACCGTTTACGGTGAGGCTTGTTTGTTATTGCAAGTGTAACCTTGTCTGTTTTCTCAGTTGCATGTTTCAGTTTCTTTAACATTTTTGTTTCTTATTTTTCTGTTTTGCTTTTTTCTCTGATGAGAAATCTGTTACAATATTTTCATGATTTTACATGGATGGTCCTGATTGCTTCTTGTCATTTTATTTTTATTTTTATTTATTTATTTTATTAAATTTGTATTCCACTCTCCCCATAAGCAGGGCCAGAGCAGATCACAAAAATGCAATCAATACAATAAAAGACAGGGTAGCATAAATTAAAACAGCAATCAATGAAATCCATTTAAAACAGCCGTGCAATTTTGCACAGTCCATCTGCATTAACAGATCCATGGGGCAGGGTGGCCAGCGGACCAGATGAAGACACAATCTGGAGGGGACTAGCCCCACTTCCTTGGCAGGAGCCTGGCCGGTTTGATAGCCCACCCACCTCAACCACCATACGCCTGGCAGAACTTGTTTCCTGGAAGAAGGGCAGGCTGGAGAAGTGTTTGCAATCCATCAGTAAAGATGGTCAAGGGCGAGAACAGAAAGACAAGTCACGCAGCTCTCCCCCCCAATTGCCACCGCCCACCACAGAAGGATTGAAGCACTTCTTTTTATGTCATTGATTTTCCAGCATATCACAAAGACCACGTGAAGGAGGGGGGAGTGAAGGAATGTGAAATTGTGCGTGAGAGGGAGGAGGAGCAAGCTGCAGTCCTCTGCCCTTCTGGATCCAGTCCAGCACCAAGGTCAGTCCTGTAAGCTGCCTTGTCTTTTTATCTCTGCAGTGAGCTCTGCTGCATTTTCTTTGGGCAGGAATTAGATGGACAGCTGGCTGCCCAAGAGCTTGTGCCGTCCATGCAGAATCATAGAATCACAGGGTTGGAAGGGACCTCCAAGGTCATCTAGTCCAACCCCCTACACAGTGCAGAAAATTCACAACTACCACCCCTCCCCACCCACCCCCAGTGACCCCGGCTCCATGCTCAGAAGATGGCAAAACACCGTCGGGATCCCTAGCTGAAACGGCCTGGGGAAAATTGCTTCCTGACCCCAAAGTGTGTAAGAAGGGGCCATGAAAACTAAGCACTGACGTAGCCCTTCCTGCCCTCCCTCTCATGATCTGCCCAGGTCCACAAGAAGGGTGATTGCAAAAATGCTGCTTCACCTCTTATCTCGCAATGTGGAGCTGAACAGCGAAGAAACACTGGCAGACATTGCACAAATGCCACTCGATGGTCACTTTATCCTCACAACTCCCCTGTGATGTGGGAAGGGCCAAGCTACAAGTGACGAATGACACTTGAACGGCAAGTGGATTGAGTGGAGGGCAAGTGAACAGGGAGAAATACACTTGCCGTTCAAGTGTCATTCGTCACTTGTAGCTTGGCCCACAGATTCATGGCCCATCAGTGGCTGAGCTTCCCTGTTCAGAATGCTTGTTGGTGGGGACTATGGGGGGGGGGGGGGTGGCTGTGGCATTCACGTCCTCCTTCTGGGCTTTGATCATGTCCAAGTGTGGGGTCCATGTGTGAGCTTGGTGAGCAAAGTTGTTCCTCTGTCAGGGGGAGGAGATGATGATTGATGGGTTTTGGCTTTCCAGAAGAGTTTTGCATTTGGCAAGGTGGCCCCTGGGCGTGCCTCTCTAAGAGCTCTTTCCCATGTCTCTTCATGATATCGTCCCTTGAGAGTGGAGGGCACCAAGCTGTGTCCTGCATGTGTATGTACCATTTTACAGACAGAACTTGAAAGTAATTTCCTTTTAAATATATATATATATATATATATATATATATATATATATATATATATATATATATATATATATATATATATATATTGGGTATATATATATATATATATACCCAATATATATATATTGGGTAGGTTAACATAAGTATTACATATAAAGTCAACTTCATTTTGTTCACTGTATATCAATAACCTCACAATGAACAATTATTATATGCATTCCCCACCCTCCCTCCCTCCCTCTCCCTTGACCCCCAACAGCACTGAAACCCTTTTAATTCTTAAAATATTCCTTCTATTCTATTACTTCTCCTTATTTTCAAAGGTAAAGTTCATACATAAAGCTTACCCCATTATTCTACATACATCAAAAGTTATCTATAGACCACAATTGACCTTTTACATCCCACTTGTTTTCCAAATATTCTTTAAGTTTTTCCCAGTCCCTTAAAAATTCATTTGAACTTTGTTCCGTCGGTTTTCTGGTCAACTTATCCATTTCCACCATATATGACAGTTTTTGTATCCATTCTTCAACTTCTGGTATCTCCTCTTGCTTCCAATATTGCGCGTACAGTAGTCTAGCTGCTACAATCATATACCATAATAATGTTCTATCCGTTACATTTACATTTTCCATATTAAGTCCTAACAAAAACATTTCAGGATTTTTTGGAAAATTACATTTCAAAATTTTCAATATTTCAGCATAAACAGAAGACCAAAACTGTTTTGCCTTATCACAAGTCCACCACATATGGTAGAAAGAGCCGTCATGTTGTTTACATTTCCAACATTTGTTTGACATAGCATTGCTCGTATTTGCTAGTTTTTTCGGTGTTAAATACCATCTATACATCATCTTATATCCATTTTCTTTTAAGTTAACACATGCAGATATTTTCATAGCATTTTTCCACAGGTATTCCCATGCCTCCATTGTAGTCTCTTTGTTAAAATTTAAAGCCCATTCACCATTTGAATCTTAACCACTTCGTCTTCCGTATACCATTTCAATAGCAATTTGTAAAATTTAGAAATTATCTTTGTTCCATCTCCTAACAGAAGTTCTTCTAGTTCTAAATTTCTAGTTCTAAAACCAACTCTCCTTTTGTCAAATTCAAATAAGTCTTTAATTTGTCGATATTGTAACCATCCATATTTAAAAGGTAGCTCTTCTTCTTTCTTCATTTTAACTGTATCTCCTTCTATCAACAAGTCCTTGTATGTTATCCAATCTTCACCTTGATATTCTGTGTGTGGTTTTATCACCTCTGCTGGGACAATCCATAATGGTCTTTTCTCCTCTACATATTTTTTATATTTTTGCCGGACCAAAAAAACATTTTTCCGTACATAATGAGGCTGAAACATCCCATCCATTTTACGTTTATCATACCATAAATATGCATGCCACCCAAAAAGGTTATTATGGCCCTCCAAAGTTAACAACTTACGGTTAGATAAGTTTACTCAATCTCTTAACCATGTCAAACATACCGCTTCATGATATAGTCTCAAATTTGGTAACTGTAATTTCCCATCTGCTTAAACACAATTCCTTCCTTTGGAATCAGGTCAAACATCCGGCACGAAAACTGGGCTGGCGTGCACACGTACATCATCACCGGTTTGCTGACATGTGGTTTGATTTGTGTTCACTTGACCGCTGGCTGCTGAGAGCCCAACTAGATGTTCATGATTTTAAAGAGTTGAGATGAAGAGAGCTGTGGTTCTCGAAAGCTTCTGCTACAATAAAGTTGGTTAGTCTTAAAGGTGCTACTGGACTCTCTACTATTTTGCAACTACAGACTAACATGGCTAACTCCTCTGCATCTATTAATATTAGAGTCCAAATGAGCTCAGAACCACAGAGGGGAGGGCTCCTGCCTCCCACCCCCAAGCCGTTCTCCTGCACAGAAACAGCAGTGAAGGGGGATTTATTTCCCACTTTTGCTGCTCAGTGCTCTAAGGGCCAAGCTACACATGACGAATGACACTTGAACGGCAAGTGTATTTCTCCCTGTTCACTTGCCCTCTACTCAATGCACTTGCCGTTCAAGTGTCATTCGTCATGTGTAGCTTGGCTCTAAGTCCCATCCCTGCTCTCAAGGGACAGTTTCCACTTTCTGGTCCCGGTCCAGGCCTGATCAATCATTGGTCCTGTTTGGTCCCGCTCTTACCTTTGGGTTGCCAGCTCCAGGTTGGGAAATTCCTGGAGAATTTGAGAGTGGAGCTTGGAAAAGATGGGGTTTGGCAGGAGTAGGGTATAAAGCCATAGAAGGGGGTATAAAGCCGTAGAGTCCACCCTCCAAAGCAGCCATTTTCTGCAGGGGAACTAATCGCTGTGGCCTGGAGATCAGTTGTAATTCCGGGAGATCTCCAGCCACCACCTGGTGGCTGGTAACCCTACTGTGGTGGAATGCCTTGTGAAAATGTTGCTGAAGTAAGTTCAGGGCCTGTTCAAGGTACTTTGTCCCCCCCCCAAACAAGGTACAAGCATTGCCTCCTCCCACACCACTGCTGGTTAAGTCCAAGCAGCCCCCACCCCCCTCCAGCTATGTTTCTTGGCTAGAGAACGGGCCATATGCAAGTCGCTAACGCTGTCATTCTTCAGTACTGAATTCCTTTCCCAGGGTCGCTAGAAACTGAAGCTCTGCCACTCGGTGGATGAATCTCACCTCCGCACATGTGCGTGAGCATTGCAGTATCATGTGATTGTACGTACGGGAATAGGGCTACAAGATAATGGAATGGTTCAGGAAGGCTCCTTTATGAAGGGAACAGGGCTGTAAACTCTGCCACCGTGCAGGGTATGTGCTACTAGGTTGCAAGGTGCCCCATATTATTCACCTGGACAGGCTGGTATTTGGGGGGATTGTCCGGGGAAAATGTCTCCCACGTGCTGGACAACCAGCGCCGCAGTGGCCCACCAGCCCAGCATCGGCACTAGCGATGACATCACTTGCAAGTGTCATCACGCTGGACTCAGGACCGTGTGCGCGCGACACGCATGCGCAAGGGGAAAAAAGTGAAGTGTGTGCCAGGGCCCTGTCTGGTTTCTTTGGGGAGGCCACCTAGCCACCCCATGTAGTATCTGTTTGCATTCTGCTGCTCCTATTGCATTGTTTTCCACTTTGCAACCCCGTTTTCTGCATTGCAATTTTCTGCATTTTCTGCATCACATGTTTGATACTTTTTTTGCACAGGCCCGGATTTTGTAAGCCTTGGCCTGTTGCTTTGCTTATTAGAACTCCCATGCTACTGGACTACACTGTTTTTTACACCATGTAGTACCCCTTGAGTCTCAGGAACAAAGGCAGGCTCTAAATGAAATGTTACGAATGGGTTACAAATTCTAGCATATTGTTGGCATCTTCTTGGCTGTTAAAAACTGTGCAGGACCAATTATGGCAGAATAAATGAGTGCATCAGGCCTTAAATGGAGCAGGGAAAGGACCTGCCGCACAGGGCATTTGACCGGTGGGAAGAAGCTTGTCTGCGGCACCGGACACAAGAGAGATGAACAGGAAGGGCTCTCAGCAACGCCTGTGTTGCGATGCCCAAGGCACACATGCAAATATTCAGTTGGGGCTGCACATCTCAAGCAGCCATCTGAGCATACAGGTGCATGGGAAGCAGCTGGACAACTACTGGAAGCCATTTCAGAGTTTACTAACAAGCCCTGATAGCAGCACGGCTACAAGACGCCTCTCTTGTGTATTTAAAGACACTGTGGTTGCACCAGCTGACTCTTGGGAGTACAGTCAGAAGCGTTGCAAACTCAAAGCATCACAGACAAAAACATTCTCCCAGACTTTGCAGCTGTGGGCTCGTGTGTCCTGCTGCTACTCCAGCCCGGGCTTTGCAGCAGTTTTGCAGCAGTTGGTTGGTTGGTTGATCTGAGTCTCAGTGAGAAAGGCAGATAAACAAACAAACAAACAAACAGACGTTTATATCCCACCTTCAGGACCAGTTCCAGGTTTTGGTAGGCCCTGGGTGATGGAGCATTAAACCTGAGGCCCCGTTCCCCTTTGGGACAGCCCCTTTCTCGTCTAACCACACCTCTTCCATTTGACCCCTCCCCTTTGCCTCTGCCTTTTGTCCTTTAACCACGTCCTTTTCCATTTCACTTTGGTTACTCCAGCAGAGAAGTCAGACAATTTTTTTTGCTTTCTCGGTTACCTTTTATTACTTTGTATCAAATCACAGAGAAGAAAAAATACGACTTCCACGGTTTTATTTGGAGTGCTCTTCAATAACACGGGCACCCGGCCAGAATGTTCTGCAGTACTAGCAAAAAAAATCCAGTTGTCACCAGTTTTTATTTGTGTTTGTGTGTGTTTGTGCGTGTGTGCGTGCATGCACTATCAAGTCCCTTCGTCGCCATCAACTTATGTCAGCAAGGGGCTGTCAAGGCAAGCGAGAAGCAGAAATGGTTTACCGTTGCTTTCCTCTTCACAATCTTCCTTGGTAGCTGCCTGTCCAAATACTGGCCCTGCTTAGCTTCTGAGATCCGACAAGATTGAACTATAGCAGGCTACCTTCCCTCCCCAGTTTTTATTGTTATTACTATTATTTTACCCCACCACTACCTGGGGTTTGGCAGCCCTACCCCTAAACTATTTTCTTTTTTATTTATTTTATTTATTTATTCGGTTTTTAGCCTGCCCTCCCCATGAACAATTTGTATTTATTTTCTGTTAGCAGATACAGGGGAAATGATCTCATATGAGTAAAGGAGTTTCCATCACTATAAACCCAATATTCATATCTTCTAAATGAGATGAAAATTGATCACCATATATATATATATTACTTTTGAGTAGCAATAAAAATCCATCGCCAGTCCACGTTCTCCACAAACTCAAGTATCACATGCCTCTGACTTTTTCCAGTCCTCACATGTACAAATCCACCTGCTTTTATTTGGCATATTTTTATGAGTGTGTTCTTTTCTCTGCAAAGTTTATATGTGGCACCCATGTTCAGAGCAAATTGCAGGGCTTTTCCTCCCTGCCCCCCCCTACAACTTCCATCTGCCATGTTAGCTTTTCCAATATCAGAAGTGCCCAGTCTTGATAATCCATAGATTATATATTCTCACAGCAGCTCCTTTCTAAAATCTATCCACTGCAATGGGTTTTGCTGCTAACTAAAGTAGGCTTAAAATATCCGAGCCCTTTATTTTTATTTATTTATTTATTTATTTCAAATTTGTATTCTGCCCTCCCCGCGAGCGGGCTCAGGGAAGATAACAACATATTAAAAATACAATTAAAAATTCATGTTCATTAAAAACAACACATTTAAAACAGGATGGTGGACAGCCTTCACAGGGAGGGTTAAGATTTATACACCCCTTTTTTCCAGGCCGATGGAGGCCCAGCCTCAGCCATATGCCTGGCAGAACAACTCTTGTCTTGCAGGCCCGGCGAAAAGATAGTAGGTCCTGCCGGGCTCTGATTTCAGCAGACAGAGCGTTCCACCAGGTGGGAGCCAGGACCGAAAAGGCCCTGGCTCTAGTCGAGGCTAGGTGGGCCTTATGTCTCCACATGTAAGTGGGAAATTCTCTGGTGCTGAAAAGGTCATTATTTATCACATCCCCCACCTCACATGCAACCATAGGTCTCGCTAGCTTTTCTTCTTCTCTAACAAGCACAGAGATGTGTTTAATAGATAAATGTCACTGGAGGTGGCATAATGGGGCCATCAGCAAAATATTGTAAATAAGCCTCCTTTATGTTTATACCTGGTGGCAGACAGGGCCTGCAACCCTCTTTTTTCCACGAAGCTGGAGTTCCTAGTTCCTTACTTGCAGTTCCTAGTTCCTTATGCATAAAGAAAAACCCAAATATTGAGCTGTGCACGGCTGTGTGATCTGGGGCCATGCAAGATTGTTTGGGGGTGCAGAGGGCTTGTATTTCTTTCAGTTCCTTATTCACAGCTGTTCCAAACACCGGCTTCTGGGAGGCAGCCCAAACAGGAGGTGCTAGCTCCAGAACCAGTGTTTGGATGGGCACCAGCACCTGTCTGGTTGTAAGGGACAGTCTAGTGGGTGCAGGGCTGTGTGATCTGGGGACATGCAAGATTGTTTGGGGGTGCAGAGGGTCAAGCAGTGGAGCAGGAAGCCTTCAGCTCCATCTTCTGAAACTTACCTCCCAGATAGGATTCGAACCACCATGCTCAGGGCCAAACTACAAGTGACAAATGACACTTGAACAGCAAGTGTATTCCTCCCTGTTCACTTGCCCTCCACTTGCTCTCCACTCGATCCACTTGCTGTTCAAGTGTCATTTGTCACATGTAGCTTGGCCCCTTAGTCCCATGCTGAAAAAACAAGATTTCTGCTCGTTTTCAGATTTCTGCCCTCCAAACCCTATTGCATTCTTTATTGGATGTGCCAGCCATTGAGCACGTTGAGTGACACTTTTATAATCTGCCTTGAGTCTCAAGGAGAAAAGCGGACTATAAATTACAAAAGATTCTCTGGAAAAGTCAATAATGCTAGGAAAAGTGGAAGTAGGAAAAGAGGAAGACCTAAAACGAGATGGCTGGACTCCATAAAAGAAGCCACGTCCTCCAGTTTGCAGGATCTGAGCAAGTCTGTTAATGATAGGATGTTTTGGAGGTCTCTCTTTCATAGGATCATCATAGGTCGGAGGCAACTTGATGGAACATAACACACACACTGATTGCAGCGATGTAAACACACAAACCTGCCTCCTACCGGGTCAGATCGTAGGTCTGTCTAGCACAGTACTGTCCATGAACTAGCAGTAGCAGTTTTGATGTCTTTCTGGCTATCAGAGTCCTGCTATCCTAAGACCCTGAAGACCGAATCCAAGGCCCTCTGCATACAAAGCACACACTCTACCAATGCAAACTGGACAACGTGGCTTTTTTGATTGAACCCAGCCATCCTCATTTTAGGAAGACCTAAAACAAGATGATTTGACTCAATAAAGGAAGCCACGTCCTCCAGTTTGCAGGATCTGAGCAAGTCTGTAGATGGGATGTTTTGGAGGTCTTTCATTCAGAGGGTCGCCATAGGTTGGAGGCGACTTGACAGCACATAACACACACACAAATAAATAAAATAGACATGCAACTCCGTTTAGCAGGAGATACCCTTAGCATGGCTGGAGGCAGTAGGAGTTACCCGGTTTGTCTTTGGCACCCCTGGGAGGTGTGGGAAAGGGGCGGCATCACTGAACGGAGCCTTGGGGGGGGGCTGCAGGGTCTTCTGACCCAACGGAAGGAACAGGCGGTCTTGCAGACTCCTTCCTTCACACAGACTACCCCAAAAGCCCGAAGCATGGGGTTCAGCCTCCATCTGGATCCAGTGTAGTTTAGGAGGAGCCCCTTTCTGTGATTGGTGCCTGCCCAGCTTGAAGTGGGGAGGAATAGTGAAGCCCTTCTTAAATTGCATAGCACACCTGCCAGTAGGGGGGGGGGGATATAGAATCATAGAATCAGAGGGTCGGAAGGGTCATCCAACCCACTGCACAATGCAGGAAAGTCACAACTACGTCCCCCCACCTGCCCCAGTGACCCCTGCTCCATGCCCAGAAGATGGCAAAACACCTCCAGGATCCCTAGCCAAACTGGCCCGGAGGAAATTGCTCCCTGGCCCCAAACATGCCCGCACCATGGGCCATTTGTGTCTCAAAATGTTCCAGAGCATGGCTGCAGGTAACCTTCTTGAAGCTAAGCCACCTCGGATCCGGTCCCCCCTCCCTCCCTCTCCTGGACCCGTGCTCCTGCCACCAGCTGGATCCCATTCCCAGTGGAGCCCCGCGGCACTGCCTCCAGTGGCAATGCAGGCCCAGGAGGAGAGGGGATGCCCAGGCTGCTGAGCCCCCACTACCACGCGCACAGCCTCAGCTCCTCCACGTTGCACTTATCCACGTTGTGCAGCTTGGCCTGAGAACCGGCTTCCTTCCGCTACCTCTCCATCCAAAGAGACCTTTTCGACAGAGCCAGCAATTAAGGCAGCAACCAAAAGGCATTAATAGGTTGCTGATGAGACAGCCTGTTTTCTGCAGGGGGAATTAAATACACCTCATTATCATCCTGTATTGAAAATGCAGCTGGATTCGGAGAGCGAGCACCCCACGCAGACCCCACAACAGCTGTAATGGACCCGCCTGTCTTTCTTCGCAGCAAATTATTTCTCTCTCTCAATATTTTCATTAGCTTGTTCACAAGCCATCTGTTCAGCTTCCATTCTGGTGAGAGCAGGAGGGGGGTTTTTTCTTCAAGCTTTCAGATGCCATTGGTAAAAGTTTGAGCACTGGGTGGAGGTACGCAGGTTGCATTAAATAAACACGCATTGCGCAGGAGCTATATTTTCATGTTATGAAACAGGCGCCCTAAACATCAATTGATTTTAAATAATAGATTCTAATTGCTGCTTGTTAAAGGCAACCAAAGGAGAGCCTGGTCTGTGCTGGCCGGGCTCCAGATAACTGAGCAAACATTTCTCTGCCTCCAAGGAGAGGTTGCCAGATGGCCTGCGAACGGCGGCCACCTCTTCCCTGGGGGCTGGCCCTTCCACACTCGGAGTGACCAGAGGGGTGCCTGTTTTTCCACGCATTCTCTTCCCCCGTTTCCTCCACCACATTCTCATCTAGATTTGCCATTCTCCAGGTAGTAGCTGGAGAGATCCTAGAAATTACTATGGAACTCCAGGCCACAGGGTTCAGTTCCCCTGGAGAAAACAGCTGCTCTGTCTGGCATTATGCTGCTGAAGTCCCTCTCTCCCCAAACCCCACCCTTATCAGTCTGCACCCCCAAATCTCCAGCTGTTTCGCACCCTGCCCCTGCTTCAGGAAGCAGGTGTTAGGCTTGCTGTTCCCTTGCCCGAGGTGAGGGAGTCTCTGCCACCACCTGCTGCCCTCGGCCTCGCTCACCTGGCCGGTGGGGAGAAGCACAGGGGTGGGGAGAAGCACGTGCAGGCAGTCCCCCTCGGCGCTGAAATGGGCCTGAGTGAGGCCACCCCTTTGGAGGCAGATTTCACACACCGTGGCGCCTTCCCTCATTCCATCGTTGTGCTCATTTTCCAACAGGACGAAGTAAGGAGTTGTGATTAGGGTTGCCAGCCTCCAGGTGGGGGCTGGAGATCTCCTGGAATTACAACTGATCTCCAGGTGACGGAGGTCAGCGCCCCTGGAGAACATGGCTGCCTTGGAAGGTGGACTCTTTGGCATTATAGCCAGCAGAAGTCCCTCCCTTCCCCAAACCGTGCCGTCTCCAGGCTCCACCCCCAAATCTCCAGGAATTTCCCGATCAGGAGTTGGCAACCCTAGTTGCAGTGTGTGCATGCGGAAAGTGAAAACTGACTCCAAAGGGGTGGTTTTCACTCAGCAGGCACCAGGATTCCTCTGCGGAGAGGAAGCACGAGAGTGCGCACATACATAGCACCACACATCGTACCCCACTGTACCATGCTGTTCCCCGCCCCCAGCACGCTGCACCCCTGTTTTGGGCCCCGGGGACCCCTGGCAACCGTAGCAGGTATCCACATGAGCTGGAAAGCAGGAGGGAGAAGAGGACAGCCTCCTGGAATGGGGAGAAGCAGACAGGGCTAGCTATCACACTTGGATACCCCTCGTTTTCAGGTAATGCTCTTCTCTCGTCATTTTTATCCTTATAACAGCCCTGAGAAGTCAGTTAGGCTGAGAGAGACAGAGTGGCTCGAGAGCACTCAATGAGCCATGGCTGAGCAAGAAATTGAACCCGAGTTCCTTTCCAGGAAGGCCCAGCCAGGCAGTCTAAGCTCTAAACCAGGCTAGCTGCCGTCCTTCAGATGGAGATGGGCCCGTTTGAGGCCCAACCTACCCCCCTGTGAAGTGCGCATGCATTCCTGCGCCTGCCCGATGATGTTTCCTGGAAGTGATGTCATTGGAAATGCCATCGTTGTGCAGGTGCTTTGCTAGGTGTCATGGCCCAGTCTGAGAGTGAGGTCTCCTCTGGAGGAGAGGAGCCTTGTGTAGCCAGCCAGGACTCCTCAGGAGAAGAGGAGCCCTGTGTAGCCAGCCCTAGCCCTGATTCAGCAGAAGCCAGCAATCAGGAGCAACAGCTGCTGGCTGATCAGAGCATACAGCCAGCAGCTGAGGCACCAGCACCCTCTAGCTCCAATACTACAGAGGAAGCTCAGCCAGGGACTTCTACAGGTGCAGCGCAGCCAAGAGCCTCCACCCCCCCAGGTTCACCCACGCCCAAGGAACGCCGCAGGCAGCGCCAGGGACTGGAACTGCAGGAGAGACGGCGCAGTGCTCGCCTCTTGAGCCAACGCCAGCTGCTGGAGAGTGACGATGAGTAGTGGCAGGAAAGAGCCCCAGCAGCTGGCTGAAAACCACGCCTGGCTATAAGAGCCAGTCTGGAGGAACTGCTGGGCGTGGAAGCAACGTGTCTACTGCCTGCAACCACTCCGTGTTCTGTGGACCTTGCCTGTGCCTGCTTTTGGACCTGACACTATCGGTGACTGACCTTGGACTGTGCCTGACCTTGCTCTTGGACTCTCGACTCACTCCTGGCTTTATCTCATGCTCTGACCACCGGTTTGACTTGGCTTTTGCTCTTGGAACTCCCCTTTGACTTTGGCCTTAAGGTTTGGACTTGAACCACCCTGCTTGGGCTGGCCCAGCCTGTGACACTAGGGTTGCCAGCTCCAAGTTGGGAAATTCCTGGAGATCTCAAGGGTGAAACCTGGAGAAACCTGGAGAAAGTGGGGTTTGGGGAGGGAAAGTACCTTGGCATGGCATAATGGCATAGAATCCACCCTCCAAAGCAGCCATGTTCTCCAGGTGAACTGATCTCTGTGGCCTGGAGACCAGTTTTAATTCCAGGAGATCTCCAGCCACTACCTGGAGGCTGGCAACCCTATGCTTTGCACACATGCGAGGAACGCAGAGACGGTGAGTGTCGGGTACCGATCCTCCCACCAGGAAGGTACAGGGACCCGGCAACGCTCGTCTACTCTCTCCAGGGTCTTAAGCAGAGGTCTTTCACACCTCCTGTTGCTGGGTCACTTTAGATGCCAGGAATCGAACCTGGGACCTCCTGCACACCCAGTTGAGGCTTTACCACGGAGCTACAGCCCCTGCTTTAGAGCAGTTCATTTGGTTCACTTTTCAGTTCATCACTGCAGACAGCCTGGTGCCTATCTCTCTGTTACCTAGGCAACAAGGGGTGGGCTTTCTGCAGACCTTCTGCAGCACCTGAAGTGACGTATTCACAAACCAAACGGACCAGTTTACAACCCGGGCAAGTTCATGGTGGTTCATGGTTCATGAAATGCAACAAACCGCAACAAACCGACATTTTCCCGATTCATGCCCGCCTCTCGTGACCTCCTATCCTCTCTCTCAGTGGATGCCATTGCTCTCCCAATCCAGGAACCAGCTGCGTCTTCCGCTGACCATTGAGCTGTCAGAAGATCCATGTTGTCAGATATACCCCAGTACATCTGCCATGATTGTCTTGGTGTACAATATTTTAAAACCTCTGAGAATATGCAAAGAGAACATGTTTGCTTGCTTGGCTGTTAGCTGCTTATCTTGCAGGTGTCTGGTTACTATTCCCCGGCCAGCTCGAGAATGTGGCCTTGAAGTTCCAGTCGAAGCCATATCACCCTCCCTAATGGATTGAGATGAGGTAATCCTTTCCCTTCCCCCTCCTCTATGAGATCCTGGACCCTTCGTGCCAAAACCCTAATGGACTTTCCTTCCGGGGGCGGGAACGTCTCCCTATAATCAACCTTGCTTTGCCATCCTGCGTCACTTCTGCCAATGCTCCTGTCTGAATATCTTGATACTGGTATATCTCATCAATAAAGTACTTTTAACTCATAACCTGAGATGATGCAGGTTGGGGGTTTACCTGGCAAGTGCTTGGAGATTTACCTGGCAAGACCAGTTCAGGGTATTTTGTCATTTCCTAGGAAGTGCTTCCTCCAGTGCCTCTAACCAGCAGGGTCCGAGCTAGTGGCCCAGAAGTTCCACTTGGCCCCAGCCAATAGCAGCCTAGTCCCAAATCCTGCTGCCTGTCCTGTCCCACGCAGCCAATGGCTTGGGGCAAGCTAAGCCCCGGCAGTGCGCTGGTTCCTTCTTCACTGTGCTGCTCCACAATGAGGGTGGCCTGGCTGCAGAACCAGTTCTGGGTGAATGGAACGATTGTTCCTAAATCCCATAAGAAGCCATCTTCCACGCTAATTACGTCTACCAAGACAAGACTGGCAAGGAATGTCGTCTTGGTAGCGCATTGCTCCTAGCAATTCCAGTGTAAGTTACTCAAAAGAAGTAGACATATTGGCCAACTGGGATAATTTGTCTGCCTTTATTGGCCCCTCTTCAGCTTTGGAGTAAACTTGACCCAGAATGTTGTGCCCTTCCTGGGGTGATGATCGACCAGTAGCCCTTTAACTTTAACTTCCCAGAGGCATCAGAATGAGGAACAGATTAGATCCAGTTTGGCGTGGTGGTTAAGAGCGGCAGGACTCTAATCTGGAGAGCCGGGTTCGATTCCCCACTTCTCTGCTTGAAGCCAGCTGGGTGAACCTGGGTCAGTCACAGCTCTCTCAGAGCTCTCTCAGCCCCACCCACCTCACAGGGTGTCTGTTTGTGGGGCTAATTATGACATTAACTTTGTAAACTGCTCTGAGTGTGGCATTAAGTTGTCCTGAAGGGCGGTATATAAGCAGCAGGTGGCTATTATTTCCTCCAGAGGCCAACTGCTCTCGTCTGAATACCCTTGCCTAGATCTCATCACAATATGAGAGTCAACTTTCAGCCCTACATTGCAATATTTTTTATTTAATTTATTATTTCATGGCACTTATATTCCGCTTTCTCTGTGAAAAAGGCTAGAGAAGATGGCATCAAGATATAAAACAGGGTAACAAAGTAATTAAAAACAATTCCAGTTAATAAAATAATAATATGGTTGTTGTGGGTTTTCCGGGCTGTATTGCCGTGGTCTTGGCATTGTAGTTCCTGACGTTTCGCCAGCAGCTGTGGCTGGCATCTTCAGAGGTGTAACACCAAAAGACAGAGATCTCTCAGTGTCACAGTCTACTCCTGAGTAGATATAAATGACCTGCCAACATCTTTTCCACACTGTGACACTGAGAGATCTCTGTCTTTTGGTGCTACACCTCTGAAGATGCCAGCCACAGCTGCTGGCGAAACGTCAGGAACTACAATGCCAAGACCACGGCGATACAGCCCGGAAAACCCACAACAACCATCGTTCTCCAGCCGTGAAAGCCTTCGACAGTACAAATAATAATATGTTTATTGCTTTTCCGGCCGAAGCCAATAAGCCATACAAACAGTTAATAAAACGTAGCGGCATTCCTATTGCACAATCCCTCAGCAACCAAGAACCCATGGGGCGGGGGTGGCGAGCTGCTTGATGTTCAGCAGGCCGGCAAGGGGGGGGGGCGCTCGCCTCAACCACCATATGCCTGGCAGAAGATCTCTGACTTACAGGCCGGGTAGAAAGATAATAGACTTTGCCACTCCCGTGTTTCTACAGGCTGCGGGTGCCGCCAGGTCGGTGCCAGGGCTGAGAAGGCGAGGCGAAGCTCCCTAGGGCCAGGGACCACCCGTAGACGTTGGCCAAAGGAAGGGCTCTCCGGAGAACATATGGTGAGAGGCAGTCCCACAGGCATACCGGCCCCAGTCCCTTAAGAGCTTTGAAGGTCAACACCAAAACCTTGAACCTAATCCCGAATTTCACTGGGAGTCAGTGCAGCTGGCACAAAACTGGTGTTTTGCAACCGTGGGAATGGAAGCAGACAGCGGCCCCCGAAAGATGAGCTGTGAGTTCCCAACTCCTTCTCCGCACCTGTCACTGGGCCCTCTTTGCCCTCTGTGAGGGTTGTGACGTTCATTAAAGCCATCCGTCTACCATAATTGCTGGGCTGCTTCGCTTCACTCGCACCTGGCCAGTTGTGTTGGGAAGACACGATAATGAATCTTTTCCAGCTTGTCCTGTCCACCAGGGTTCCCCTCCTCCACTCCCAGAGAGAAACAATGAAAACCAGCAACTAAATCTGGAAACGAGAAACTATTTCTATTCTAGCACAACAGCTGGCTGGATCATTTCTTGTCTCTCGCTCACCTCATCGCTCCTCGTTCTGGGGGGATAAAAATTATGCAGCCGAATGAAGTGCAACGCAGCGGTGAGATAATGGCCGCGGCTTCACCCAACCCCAGTGAAAGCTTTTTCATTTCATTCCGTAACAGACAAGACAAAGATAAAACAGCAGCTGTCAGAGGGCTCCGGAGGCACCATAATTATGAAAATATTATTTTGTGTCTCTGCAGCAATATTTTCCGCCGGAGATCCGGTGCTTCCAGCCCCCCAAAAATCTCATCATTCTGCAGGAACCATCGGCCTCGGCACAATCAAAGGGATGGAGACAGAGAGAGATGAATTCTGTGAAGTTGTCCATAACGTTACATCTTAAGTATCTTTGCCGGGCTTCTCTTTTATGTGGTTATGGAACATTAAAATGGGAGCGTCTTTCTGCATGGCGTGCACCTCCCCAGCCATCTTTCTTTGTGACACCTCAAGATGTACATTAAGCAGAGGCAACAGTGTCCCCCATTTCCCAGCCCATGAAACGCCTGTGAGTTTTAAAGTGCAGGCAGAGAATTGTGCACACGGAAGGAAAGTCTGTTTTGATCCCTGGCTGAGACATCCACTCCCTTTCAATCTCTTCCCTTCTGTGCCTGCGTGGCAAGAGCCAGTGAGAACAACCAAAGCTGGAACACTCTCTGAAATGGGAGCTGAGGAGTTCTGATCAGTGCCGGAGACAGACTAAGATGATAGCTCATTTTTGGATGTCCCAAGAGAAGTGCTTCTCTGATCCAGCATCCCTCTTTTGCTTTGCTTTCATAAGCCACAGGCCTAACTGTGGACTAAAGACAGATACCTTTTTTAGAGGAGTGAGGCTGGTTTAGAATCATACAATCCTATGGTTGGAAGGGATCTCCAGGGTCATCTAGTCCAACCCTTTGCACAATGCAGGAAATTCACAATCATACCCTTCCCACACACACACACACCCAGTGACCCCTGCTCCATGCCCAAAAGATGGCAAAACACCTCTAGGATCGATATATTGTCAAAGGCTTACACGGCCGGAGAACGATGGTTGTTGTGGATTTTCCGGGCTGTATTGCCGTGGTCTTGGCATTGTAGTTCTTGACGTTTCACCAGCAGCTGTGACTGGCATCTTCAGAGGTGTAGCAGAATTCTTTGTCCGAGGCGAACACGAGTCAGGTTCTATCTACAGCCCACTAATTCACCCAGATAATACTCAGGCAGGAATATCTCAGGCCGCTCCTAGCAGAGAAATTGCAGAAAACATAGAGCTCAATTTGTAACTTTGGTGTTGGCATCCCACATGAATTGGTGTACCTTTCTCTGTAAATTGCGTGCAGGGATATAATGTATTAAAAGAGGACTTTTTCTTTGTTTTGCCTGATAACTTCACCCTCATCCATTTACTCTTTTTTTAAAAAATATTTTTATTCAATTTTAGAACTGTAACAATAATCAAACAACAAACCAATATAATACATTGCATTTACAAATATTAACACAGTGCTTCAACTTTAATACATCAACAATGAATGGTGTGAAGAGGGAGGTTGCAGATCTCTTGCTTCTATGAATTCATAAAATGGGATCCATTTTTCCCAGAAGTTTGATCCCGAAGATTGATATTCCGTCTGATGTATATTGCCAGTTATTTTTTCCATTATCAAATGGTTCCAGATTTTTGGGGCTAGCAATCTCTCCGAATTTCAACTGCTTTCCCTGGAGAAAGTGGCTGCTTTGGGAAGTGGACGTTCTGGCATTATACCCTGCTGGGGTCCCCCCCCCTTCCTAAAAGTCCCTTTCCCAGGATCCACACCCAAATCTCCAGGTATTTCCCCAATGGAAGTTGGCAACCCTAAAAATACATGAGTTGCACCTCCGAAGCTGAGAAGATATAAAGGATTCTATTCTACTGCACTAATGGCAGCCGCTTCCTCCAGGCCGAGAAGCAAGAGACACAGGATACAGCTGGACAGGCAGGTTCCTAAAGAGTTGGGTCCGAGCGCCCCAGACCCAACTCAGGTTCCCTGGACTCACACAGCAGCTGTGGGGAATGGCTGTTTAAAAATAAAGAAGAACCCAAACAGCCTCAGAACGCCTCCACAGGGGAAGGAAGGGCTCCTGCTTTCCCTCCCGAGCCGTTTCCCTCTTGTAAAAATAGCACGAGGGAGGGAATTTCCCTGTTTCTACTGCTCCACATACACAGAAGTCTCCACGTGCAGCAGCAAAACCAGAGACCCTGTCTAGTTTGGCCCTCAAAGAACCTTTTGCATTACACAGATTAAGACACGAACTACGTCGATCCTGTTATCAGCTGCCAAAGCAGCCCTTGCCACCCACTGGGAAAAAGGTAAATGCTCCAGACCTCTCTCTATGGTATAAAAAATTATGGGACAATTATACTATGGCTGCCATTACAGATAATCTCTCATGTATAGACCCGCAGGTGACCTCAAGAGAGTTTACACCTAGCGGGGACCCAGTCTTAGAATAGATCCAGAGGAGTTAGCCGTATTAGTCTGCAAAATAGAAAAGAGTCCAGTAGCACCTTTAAGACTAACCAACTTTACTGTAGCATAAGCTTTCAAGAATCACAGTTCTCTTCATCATGCATCTGACGAAGAGAACTGTGATTCTCAAAAGCTTATGCTACAGTAAAGTTGGTTAGTCTTAAAGGTGCTACTGGACTCTTTTCAATCTTAGAATACCTAAGGAAACAACAAGTAGAGACCCCCTCACCTCTGCAGGAGTATACCGTATTCCCTGCAGCTGTGGACAAGTTTACATCGGGACCACAAAGCGTAGCATCCAGACAAGAATAAAAGAACATGAAAGACACTGCAGACTTGGACAACCTGAAAAATCAGCAGTGGCTGAACATAGCCTAACTCAAACAGGGCACAGTATCTTATTCCAGGACACCAAAATACTGGACAACACTTCCAACTACTTTGTCAGACTGCACAGGGAAGCCAGTGAAATTCACAAGCATAAGCAAAACTTCAACAGGAAAGAAGAAACCTTAAGAATGAACAGAGCATGGTTTCCAGTTCTGAAAAACACCAGGCTAACAAAACATTCTATCCTCGACAATAGCCCTGCAGAGAAGATTAGCACATCAAGTACCAATCCATCTGCAAAAGAACCTCCTCAGGATACAGTGAAGCCTCCCGCCATTAGCATTCCACACCCTGGGAAACTCTTACAGGATGACTCAGCTCAACCCCACCCCTCCTGAGTAGATACAAAGGACCTACATCTTTTCCACACTGTGACACTGAGAGATCTCTGTCTTTTGGTGCTACACCTCTGAAGATGCCAGCCACAGCTGCTGGCGAAACGTCAGGAACTACAATGCCAAGACCACGGCAATACAGCCCGGAAAACCCACAACAACCATCAAACAACAAGAAATCTCCAAAAGACTTAAAGATCTAGATCTGCGGTAAACTGTAAGTATATAACTCCTCTATATCTCCACTACTAGTTATACCCATCCACTCCTACATGTTCAGATATAACAGCACGTAACAGGATGGCTATTCAATACAGCAAGATATAATCATTGCTAAATTATTGTACATGAATTGTAAATATATGTTATAATTGCATGAATGTATAATAATTTAGAAAACATATACTGAATGTAATAATTGTTTATAGATACCTATTCTTGTGAAAGTTATTTGCATTGTTGGTGATTCTGAAAACAATAAACAGAATTTGGAAAGAACCTTTTGCATCAAAGGAAGCCTCTTTGGGTCAGAGGAGCAAAGCAGTAGCATGCGGCTTAGTATCCCACATTCTCTCTTCTGCCTTCCAGGAACAACTGCAGGGGCTGGCTTTCTGCCCTAAAAAGCCCTGCAATGGCCCCATCTTCCCTTACATTACCAACCACTGCTACTCGTTCCGCAAGAGCCTCCATATGCAGCAGCCAGCTTTCCCCAGCCAAAGACATAAATACAGGTCATTGCTGTAACTTTCAAAATGTGCAGGGCATTAAAAGCCTAAATGAATTGTTAATAAATATTGATGCTCCTGGCTGCAATGAAAATAAATGCAAAGCTCTCATCTTATCGGGCTCAGAGACCAATGAAAGTGTTATGAATTGGGCTCTGCTGGGCAATTACAGCACTCAAAAGAGATGCCAAAGCCCTCTGTAAATAGAATCGGTGGCTGGAAGTGCTCCACCAGAAGAGAGCCCTTGCTTGGTCCAGAATTAAAACTATCAATCCAAACACCCACGAATTTTATAACAAAACCCTGACCTTAACCTAGCAGATCAAGCACAGGGACCTAAGGAAAGTGTTCCATTGATTAATTGCCCATTGCTGCAGTGATACTGGCTGAGGCCATTGTGAATGCTTCACTGGTAGCTCCCAGTGGCGTAATCAGAAAGGTGCCAGAGACTCAGCCACGTTTGTCTTGTTTCTTCAGCCAGCGTGGCTGCTCAGCCGTATTTGGGGCACTGAGGGATTGAGAGGCTGTGTGTCCAACCCCCCAATTAGAGTTGTTAAGAGAAATTCTCTTAATTTCTCTTTACCCATGTTTGGCCTGAAATTCAACAGTCCGTTTCTTTTCCTCTTTTTGGAAACCAGGAGTCTCTTTCCAATCAATTCCATTTTGATCGAAGATAAATTCTAAGAGAGAAGGGGCAGGGAGGTTGTGCAACGTTTCAGAATTTCACTCTGTAGATGCTCAGAGGCAGGCTGCCCAAACTTTCCCGTCTCCCTGTTGGAGCGCCAGCCTAAGGGGCATTCTATTTTATGTTATGCTGCAAGAAGTTACAAAAAGGTGTGTGAATTTCTCTTCAAAGAGAAGTGGAAGAGAAATCAAAGCAAAATCCCTCTTTTAAAAGAGAAAAGAGAGAATAATAGGAATCAAAGGCTTATTCTTAAAAAGTGGATTTCAGAAAAAGAAATCCGCCTCTCCATAATAGCACCATCCCCAGTCTATAGATTTACAATGAGAGGAGTTTAGCCATGTTAGTCTGAAGTCGCAAAATAGTAGAGTCCAGTAGCACCTTTAAGACTAACCAACTTTATTGTAGCATAAGCTTTCGAGAATCTGACTAAGAGAGCCGTGGTTCTCGAAAGCTTATGCTACAATAAAGTTGGTAAGTTTTAAAGGTGCTAATGGACTGTTTACTATTCTAAACAGAGTTACTCCAGTACAAGTCCATGGGCTTAGACTGGAGTAACTGTGCTTAGGATTTCACAGTTAGTGCCTTGGGAAAGGTGGAGTTCCTAGTTTTTCCCCAGGGCCAAATAACCCAGTACCCTGGAGCCGTTCCAAGGAGGCTGAAAGAGTTTAATCTGGGGGAGAGATAAGGAAACTGTCCAGTTTACGTTTTGCCAAGTACTTGGTAACAGGGCATTTTTTCTGGGGAAAGAGGTGGTAGAACTCAGTGGGTTGCCCTTGGAGAAAATGGTCACATGGCTGGTGGCCACGCCCCCTGATCTCCAGTCTGGAGATCAGGGGGCGGGGCCACCAGCCATGTGACCATTTTCAAAAGGTTGTGGAACTCCATTCCACCGTGTTCCATCTGAAAAAAAGCCCTGCTTGGTGACCTGGGACATATGGGCAGCTGCCTGAGGTGGCACAATAAAACAGGCACCATCACACCAGCATTTGTGATGTGGCTCCTGTGGTTCAGAATCTAAATTTGCCCACTTAATAATACTTGGTTGCATTACAAATCACATATCAGTTCTCTGCAATGTTTTGACCTATCAAATGAGATTCTGTCCAGGCATGTGGAGAGTGTCCTTTGGACGGCTTGGCAAGCCCAAGCGCAAAATAGATGCTTTTAAGATTAAGCTTCCTTTTTGTCCAAGTCATGGACAAAAGATGTCACAGAGACCTTTGGGTGGCAGAGCTCTGCTTCAGCTGTGATTAGCGCCAAAAGAAGGAAGCAGTATGCAGAGGTGTAGTGGGTGTGGAAAAATTAGTATTGGTAATGAGACAGGAAGCCAATGTCTCGATTCAGTCCAGGTGGACGCATTGTCTTGAGCTTCTCTACATCAGCATGATGTCAGTTTCAGGAAACGCTGAATTGCAACTGATAACGAAGCTCTAGACAATGCATTTACCTGGACTGAATCAAGACATTTTATCAAAGTAAATGGACTGCATACCAAATACTGGGGGGGGGTTGTATTTTTTATTTTATTAAAACAAAAAGGAAGTACAGAAGAAAAAAGGGGGGAAAGGGGGACAAACAAGACTAACAGAAAACTGTGTGCTACAAGGATTGTTAAAATACAGAGTGCAAAAATCATAACCTTTGTCGATATTAGAATAGTAATTGAAATAATAAGTTTTCCACATGTACTACACATGCAAAGTTCAAACCTATTTCTACTTGTTATTTTAATGATAAAAAACTCATTGGCCGTTGTCACACGGGCTTTTATTTAGCGCTAAAATGGCGCTATTTCCCGGCAAACACCCACCTTATTCCAACACTGTAGCGATTTTCTCTCTTCTGCTTTGTGCTTGATAGTCGCGCTATTTTGTGCCTCAGTGTGAATGCCTCACATCGATGTATTTCTAGCACATGATGGGCTTCACCTCTCAAGGGCAGGGAAGAAAACGTTTGGAACGAACCTGGAGAACTTCATCAGGAGAGCTTTAAACTGATGCCGCAAGGGGCAGGGGACGATCGACATGGCGACTTCAATGATGAAGTGAACACAGTGGGGGCCCACCTGGGTAGGAAAAGTAAAACAAAGGTACAAGGCTACAAGTGTCTATATACCAATGCCCAAAGTATGGGCAATAAGAAAGAAGAGCTTGAGCTTCTATTGCAAACAGAAGGCTACGATATAGTAGGAATTACTGAGACTTGGTGGGATGATTCCCATGACTGGAATGTGCTAGTGGATGGGTATGAGTTGTTCAAGAAAAACCAGAAGGGTAGAAAAGGAGGTGGAGTGGTGTTGTATGTGAGGAGAGGGCTTGATTGTCAAGAAGTTATGGCGAATGGGACAGACAGCCCAGTGGAAAGTATATGGGTAGAAATAAGGGGAGGAAGGACAAAGGGTATTGTTGTTGGAGTCTGCTACAGACCACCCGACCAGTGAGAAGAAATGGATGCTGCCCTCTTTGAACAAATTGGCAGAGTATCCAGACATCAGAACCTTGTAATTATGGGTGACTTCAACTTCCCAATGTGTGCTGGGAGACAGGCTCAGCAAAGTGTCATGAATCACGCAATTTCCTGACCTGCCTGGCCGATAACTTCCTTTTTCAAAAGGTGGAGGAAGCTACAAGGGGTTAGGCCATACTAGACTTGATATTAACCAACAGGGAAGAATTGGTAGATGAGATGAAGGTGGCGGGGACCTTAGGGGGAAGTGACCATGTCCTTCTTGAATTCCAGTTGCTGTGGGGAGCCAAGGAAGTTCGTAGCCAGACTCGTAGGTTAGATTTTCGTAGGGCCAACTTCGATAAACTCAGAGGCTTGATGAGAGTCATTCCACGGGGGAGTGTGCTGGAAGGAAAAGGAGCGAGTGAAGGGTGGGCCATTCTCAAACACGAGCTTTTGCAAGCTCAAGCCTTCACTATCCCAGCAAGACGGAAACATGGTAAGGGCTCCAAGAAACCGATGTGGATGCACAGAGAGCTCCAGAATAAGCTAAGAGAGAAAAAGGAAATGTTCAGGAAATGGAGAGAAGGACAGACCTCTAAAGAGGAGTATATGAGGGTTACTAGGTACTGCAAATCAGCCATCAGAGAGGCCAAAGCTCAGTACGAGCTGGGTCTGGCCAGGAGGGCTCGCTACAATAAGAAAAACTTCTACAGATATGTGAGAAGCAAACACAAGGTAAAAGAGGCAATTGGACCGCTGTTGGGAGTAGATGGAGAAACTCTGATGCAGGACAGAGAAAAAGCAGACGGGCTTAATGACTTTTTTGCCTCTGTTTTCTCCCTGAAGAACTCAGGCACATCTAGAGATAGTAGAAAATGTGGCAGGACACCTGAGTGGCTAATTGACATTGACAGAGAGGTAGTGGAGAGGCATCTGGCTGCACTGGATGAATACAAATCCCCTGGGCCGGATGGAGTGCACCCAAGAGTGCTGAAAGAACTTTCCAGAGAACTTGCAGAACCCCTGCCCATCATCTTCAAGGCCTCCCGGAGGACTGGGGATGTGCCACAAGATTGGAGAAGAGCGAATGTTATCCCAATCTTTAAGAAAGGGAAGAAGGATGACCCGGGAAACTACAGGCCGGTCAGTCTGACTTCTGTTGCTGGGAAGATATTAGAACAGATTTTAAAGAGATCAATCTGTAAGCATCTGAAGGACCACTCAGTGATCCGGGGAAGTCAGCTTGGTTTTGTTCCTAACAGATCTTGCCAGACCAACCTGGTTTCCTTCTTTGATTGAGTGACCAACTTACTGGATCGGGGGAACTCTGTTGACGTGATTTATCTGGATTTCAGTAAAGCTTTTGATAAGGTCCCCCATGACATTCTGATGGGCAAACTGGAAGACTGTGGAGTAGACTATAGGACAGTTCGGTGGATAGGGAACTGGTTGGAGGACCGCACTCCAAGAGTGGTGGTCAATGGTGTTTCATCAGATTGGAGGAAGGGGTCCAGTGGGGTGCCGCAGGGCTCGGTTTTGGGCCCCGTACTTTTCAATATTTTTATCAATGATCTGGATGAAGGAGTGGAAGGGCTGCTCATTAAATTTGCTGATGATACCAAATTGGGAGGGGTAGCAAACACCCAAGAAGATAGAATTAAAATTCAACAAGACCTGAATACTCTGGAGAAGTGGGCAGCTGTGAATAGGATGCAATTCAACAAAGACAAGTGCACAGTATTACATCTGGGCCACAAAAATGAGAAGCACAAATACTGGATGGGGGATACACTCCTGGGCAGTAGTATATGTGAAAGGGATCTTGGGGTAAGAGTGGACTGTAAACTGAATATGAGCAGTCAGTGTGATGCAGTGGCAAAAAAGGCTAATTCAATCCTGGGTTGTATCAAAGGGGCCATAGCATTGAAATCGCAGGAGGTCATAGCCCCTCTCTATACTGCCTTGGTCAGGCCACACCTGGAGTATTGTGTGCAGTTCTGGAGGCCTCACTTCAAAAAGGATGTGGACAAAATCGAGAAGGTGCAGAGGAGAGCGACGAGAATGATCAGGGGTCTGGAGACTGAGCCCTACGAGGAAAGGCTGAGGGCCTTGGGAATGTTTAGTTTGGAGAAGAGGAGGTTGAGTGGGGACATGATTGCTCTCTTTAAATATTTGAAAGGCTGTCATTTGGAGGAGGGCAGGGAGCTGTTCCAGTTGGCAGCAGAGGGTAGGACGCGAAGCAATGGGCTAAAACTACATGCACAAAGGTACCGGCTGGATATTAGGAAAAACTTTTTCACGATCAGAGTAGTTCAAAAGTGGAATCAGCTGCCGAGGAAGGTGGTGAGCTCCCCTTCACTGGCAGTTTTCAAGAAGAGGCTGGATGAATACTTGTCAGAGATGCTTTAGGCTGATCCTGCACTGGGCAGGGGGTTGGACTAGATGGTCTGTATGGCCCCTTCCAACTCTATGATTCTATGATTCTATGATTCTATTTCACCTTGCAACGTCCTATGCCCTCCCTTCAATCCCAGAATCCATTTCTTCCTGCGACTCCCCCTTTTTTATTTTATTATGTCCTTATAACGCCATAACGCCATAACACAATGCAAACTTTCTGCTGAAGTAAAAATGACTCAATCGCCATGGCAGAGTCTTCAGCAATGGGGACCACATCAGACAGGGAGTTTTCTGTGGGCAAAGGGCTATTTATATAATTTCAAAGTTGGAAAAACAAAAGGGTCGTAATGTTTTGCTCTAACGGAATGTTTATATGCTGTTATTCCGTTATAGCAGAATTATATGCCAGAATAATAAAAAAGGGGGAGGGGAGGAGCTGCTTCTGCGCGGTTAGAGAGAACAGAACAGAGTGCTTCGGTGTGGACAGCTGATGGCGCGAAGAGCCGTTAGGTGACCCAAAGAAACGTTACTGTGCCGATATCAGGTAGGACGCTATATGCTGTCAATTTAATGGAAGAGATGCCCGTGTGACGACGGCCATTATCTACAAGTATTATGCCAAATTATTTCAAAAAAGGAGGATAGACTCAGAGAAAATAGATAGATATTTAGAAAATGCAAGATTACCTAAGACTGCAAATACAATGAAAGAGACATTAAATGCTCCAATCATAGAAGAAGAAATTTCAGAAGCCATAAAGTCAACCAAGGTAGGGAAAGCACCGGGTCCAGATGGAATCTCAGCAAAATTTTATAAGGTAATGAAAAAGGACCTGGTGCAGACCCTACAAAGGTTGATGAATGAGATTATGAAGAAAAAAGGTCTCCCAAACACATGGAACGAAGCAAATATTTCACTGATCCCAAAGGAGTCACAAGATTTAACAGATGTCAAGAATTATAGGCCCATTTCTCTATTGAATAATGATTATAAAATTTTTGCAAGAATTTTAGCGGAAAGGCTTAAGAGGTTTTTAATTGACTTTGTGGGAGAAGAACAGGCCGGATTTTTACCAAACAGGCAAATTAAGGATAATTTGAGAGTTGTGTTAGATGCCATTGAATACTATGACAAGCATCCTGAAAAGGAGGTAGGCTTTTTCTTTGCTGATGCGGAGAAGGCCTTTGACAATTTAAATTGGGATTTTATGTTTCTGACAATGGAAAAGATGGAATTGGGGCAAGAAGTCATAGAGGCCGTGAAAGCTATATATAAAGAACAAAAAGCGTCATTATGTATAAACAGTGATTTGACAGAAAAATTCGAGGTAAGAAAAGGCACAAGACAAGGGTGTCCACTTTCACCCTTGCTGTTTGTTATGGTGTTGGAAATACTTTTAAGGCAGATAAGAGAAGATAACAGCATTAAAGGTATAAGACTTAAAGGCTTCTCATATAAGTTCAGAGCGTTTACAGATGATGTGATGTTTATAGTGGAAGAGCCAGTCCAGACATTACCACTATTGTTAGATAAAATTAAAGAATTTGGAGATCTGGCAGGGTTTAGTATTAACAAAACAAAATCGAAATTGCTCTGTAAAAATATGACAAAAAAGAAACAAGAGGAGTTAATGAGTGTTACAAAGTGCGAAGTGGTCCAAAAAACAAAATACCTGGGAATAGAATTAACAGTCAAGAATATAGATCTATTTAAGAACAACTGTGAAAAATTGTGGTTGCAGATAGAAAGGGACATGTTGAAATGGAATAAAATGAACTTGTCACTGTTGGGACGTATTTCAGTTGTTAAAATGAATGTGTTACCCAGAATGATGTTTTTGTTGCAAGCGATTCCAATTGTAAAAGACAAGAAACATTTTGATAAATGGCAAAGGAAAATATCAGAATTTGTGAGGGCAGGGAAAAAACCAAGAATCAAGAGGAAGGTGCTGTGTGACGCAAAAGAGAGGGGTGGTATGCAATTACCAAATTTGAGACTGTACCATGAGGCGGTATGTTTAATATGGTTAAGAGATTGGGCAAAACTATCTAACCTTAAACTGTTAGCTCTAGAGGGGCATAATAATCTGTTTGGTTGGCATGCATATTTATGGTATGATAAACATAAAATGGATGGGATGTTTCAGCATCATTTTGTGAGAAGGAATGTCTTCATGATTTGGCAAAAGTACAAGAAGTTTATTGGGAGGGGAGACCTATGTGGATTGTTCCAGAAGAAGTTGTAAATAGAGATGGGCACGATCCAAAAAAAATTGTCGATCCAGCTGATCGTGGATCGGCGCCAGTGACTATCCCAACTAAACGATTCACACCGATCATCTCCCGTTCCCGATCCGTGGATCATGGAGGCCAAAGCGGGGTGCACTGTTGTTCCCAGCTATGTGGGAAGGCGGGTGTTGGTGGTGGCCACCGGGCCCGGCAGGCATGGGGAGACGGCAACGAGCCACCTCCCCTCAGGGGGCAGGGGGTCTGGCTGCTCGCCGGCGGCACCCCCCATGTGCCCGCCCGACAGGCCAAAAAGGAGCGCGCTGGCGAGAAAAGAACGGTGGCTGATGCCGGCGGCATCTGTGTTTGTATTTGGCCGTCTGTGTTTGGCCGTCAGAGCTGCCTCTCAGGGTTTGCAGGGATGAGATTGGAGTGCCCATGGCTACAGAACACCCCCTTCCCCCTCCCTCCCCTGGGTGTCTTCTCCCAACTTGTGACTGCTTTGCTGCTCCGCGGTTGGAAGGAAGCCCTGCTGATCAAGGAAAGCTGGGCTTCCATTCGGGTTTCTAGGGCAACAGAAGGAGGGCAAACACAGCTCAGGCATTCCTCTGGCTCCATTGCCCTGGGAATAGATTCCTGGCGCCTGAGTGTCTGGCTTCCCGATCCGAGCACGATCCAGCCCCGATCCAGCCCCCTCCCGATCGCTGGATCGTTGGCCGTGGCCAATCACGATCCGCTGAGTCACGATCACGCAATCGCCATTATCGTGGGTTTTTTTAGATCATAATGCGGATCGTGCCCATCTCTAGTTGTAAACCCAAATATGGAATTCAAGGGAGAAGATTGGATAACTTATAAAGAACTATTATGGGTGGACAGAGACTCTTTTAAAATAAAGAACAAAGAGGAGTTACCATTTGAATATGGTTGGCTGCAATATCGACAGATTAAAGACTTATTTGAATTTGACAAAAGGAAAGTGGGTTTTAGAACTAAAAATACAGAATTAGAGGAGCTACTATTTGGAGGGGGGAAAATTGATTTCTAAGGTGTATAAACTTTTACTGAAATGGTATACGGAAGACGAGATGGTTAAAACTCAAATGGTGAAGTGGGCAATAAATTTTAATAAAGAAATTACAATGGAGACATGGGAATTTCTATAGAAGAATGCATTGAAGATATCTACATGTAATAATCTGAAAGAGAATGGATACAAGATGATGTATAGGTGGTATCTAACACCGAAAAAATTAGCAAATGTAAATAGTAATATGTCAAACAAATGCTGGAAATGTAAAAAACATGAGGGTTCTTTTTATCATATGCGGTGGGCGTGTGACAAGGCCAAGCTTTTTTGGTCAAAGATATATACGGAAATGTTATTAATTAGGAAATGTAATTTGTTGAAGAGCCCTGAAATGTTATTGTTAGGATTGAATATGCAAAAAGTTAATGTGAAGGACAGGACATTGTTATTTTACATGACGGTGGCAGCAAGATTATTATATGCACAGTACTGGAAGCAAGAAGAAATACCAGAAGTTGAAGATTGGATCCAAAAACTGTTGTACATGGTGGAGATGGATAAAATGACAGGAAAACTGAAAGAACAAAATCCGAGTGAATTTTTAAATGACTGGGGGAAATTTAAGGAGTATCTTGAAAGCAAGTGGGATGTGAAAGGACAGCTGTGGTCTCTGGACAATTAAGATGTATAGAGAATATGTAAAACTTTACCTTTTATAATAGGGACAAATATTTGAATAGAGATAAGAATAAGAAATAAAGGGGTTATAGTGCTGTTGGGAGTCAAAAAGGGAAAAGGGGGAGGGGGGAGGGATGGGGGCATATATACTGATTTAAAGGGTAAATGTAGTTGTATTATGTATTATGGGAATGTATGTTAACCCATTCAATAAAAATTTATTTAAAAAAAACCTCATTATTTCATTATTGCTCCAACTTATCCTTTCCATTTTTTAACAATAACAGTTATTAACAATAACATTGTGTTACTTAAAGTCACTGATTATCATAGCCTTTAAAAGTATTGATATAAAGTACTATTGAAATACTATTGAGTACTTCAATAGTACCAAATACTGATTTGCAGTGTGAGGCTCAAGTCCCAGCACCATGTCGGGAACTCACAGAGAGCAGAACCACAAGTGACAAAAGGCACAGGTTGGACACTTGTCAGCTTCCCTCAAGTTTTGATGGGAAATGTAGGCATCCTGGTCTTGCAGCTTGGCTCTCCGACTGCTGTCCAATGGACTTTTCAACTGTCACTTGTCCAACATTCCGCCAAGCTGCCTACATTTCCCGCCAAAACTTGAGGGAAGCTGACAAGTGTCTAATCTGTGCCTTTTGTCACTTGTGGTTCTGCTCAGAGAGTGCAATGCATCTCTGTTCAGCATTCATAAAGACATCTGCCCACATACACACATCACCTGTGCAACATGTACCCCATCCTGCTACCCTCATTCACGAAAAGTCAAGCAGTGGCAACATGCAGGACACGTTCTTGGACGCTGCCCCGGTCCCTAGAACCACATATTCATCCACGTACATGGCGATTTCTTCATTTGAAGCCTTCTAGCAGCAGACGGATTTTTTTATCCTCTTAGGAATTTCTCAGCTGTATCCTTGCCCCACCTTTTTAAACATTGTCCATAGATGCTTCCTTTTTTTTCTTTTTAGATTATTGCACCTTGCCTTGAATATTTACTATAAATAAAAAGATAGAGAATAAATGTATGAATCGGATCTTGGATGGAACTCAGTAGGACCGGAGCTGCAGTCCCTCCGTAATGTGAAGCCCACCCAAAATCCAGTTTGATGGCACTCTCTGGCCCCCAAACGCGAATGCCCCAAAGCGGTATGCACACCCAGTATGAGCTTCGTTGTGAAACTCCGAAGCCATTATCAGCACTGTTTAACTTAAAGTTGCTTATGTTGTTTCTTTAAAAGAGAAGTAGATAATTATAAGAAGAGGTTCCATCATGGAAGACTTTGACGAATGTTGGTGGTAGCTGGATCTTGACAGCCCAACGGGATGAGAAACAGCAGGCCGGCTCTAAAGACATTATGTTGCAAATGCTGTTTATTTTCTGTCAACTCTAAACTACGCAGTAAATAACACATTATAAAAGACATCCAGAAATAACATTAGGGCTCAAATGGAACCATCCATTACTTTTCCTTTCTCAAGCCTTTTAGAAGATGCTTTGTTGTTCCCTGAAGTATTTCGACTTATTTTGTTCCTCATCAGTTCTCTTTTTTTTCTCCCCTGCAGAAGCCCTCTCCTGTGCTGATGTTTGCAGGCCTTTTGAAAAAAAAAATAGACATACATCCCAAGATGAAAACACGAAAGAACAATATTTAAATGCAATATGCCTTTCTTCTGAAATCTGACTCCCACAAGCCTAGAAAGAACCTGCCACAGAATTCACACAAAAGGACACAATGGAATTGCAAAGTATTTATTTCGGTATTTATCTGCTTCATTTATACCCTGCCTTTCTCTCCAAAGAGGGCCCGAAGCAGCTCACATCGTTTTCCTCTCCACTTGATCCTCACTACAACCTTTTAATATCCTTTAATAACGTTGTGCTTATATACCGCTCTTCAGGACAACTTAACGCCACCACTCAGAGCGGGTAACAAGTCAACGTTATTTTTATTAACCTTGTGAGGTAGGTGAAGCTGAAAGCGAGTGACTGGGCCAAGATCACCCGGCGAACTTCTAGGGTAGAGGGGGAATTCGAACCCGGGCCTCCCAGATCGTAGTCCACTACAAAGTTGGCTCTTGTCTTTGGTGGGACTTCCACCGCAGCTGTGTGGCTGGTTCTTCTAGATTTAGCAGCCTAGAAATGGGGCCTGGGTACTCCTGGTGTGAGGACAGGTTCTTAGAGTTGCCCGCTCTAGGTTGGGAAGGACGTGGAGATTTGGGGGGTGGAGCTGGGGGAGGGTGGAGTTTGTGAAGGGGAGGGGCTTCTGCAGGATATAATGCCATAGGGCTCATCCTCCAAAGCAGCCATTTTCTCCAGGGGAACTGCTCTCTGTCACCTGGAGATCAGTTGTAATTCCAGGAGATCTCCAGCCACCACCTGGAGGCTGGCAACCCTACAGACTCTCCAGACAACAACGTTCCCCTGGAGAACGTGGCCATTTCAGAGTGCCACCTCTAACATTTGACTCCCTTGCTGAGCTCCCTTCCCTCTCCAAACTCCACCTTCCACAAATATCAAAGAATCTTCCAAATGAGAGTTGGCAAGAGTATTCATCTGCACTCCCTTTCCCTCAACACAGGCAGCTATCGTATAACAATTGTGGTCGCCCCTTGAGAGCCCAGGACCTCAGCCCAAGGTGCCCGCTCAGGCCGAGGGAAGAGCCTTAAATGTCCCGTTCGTTCTCCTTCGCCCCAGCTCAGCTTCCAGGAGTCCAGCTGGGTTCTGAGAAGTTCTCCTCTTGCCAGACAGCCTGTAGTGCTTCAATGCTGCCTCCCACCTCCACCGCCCGTTTCCTCTCCGGCCAGTGATGCCGCTTACCTGCTTCCAACCAGTCCCGCCTGATGGCTCGCTGCCGCTGGAATGAGCCACAGGCAAAAACGGGGAGGGGAAAATGGCGTCACGGAATGCGCAACATCACTTCCAGCTGAAGAACAAGGATGAGGGCAGAGGTTTGTTTCTAGAGTATCGCCATGATGCAATTTTTTTCCTCCCCATTTTCTCCCAGAGCCTCATAGGGCTCCAAGGACTGGCAATCCTGTCTCTAGCTCACTCATCATCATCAACGTGGTTGGGGTTTAGAAAGTGGTCTATGCTCCGTTATGCAAATGCTAAACTGTTATTGTGTTACTTAGTTAGTCAATTACTTTGCATAGGGTTATTTAGCTGTTGAGTTAAGTTTCCT
Source organism: Eublepharis macularius (assembly GCF_028583425.1). Taxonomy (NCBI): domain Eukaryota; kingdom Metazoa; phylum Chordata; class Lepidosauria; order Squamata; family Eublepharidae; genus Eublepharis; species Eublepharis macularius. The sequence continues at coordinate 2,649,727 of NC_072791.1, read as the reverse complement.
GCCGTGGAAAGGGGAGTCTTTATGCTTAATGAAGTGAGATTAGGATTCTCTATTGGGCAACCAGGTTTTTTGTGGGGGTGGCAATTAGCTAGAAACATATACCAAGGTTTTATTGCTCTTTATTTAGTTCACTCTCTAAGTTTAATCATCAAGATGTAGCCAGCTAGACAGCTATTCTTCATTCTCTTGTCAATGTAACCTTTTAACCCTAATATATAGTAAAGTATTTTTCAAGAGCTAAACACGGGAGTCTGTTCTTATCATGTCCTAATGTGCAATACTCAACTCTGCTGTTTAATTCCTGCGAATGTCCCCATTGGCAAGAGGGCCAACATTTGTTCCCGGGCCTTCTCGTTCAGGCAAGCCCCGCATGATGCTGTTTGGCCAGCAGCCATTCTCCCCAGCCTCCGTCCTATTACCTGACAGTGTTTCAACCCAGGGGTGCCCAAGAAAGGAATCTTCTGTGCATGAAAGACGAGCTCTGCCATTGAGTCACTGAGTCCTCCCAACATGTGGCTGGGGGTCTTGCTCTGGCCCTTTGGAGAACAAGAGGGGGCTTCCTTCCTCTAGTTCTCAGTAGAGTCTCCCAAAGCACAACTTCAGGGACTGGCATGCCGTTTTCTTGCACCCTTGGAGAGGGGAAAAAGCAGTGATTGGCCGAGTCACTGCTGCGTCACACCAAGCCATTGTCATATTTGGATAACAGCATTTCCTCATTTGATTGGGCAGAGGGGTCTGTTGGCACCATGGCACCTTCCAACACCTTCCCTGATGCCCACTACGTGTTTTTATGAAGTGGGCAGAGCCATATGGGGCTTATTTTCCTATTTATTTACCTTTGTTATAGACTTCATTTCTCATTGAGACTCAAGAAGGATTACGTAGAATGTCAATACAAGCAGCAGCTGGGACATTCAATGGACAATACAACAGGGGGTACGGATTGTAGAAATTTGAAAACAAGCAGAACTCGAATACGGAGCAGACACGATGCCAAAAGAAACGGCAATTTAACAGGACATATGAAAATCCCTGCTTGCGACGTGGCATTCATATGCAGCCTCAGCATTTCTGTCATGCCACGTCCAGCAGAGCTGAGAAATGATATTTCGGTATCTAAGGACTGGATCCAAAGTTATGAAGCCAGCTGGAAAATTCTTTGGACGCCTGGAGAGCCACATCTAAGCGCTACGCACTCATTGGTGTCACACAGGCGAAGGGCTGTGGTGGTTGCTGACCGGGCTCTTAAAGATGCACGACATCAGTTGCAAACTTCAGTCTAAACCTTCAGCTCACCACAATTCTGGGGTTAGGAATCTGTAATGGGGCAAGACCAGCTATGACAATCCAGCGTGGTCCAAAGCAAGACATCCACTCTGTGGTGCGATTGCAAAATGCAGGCAGCCCAATACAGAGAGGTCCTTAAAGCAGCTTCATAAAGGAGCTTCCTGCCCTCCAGGTAGGGGCCCAGAGGGGCCAAGCTGTCTGAGATGATGGGATTCCGAGGTCGGGGTGCCAGATTCATCGTTTCACTCTAAGAAGCAGTCGCAGGAGGGCAAGTCTGGACTGGGGATCTTGGGGAAGAAGGTGAACTCTTCCCTACTGCGCAGCTTCACCAGTCCAAAAATGCCCCACCCCCATAATGCAGGTGGAGGGAGGGCGTTTTTTTCTGCCCAGGCCAGCAAGGCACAGTGAGGAGAGCACCAATGTGCAGCAGAAGTGTATTGGCCCCGTCTGGACTCAGTGAGAGTGAGGTCTCCTCCGGAGGAGAGGAGCCTTGTGTAGCCCGCCAGGACTCCTCAGGAGATGAGGAGTTCTGTGTAGCCAGCCCTAGCCTTGACTCAGCGGAAGCCGGTGATCAGGAACAACAGCTGTTGGATGATTGGAGCTCACAGGCAGCAGCTGAGCCAGAGGCACCAGCACCCTCTGGCCCCAATACCACAGGGGAAGCTCAGCCAGGCACATCCAAGGCTACAGGTGCAGCCCAGCCAAGGGCCTCCACCACCACCCAGGTTCACCCATGTCCAAAGAACACCGCAGGCAATGCCAGAGATTGGAACTGCAGGAGAGACGGCGCAGTGCTCGCCTCTTGAGCCAACCCCAGCTGCTGGAGAGTGACGATGAGTAGCGTCAGGATGGAGCCCCAGCAGCTGGCTGAAAACCACGCCTGGCTATAAGAGCCAGTCTGGAGGAACTGCCAGGCGTGGAAGCAACGTGTCGATTACCTGCGACCACTTCCTGGAATGGTGCATCTTGTTCTTGCTTGCATCTTGACTTGATACCCTCGTGCTCTGACCTACGGACTGGACTAGACTTGGCTTGGCTTTTGGACTCTGGACACACCCCTGGCATTTACCTTGTGCTCTGACTGCGGACTGGACCTGGCTTTTGAATCTTGAATGCTCCTTTGGCCTCGTGTTAGTGCTTGGACTATCCGCTTGGGCGAGCCCAGCCCATGACAGGAGGCTGGCTGGCTCCTAAACATTAGCAGCACGGGAGGGGACCAGCGTCTCATTCGGGACCTATTACCACAGGGGCTTGGATCAGATGGGAGGCTGTGCAGCCTAGGAGGGGGTGGCTTAGGGCTGCCAACCTCCAGGTGAGGTATACAAACAAGTAGAAAACGACACGTGAAGGAAATAAAATAAACTTAATATAATGCACAATGAGAAAATAATTCAACGATTCTAATAAAACTTGCTTAGGCACAGTGAAAAGACATGATTGAATGGATTCAAAATGTAAGTAATAATAAACAATAAAGCAAACGTTGCACCAACTCAAGCCGCTGTTGTAAACCAACAAAGTATGAAGTCCTTACGGTCAAAATAATTCACAATGGTAAATTCCACATGCGGAGAATATCCCACAGGTAAGTCTCCAAGGTAAGTAACCATTGATAATTTCCAAATGCCGCCATGTTTGACTTTTGCTTTTTGACTGTTCACCTTATGAGATATTAACAGAGAGCAGTGAATTTACGATTGTAATGTGGTGGATTTGTAACTGCCCCAGGTACCTCTGCTGGCCCTGATTGTCGGGCGGACGGGTTGCGTCCTTAGGGGCGTCCCGACTTTCTCTGCACCACCTGTAAAAGAATAAATAGAACAGGAAGAAATGATGAAACAACATACGGATCTGACAGTTACTTACCTTGGAAACTATTAACTAGGACCAACCAAAAGGTCACAAAACACGTTGCAGACTTTTGAATTCACCAGCACACCTCACAGGGGATGATGTTAGAAAAAATTTTAAAAATCAAGGGAGGGGAGATTTTTCAGGTCAGGAAGGATCTTGAGCCCTGGTCTTGCTAACCTCCTGTGAAAGATGCTACCTGCAGCTTCTCTGATGTGCCCCCTTGTAACACCGCACCCACCTTTGGCTGGAAGGTAAAGCCTGAGGGATCTCCATTCCTACTCATGTCTGAAAAAGGGGGCTGTGATTCTTGGAAACTTACACCCTGAAAATCTTGTTCGTCTCTAAGGTGCCACTGGACGCAAATCCTGCTGTTCTACTGCAGACCAGCACAGCTACCTGCCCAACTAGGCAGCTTCTGCTGTTCTTATTGAACAACATCTAGTTGCTCTGGGGCAGGTCTTTTTTTCTGCTGGAACACGGGAGAACGGAGTTCCGGCACCTCTTGAAAATGGTCACATGGCCGGTGGCCCCACCCCCTGATCTCCAGACAGAGGGAAGTTTAGATTGCCCTCCATGCCAGCAGCACGGAGGACAATCTAAACTCCCCTCTGTCTGGAGATCAGGGGGCGGGGGGCCCGGCCATGTGACCATTTTCACCAAGGGCAATTTAAACTTTAAAAACTTCCCCCCTTGTTCCAGCTGACCCAAAGTGATGTCATTGTGCGGTCCTGGGAGCGTGCACGCACTTTGCGTGTGCACATGTGGTACCAGGGGCACCACCTCCCGCCAGGAGTTGCCTCCTGTGCTGGCAACCCCCATAAAAAAAGCCATGCTCATGGGACTGCCAATCCAGCAAGGAAAGGCGACTTTGGTGCACCTTCTGTTCTGCTTAGGGGGGGGGGGCATTTTCTTTACCCTAAAAATGGAAGAGCTATAGCAATTCTTGGGGAATCGCTGGAAGTTTGAGAGGGAGTGGTGAAGACAATCGAAGAGGACGAAAAGTCTGCCAGGTCAATTTATTTGGACTTAAGTGGCCTGCTTCATTGAGAGTAAATCCGTCTCTGAGTTCCCGCTGCTGCCAAGGGCCCATCGCTCACTTGGCCTTGAGAAGAAGCACTTGATGGTTTCTGTTATTAATCTGAATCCATCAGGAGAGGAGATCGAACTGCCTGACCTTTGGGGGAGAGGCACAAGCCCGATGCCTGCCAAGCAGTCCGCACTAATTAGAGTGAGTCCCCGTGCTCGAGCTGAAGAGCACCTTCATTAGCATCTCGGGGTCAGTTTCTATTTTAGCTCCTTCTTCCCCAGCCGCAGACAGAATCTCCTATGAGAAGTGTGTCGGACTTGTCATTCTGAGGGCAGGAACACTGGCGTGACGGCACACATCGCAGAACGGGCGCAAATCTGCTCACTGCTTCTCACTCACAAGCTGCAACAGGCTACCTTGCATTGCGGTAAGGTGTGGTGGCCAAATTGGGTGCCCTCAAGTGTGTCAGATAAAGATGTCTCTCTGGGAACCAAGATCAAGATAATCCAAGCTATGGTATTCCCCATGGCTATGTATGGATGTGAAAGATGGACAATGAAGAAAGCTGACAGGAATAATAATAAATAATAATAATAACATTCAATTTATATACTGTCCCTTAGGACAATTAATGCCCACTCAGAGCGGTTTACAAAGTATGTTATTATTATCCTCCCCACAACAATCACCCTGTGAGGTGGGTGGGGCTGAGAGAGCTCCAGAGAGCCGTGACTGACCCAAAGTCACCCAGCTGGCTTCAAGCGGAGGAGTGGGGAATCAAACCCGGCTCTCCATATTAGAGTCCCATGCTCTTAACCACTACACCAAAGTGGAAGAAAATTGATTCATTTGAAATGTGGTGCTGGAGGAGAGTTTTGTGGACAGCCAAAAAGACAAGTGAGTGGGGACTAGATCAAATCAAGCCTGAATTCTCCCTAGAAGCTAAAATGACAAAACTGAGGCTATCGTACTTTGGTCACATCATGAGAAGACCAGATTCTCTGGGAAAGTCAATAATAAAAGTGAAAGGCAGTAGGAAAAGAAGAAGACCTAAAGTGAGATGGCTTGACTCAATAAAAGAAGCCACGTCCTCCAGTTTGCAGAATCTGAGCAAAACTGTTAAAGACAGAACGTTTTGGGGGTCTTTCCTTCATAGGGTCTCCATGAGTCGGAGGAGACTTGGCAGCACATAACACATAAACACACAAGTGTGTCAGAGTGGAGAACACAGAGATCGAACCGACAGGGCACAACTCTGCCAGACGTTCTCCTGCACAACGCTCATCTTTTGGATAAGGCTCACACAGGGAAGAGTCCTCGAAAGCATGAAGAATAATCCAGCAGTGGAATCAGCTGCCCGGGGATGTGGTGGGTCCCCCCTCGTTGGCAGTCTTCAAGGAGAGGCTGGGCGACTCCTTGTCGGGGATGCTTTAGGCTGTTCCAGCACTGGACGGGGGGGGGGGTGGACTAGATGCTCTGACAGGACCCTTCCAACTCTATAACTCATTGGTCAAGCACAAGCTCATTGGTCCAAGACCCAGTTCCTGGCATCTCTGGTGGAGGGAAGGTGTTGAAGACAACATTCCTCCACCTGAGACCCAGCAGAGCCATTGCTAAGGAGACAGCACTGAACTAGAGGAACCAGCATAAGGCAGTTTCATGCATTTCAGGGGTTCTGAGGATGGTGGGTTTTATAAGGGAAGCAGAAGCTGAGCAAGGAGAGGGTGCTAGGATATGAAATACTGCAGCACCTTCATCTACCGTGGAGCTGTGTCAACCCTTCTGTCATGAAAGAGTTAAGCTGATGTTTGTGTTAGCCAATGACAGCAAGTTTAGCATAAGACCAATTAAGTGTAGAGTAGTCTCTTCCCACTAATAAAGGGGTGGTATTATTATCCTCAATAAAGTGAACCTAGGATTGACTATTGGTTGATCAATTTATCGGGGCGCAATTAAGCCTATACTGCAGGTCTGAATGGGTTCAGTTATGGAATCAGTTGCTGTTAGAGATACGGAGATGAAAGGACAGGGAGAGAAAAAGTGAGAGACCAACGGAGAAGCAAGATGGAATTTAGACAGACTGTTGTTATTTTCTTTGTTATTTGATGTTCACACGCGTGTTTGTGTCGCTTAGTTTCTGCTGTGTTTTTACTCACTCTGCTAAACTTTACCAACAACCTGGGTGATTTGATGAAGGCTGGGAGACATCTGGAAGAGCATTGGCAGAAAACCCATATTGAATCTGACAGTGTGTCCTATAAAGCTCATTGGTGTCACAGGAGAAAAGAGCAAGAGTCCCGAGGGACCTATAAGACTAACAAAATTTGTGGTAAGGGGTAAGCTTTCATGAGTCACAGCTCACTTCTTCAGTTGTGATTCTTTCACAAAGTCTTTCGCTGATAAAGCATCTCTTTAATATGTTCTGAATTGGATGCTGGTTATAACATAGTTCAGAGAGAAGATGTGTCTAATGCATTGTCTGGTACATTTATGGACCATTTCAGTCCAGTTACCATGATGGATGTCGACAGGATCTTGGGATCTATGAAAGCCACTACTTGTGCTCTGGATCCCTGCCAGCTGCTGAAACCATGTAAGGTTCGCATTAGCGAGCCCTTGGAGTCCGTCATGCATCAGTAACTAGTCAAGGTATTTTCCCTTGGCAATTCAAAGAGGCCGTTAGGTACCCATTACTTAAACTATTACTAGAGAAATATGATGATGATGATGATGATGATGATGATGATGATGATGATGATGATGATGATGATGATGATGATGATGATGATAACAACAACAACAACAACAACTGCACTTATATGATGTGACCAATTATTGACTTTTCTCTGATCTGTCCCTTCTGGCATGGTGAGCGAGGGAGCAGGGGCCGATCAACTCCAGGTCTTTCTGTTTTGTTTTTGTTTTTTTAATTATTGGATGGGTCAGTATACACAAATCATAATATTCAATATCAATATCCATCACATTATATCACTCCCACCCATTCCCCCCCTTTTCAGTTGACTTCCAACAGTTTTCCATTCCCTTCATCTACATTACATCACTATCTCCTATAATATTAATTTCTACATTATAATATATAGTATAACATATCTATATCTACCATGTTTAAAATAAGTCTCTAATATTACTTTCAAGACTATAATATAAAATATACTATATCATTCTTACTTATACACTATCCATATTTTTACCTCTAACTACTATAGAGTAAAGATCTATTCTCTCCTCTTAACAACTATCCGAAGACCACATTTTGCCTTTCATGTCCCACTTTTTTCCCACATAATTCTTAAGTTTCTCCCAACTCATAACATATTCCACAGTATCTCGTTCTTTCAACTTCCTTGTTAGCTTGTCCATTTCTGCCATGTTTAGTCGTTTCAGAATCCAATCTTCCACTGATGGTATCTCTTGAGTCTTCCACAACTGTGCATAAGACATCCTAGCCGCAGTAATCATATAAAACACCATTGTTCTGTCCATTCTATCAAATTCTTCTAGGTTCATACTTAATAACAACAATTCTGGGTTCTTAATCACATTTTTCCGTAAAATATCTGACCTAACCTCTACAATTTCCCCCCAGAATTGTTTAGCTTTTTCACAAGTCCACCACATATGATAAAAAGAACCATCATGTTTTTTACCCTTCCAGCACTTATCTGACATTTGACTATTGCCACTTGCTAACTTTTTTGGCGTTAAATACCGTCTGTACATCATTTTATCACCTCCAGGTCTTACTGGATCCTTTTCAGTCTGGTCTCAGGCTGGGCTATGGGATGGAGACAATGCCGGCAGCCTTCGTTGATAACCTCTCTCTGACTACATTTATTTTATTTATTTATGTCATTTCTAGTCCGCCTTTCTCACTGAGACTCAAGGCAGATTACACAGTTTTAAGTTAGTACCGTCAGTTTCAAGGACAGACAAAGGCCTCTTTGTTGCTAGTACTGGATTTATCAGCAGCCTTTGAGGCTCTGGACCATGCCGTCTTGTTAAGACAAAGCAGAGATTAAAGGATGTGCTTTGGATCAATTCAAATTGTTCCTTACGGATAGCACTCAGAGGATTGCTTTTGCAGACCTGTGGTGGTCATCAGCAGCGTGGAATATGTTCTATGGGGTTCTTCAGGGTGCAGTCCTATTCCCCATGCTATTTAATCTCTATGCAAAGCTCTCAGGAGAAATTGTCCATGATTTTGGAGTTGGCTGTCATTAATACACGGGTGACACCCAGCTCTCTATGTCTTTGTCCAAATTGCCTGATGATTCAGTAAAGGTCATCTCGCTTTTACTGCATTGCCTTCTAGCTTTGTGCTTTCACTTTCTGTATTGTTTATTGTATTCCTTGCCTCGGGCAGTTTGTTGTTTGCATTCTTTTCTAATTCTGTAATCTTAATGCAATTGCATTGTTCATTGGTTGCCTTATGCTGTCTGAGGGTATTGTTTTATATTCTGTAATCTGCCTTGAGTCTCAGCAAGAACGGCAGGTTACAAATAAAGTGAGTGAGCGAGAGAGAGAATGAACGAATGAACCATTCAGGTGAGTAGGGATGTGCGTTTCGGCATTCAGAATGCCGAAAGAATGCCGAAATAAAAGTGTTTCGGCTTCTTTCGGGGAATGCCGAAACGTTTCGGGGAATGCCGAAACGTTTCGGGTAGCCGAAAGAAAAAAGCCGAAACGTTTCGGGATTCTTTCGGCTTTCTTTCGGCTTTTCAATGGGAAAATGCCTCCGTCTTCCCGGACGTCTGGGGGAGGCATTTTCCCACCGAATAAGCCCAAAATTGGTGGGGACCTTCCTCTAACCCTTCTCTAACAACCACCCAAGTTTCAGACAGATTGGACTTTGGGGGGCCATGTTATGGCCCCCCAAAGCAGGTCCCCCCATCCTCCCATAAGAAAGCGAAGGAGCAGCATATTGTTAGCATGCTGCTGCTAATCTTCTTCATTATTTCCTATGGGGAAAAAATGAAGAAGCAGGCTTCCTTTGCCAGGGGTGGCATTTTGCATGCAAAATGCCCCCTCACCCTCAGGGGCCCTTCTCCCACCCCTCCTCCCACCCCCCACCAAGGCTCAGCCTGCTCCCACTTGGGGGGGGCCATTTCATGGCCTCCCCAAGTAGGTGCTCTAATCTCTACCACTGACAGCTGGGGGAGGCTTGTGTTGCCAGGGGTGGCATTTTGCATGCAAAATGCCCCCCAGCCCTCTGGGGCCCTTCTCCCACCCTTCCTCCCACCCCCCACCCAGGCTCAGACTGCTCCCACTTGGGGGGGGCATTTCATGGCCTCCCCAAGTAGGTCCTCTCAGCCCCTAAAGTCCACCCCTTACAGCCCCACACAAACCCAATTCCCCCCCAGCTGCCACACACAGACCCAAATCCCCACATTAGCCCCTCACAGACCCAAATCCACCCCCACCTGCCCCACACCCATAACCCCAGGAACAGGCTGGCAAAGGCCAGCCCTCTCCCTTTGTTCCCTATGCTGGGAACTTCTAAACTCTCTTTCCCTGGGCAATTCTGCACAGCCCAGGGGTGCCACAATGGTGGGCACACTTCTGAGTGCCAGCTGGTCCCTGTGAAAGAGCACCTGAACCACAGACACCCTCCCTCAAATTCCCCCACCACCTACAGAGATGGCTGGCCAGCCAGCCCCATTGTTCCCTATGATGGGAACCAACTGCACAACAAAGAATAAAACAAGAACAACACAAAATAAAGTTTTTAAAAAATTATTTTCTCCCTTCCAAAGTACAAGTAGGCAAAGCATTATGACACATTACACCAGCAGTCCCCCACACAGAAAAATAACACAACTCACTTAACATCAGAGAATCACAAAGCATGATTCCTGTCAAAAACACTTTATTTCTTGAACAGCTTTAGGTTACACAGCAGGGGGGAACACCAAAGGGCATGGCAGCACTATCTTACACAAAAATAACACAACTCACTTAACATCAGAGAATCACAAAAACACAATTCCTGGCAAAAACACTTTATTTCTTGAACAGCTTTAGGTTACACAGTAGGAGGGCACAACAGGGCATGATAGCAATGTACTACAAAAAATGATACAACCCACTTCACCGTTTTTGACAGCAATTGTGTTTGTGTGATTCTCTGATGTGAAGTGAGTTGTGTTATTTTTGTGTAGTACACTGCTTTCCTGCTCTGTGGTGCCTTCCTACTGTGTAACCTAAAGCAGTTACAGAAATAAAGTGCTTTTGACAGCAATTTTTTGGGGTGATTCTTTAATGTGAAGTGAGTTGTGTTATTTTTGTGTAAGATACTGCTTCCATGCCCTTTGGTGTTCCCCCCCTGCTGTGTAGCCTAAAGCTGTTCAAGAAATAAAGTGTTTTTGACATGAATTGTGCTTTTGTGATTCTCTGATGTTAAGTGAGTTGTGTTATTTTTGTGTAAGATAGTGCTGCCATGCCCTTTGGTGTTCCCCCCTGCTGTGTAACCTAAAGCTGTTCAAGAAATAAAGTGTTTTTGACAGGAATCGTGTTTTGTGATTCTCTGATGTTAAGTGAGTTTTGTTTTAATTTTTCTGTGTGGGGGACTGCTGGTGTAATGTGTCATAATGCTTTGCCTACTTGTACTTTGGAAGGGAGAAAATAATTTTTTTAAAACTTTATTTTGTGTTGTTCTTGTTTTATTCTTTGTTGTGCAGTTGGTTCCCATCATAGGGAACAATGGGGCTGGCTGGCCAGCCATCTCTGTAGGTGGTGGGGGAATTTGAGGGAGGGTGTCTGTGGTTCAGGTGCTCTTTCACAGGGACCAGCTGGCACTCAGAAGTGTGCCCACCATTGTGGCACCCCTGGGCTGTGCAGAATTGCCCAGGGAAAGAGAGTTTAGAAGTTCCCAGCATAGGGAACAAAGGGAGAGGGCTGGCCTTTGCCAGCCTGTTCCTGGGGTTATGGGTGTGGGGCAGGTGGGGGTGGATTTGGGTCTGTGAGGGGCTAATGTGGGGATTTGGGTCTGTGTGTGGCAGCTGGGGGGGAATTGGGTTTGTGTGGGGCTGTAAGGGGTGGACTTTAGGGGCTGAGAGGACCTACTTGGGGAGGCCATGAAATGGCCCCCCCAAGTGGGAGCAGTCTGAGCCTTGGTGGGGGGTGGGAGGAAGGGTGGGAGAAGGGCCCCAGAGGGCTGGGGGGCATTTTGCATGCAAAATGCCACCCCTGGCAACACAAGCCTCTCCCAGCTGTCAGTGGTAGAGATGAGAGCAGAGCACCTACTTGGGGAGGCCATGAAATGCCCCCCCAAGTGGGAGCAGGCTGAGCCTTGGTGGGGGGTGGGAGGAGGGGTGGGAGAAGGGCCCCAGAGGATTGGGGGGCATTTTGCATGCAAAATGCCACCCCTGGCAACACAAGCCTCCCCCAGCTGTCAGTGGTAGAGATTAGAGCACCTACTTGGGGAGGCCATGAAATGGCCCCCCCAAGTGGGAGCAGGCTGAGCCTTGGTGGGGGGTGGGAGGAGGGGTGGGAGAAGGGCCCCTGAGGGCTGGGGGGCATTTTGCATGCAAAATGCCACCCCTGGCAAAGGAAGCCTGCCTCTTCATTTTTTCCCCATAGGAAATAATGAAGAAAGATTAGCAGCAGCATGCTAACAATATGCTGCTCCTTCGCTTTCTTATGGGAGGATGGGGGGACCTGCTTTGGGGGGCCATAACATGGCCCCCCAAAGTCCAATCTGTCTGAAACTTGGGTGGTTGTTAGAGAAGGGTTAGAGGAAGGTCCCCACCAATTTTGGGCTTATTCGGTGGGAAAATGCCTCCTCCAGGCGTCCTGGAAGACGGAGGCATTTTCCCTTAGAAAAAAGCCGAAAGAATGCCGAAATAATGCCGAAAGAATCCCGAAAGCCGAAAGCCGAAAGAGATTCTTGTTTCGGCTTTCGGCTTTAACGATAGAGAATCTTCTTTCGGCTTTCTACTTTCGGCTATAGCCGAAAATTTTTGGCTTGCACACCCCTACAGGTGAGTCTGTCTTTCTAAAAACCAAGAGAGTATTAATTACTTGTTAAACCAAGGAGACCCTTGCAAAAGCTTATATCCAACTGGCAGCTTCTTATTGGAACTGAATACTGCTTGTTCCTAGGACTGTCTTGTCTTGCATTTATCTTTGCACAAGGTAATATGATAGCCCACACTGTCAGCCAGTGCGGTGTAATGGCCAGAGTGTCAGACCCGGGAAACTTCAAGTCCAAATCCTCATTTTGCCATAGAAGTTTGCTGAATGACCTTGGGCTATCACACGCTGTTGGCCTAGCCTACATCACAGGGTTGTTCTGAGGATAAAATAGGGATAATGATATAAGCTTGTTTGGATCCACACCGGTGTGAAAATGGGGTACAAATGAAGTAAGTAAGTAAATAAATGCGTCTCAGTCATTAGGAATGTAGGTCATTTGAAATCTCCTATTCTGCCCTCCCAGGGGGCACCAGAGCAGGGAAGAGGAGGCCTATTACTGCATCTGTAACATTAACAGACATGTAAAATATTTCAAGTATGCAGTAGAACAGCAGGATTTGAGTCCAGTGACACCTTAGAGACCAACAAGATTCTCAGATCTGAAGAAGGGAGCTTTGACCCTCGAAAGCTTATACCCTGAAAATATTGTTAGTCTCTCAGGGGCCACTGAACTCAAATCCTGCTGTTCTACTTCCTGGATTTAGCTGTCAGGAAAATCCAGGAGGAAAATTATTACAACATCCAACAATACTTGGATCCAGTCTATTATACTGCCTGCCCAGGCAGAAGTCTAGGGGCACCTTAAATTCTACCAACATTTATTCCAACCCGCGCTCTTGTGAGTCAGAGTTAACTTCTTCAAATGCTGTGAAGAGGAGGTCATTTTGGGAATTCTTATAATATGGTGGGAAATGGAGGCATTTGGGCAGAGAAAAGCTTTGTGCTGATCTTGTCATAAATTTTTCAGATATAATTCTCTAGATAAGGGACTGGAACGGATTGGGTTGTTATACACATTGGATGCTGCAAGAGTTCAGAAGTTCTAGCCTCTCTGTTATGGGGTGAAGATAAACAAAAGTGTAATGAAATAGAATAAACAATAAAGCAAGAAGTAGTCTGAAACATTAGAAAATTAATTGGCATCAGTAAATGATTATTGTATAATACAATTTTTTAAGAATAGCCAGTTAAAGTTTCTTAAAGGTGGCTCCTGATGAGCTATTGGAAATTATGGTGAGTAAAAAAAATCCATGTCTTTGTTTAAGCCAAGATGACAATTTCTGTATGAGTTCTAATTCAGCATTTTCATGTTGTCTATTCCCTTTGAAGTTGGGTGTTTGGGGGGGGGGTGTTTGTTTTTTGTTTGTATGTTTTGTAGTACAGCAACTTTCAGCAAGTTTTTAAAGTCAAATTTATGTTCATAGAGTCTCTCTGGGTGGGAACCAAACTGTTTGCCCAATGCAGACAGAGGAAGGGCATCGCTGGCACATGTTGGCATGGATGATACACAAGTGAAAGAGCCCAAGATGGCACCTTAGTAGTATCTCCTGGCAAAGTTGGCATCTAGCTCTGTTGCATGGTTTGGTTCTGCGGCTTGACATTAATCTCCAGCCTTTCCAGCAGTCCTTTTGCTTGGCGATGAAAGAAACTGCTTTTGATGTGGCTTGAATATATGGAGGTGCGGGAGAATGTTTGCAAAGTGCTACTTGAAATATTTTGAAGTGATGGTGGTAAATCACTTCTATGCAGCACACAGGGCTAGTTTACAGCTACCAGGGGAACACACCGAGTCTCTGTGACTTCAGGCCAGGAGTGTTTCTACAGAACTAACTCATGTTTACGGCTCCCGGAAATCTTAGCAACCGACAACAAAATTTATTTCTTTTTTTAAGCGACTCTTGACCTTAAGAAAACCATTTGAAACACCTTCCCCCCCCCCTTTACAGAAAATAAATTCTCTTTGCTTCTTTTTCCACCCAAAGTTTGATCATCTGTCTGTTCTGCAGCGCGATTAAAGTTACACTTACAATAAAACTGTTTTATTTGGTAGGTAATTGTAAGTAGAAGCAGTGACTCCTGTTTCCAAATGTCTTACTTTATTATCCTCCTTCGGAAAGGTCTTAATATTTATGTGATTTACTGATCACTTAAAACGTCAACCCAGCCATTAGGAGATGCATTTCACCACACGTCGCCTAATTTCGAAGTACATAATTTCTTTATAAACAGACACATTATGCCGAAACATTAATTAAGTCCCCTTTTCCTCCCCATTAGAAGTTGCATTTTGGAGACAGCGCCGTCATTGGGGCTGGCAAATGATGAATGACCGGGCCAGGCGTATGAAGAGATGGAAGTTCTGAAGCGATCCAACAGGGACCCAAATGCATTATATCACCGGGGGGGGGGGGGGCTGTGATTTGTGGGGAGGAAGAGGTGAAAGATCTGATAAATAATACAGGACTTTTGCACCTCTCCCCCCTGGAACAATCAGTAGAGCACTATCAATGTTGTCTTTAAAAGCCGTCTTTTTATCGTTCTGGGGTTCAGAGGAAACTCTTCAAAAGGCACCTTCCCAAGGGGCAGTCCTCTGTGACTCGGTTGCCGCAAGGAACACAAAGGAGTCTTGCGACCCCCTCAGATGCAGCAAACGGATTAATTGTGGCCGAAGAGTAACAGCCCCCCCTCCTCAGATGCCTCTCATGAACTTGACTCTGGTCCATGGAAGTGGGGGGGGCAATAAATCAGCACATCTTTGTGGTGCCATGAAACCATGGCCAGTTCACCAGTCAATAACAATAACAACAACAACAACAACATTCGATTCATATGCCGCCCTTCAGGTTGACTTAACACCCACTCAGAGCGGTTTACAAAGTATGTTATTATTATTCCCACAACAACAAACACCCTGTAAGGTGGGTGGGGCTGAAAGAGCTCTGAAAGAGCCGTGACTAGCCCAAGGTCACCCAGCTGGCTCCAAGTGGAAGAGTGGGGAATCAAACCTGGTTCTCCAGATTAGAGTCCCGCACTCTTAACCGCTACACCAAATTGGGTTACCAATAGGAGGCAGAGGGAGAAACTTTCCAAAATAGTGTCCCATGATGTCATGGCATCACTTCCAGCGTATAACTGGAAGTGAGAGTACTGTATTGCAGAACATTCTAGGATTCCCCTGAAATTCTGTGATAAACCATAGAGTTTCAGTGAAGTCCTAGAGTGCCCTGCAATGTGGTGGCATCACTTCTGGTTATGCAGCCAGAAGTGATGTCATGGCATCGTGGGACACCCTCTCTCTCTTCCATCCCCCATTTGGACCTGGGCTCAGAATCCCTCTCTGCTGTGTAGCTCTCTGGCTAACTGTAGGCAAATCCTTGCCCCTCAGAGCCAAACGAGAAGTTACGGCGGTCCAACCTGTGGCCGCTGATGTCATTTTAAAGGAGAACTTAGCCATTTAAAAATTGCCTGAGCCTTTTCTACTGCCCACAGTTTTGGGGGGGCTGTTTCAGCTCTTGAAGAAGGAGTGGGGGGGGGACCAGATCACGTGGTGCTGCTGTGCCATGGGACCAATCAGATTCCGGCCTTCGCAGCAATTTTTAAATGGCTAAATTCTTTTCTAACATTCCCTTGATGGCCACTGATTGGACCTGTGACCACCACAACATTTATTTATTTATGAGCCAAGCTACAAGTGCCTTTTTTCACGTGGAGAACACTTGATTGTTTTCACAAGTTTTCCTGGGAACTGAAGTCCGAGTGTCCTTCCCCTCTCTGTTAGAATCGCTGCCTGAAGAGCAAAAGAAAGCCGGCTGCAGCAGCAGCTTTTGCAAATGGTTCCTCCAGTCAGAACAAGCCTGCTGGACAAGAGGGCTCTCAACGATCGTTTGGGGGCGGGCAGCTGCTACTTTCTCCCTGGGCGTCCTGCTCCTGGGGAGCTGCTCTGGAGAAAGCCGCCGTGTTGGTGAAGCTCCAGCCGCAGCAACAGCGGAAGAATCCGCTGCTGCTCTAACATGCCCTCTTTCCAGTTTTTCTCCAGGAGCTCAGGAGTAGGGGAAAGGGGACACCTCTGCTTTCCTCTGGCCCCCTAATTGTCACCATTAAGTGGCACCCGTTCCTGAAACAAAGGAGTTAGCCGTGTTAGTCTGTAGTAGCAAAATAGTAAAGAGTCCAGTAGCACCTTAGAGACTAACCAACTTTATTGCAGCATAAGCTTTTGAGAGCCACAGAGAGCTGTGGCTCTTGAAAACTTATGCTACAATAAAGTTGGTTAGTCTCTAAGGTGCTACTGGACTCTTTATCATTCCTGAAAGAAACTCATCTCCCTACCAAACCCAAGCCAGCTAAAAAGCTGATTTACTTGACATTAGAGTATACAACAAATTAGATGCCCACTGGGGCAGGCATTGTAAAGAGAAAAGGGGGTGCTTGCATCAATATTATCAGGCAGCTGGGAACTCTGAAAGAGAGATAATATAGTAGGAAGCAGAAGCGACTAACGAAGAAGGAAGTCCGATTCCAAAACACAAGGGCCGTTTCCAGACGGCCCCCCGCCTCGCGAAACGTCGCGCGTCGTCGCGCGTCGTCGCGCAGAAAACGCGAAATATCGCGTTTTCTCGCACGAGTTTTGCGCGACGTCGCGCAAAACTCGCGCGAGAAAACGCGATATTTCGCGTTTTCTGCGCGACGACGCGCGACGACGCGCGACGTTTCGCGAGGCAGGGGGCCGTCTGGAAACGGCCCTGCTCAAAAGCATTATATTAGTATGCTCGAGAAACTGAAAGCTATTTTCCCAAGGGCCACTAAAAATGCCTTGTCTTTGAGCATTCGCAGTAGATTGTTTACAGTTCACAGTTAGGGATGATCACATAGTAATAATAATAACAAAAACAACAACATTCAATTTATATACTGCCTTTCAGGACAATTTAATGCCCACTCAAAGTGGTTTACAAAGTATGCCATTATTATCCCCACAACAATAATCACCCTGTGAGGTGGGTGGGGCTGAGAGAGCTCTGAGAGAGCTGTGACTGACCGAAGGTCACCCAGCTGGCTTCAAGTGGAGGAGTGGGGAATCAAACCTGGCTCTCTAAATTAGAGTCCTGCTGCTCTTAACCACTACACCAAAGTGGCCCAGGCTGCAGTTCCCAGAGAGAAGTGCCCTTGGAGGCGTGAGAAGGCATGCTCTTGCTTTTGTGGGACTGTCTACTTACCCACCTCTGACCTCCCCATTTACCTGTATATTTGTCAATCAACCCTTTCTTATCAAAGGGGCCATGAGACTTCAGTACTCGCTTTTCGCAATGATCCTGCCAACACCAGACACTCCTGGGAAATCCCTGCATGTTCTATTTTGTCCCCTTTCATACCCCTTTTGAATCCACCCACCATCTCCCCCTTTTATTCCTATAATAAACCTTTTTTATAAAGACCGGGTTTTTTTTATTTCCTTAGTACAACCCGTTCCTCTGGGATATTTCTCTTCCCTACGTGCCAAATCACCTGAGTGCTACGTAGTTCATTATATTTTCCTGGATTTCCACCTTGTTACTTGGTTATTTTGCTGGAAGGGCACCTTCTCAGCAGGTCAGTCTAGGTGTATTCAGAAGGCACCTGAGTGGTGGCAGCCAGTTCCCAGTGAAACCCTGGGAGTGCCCAAGAAGGAAAGACCTCTTCCCCCACCCCCCTTCTTAACCATGAAAACAGATGGGAAGACTTCCTGTGCTCCAGCCTTTGGCTTAGGGTGTGTGGAGTTATTTCCCATCGTCGACTGCCTAATGAAAACAAACCTTTTCCCAGTGGAAAAATCACTTGCTCATAGACAGCCGCAATCCATTCATTAACTTGCATGCAACTGAATTACCTGTGCTAATTAGCAAGTGACCAGAAACATAAACCTTTCTTGGAGATGGCTAAAGCTGCTTGTAGCATAAAGCAAAATCTAGGCCAGGGCAACGCCACACGGCTCAGCCTTGCCTCTTTCGGGAATGAGGGTTTGGACACTTGCCCATGTTGAAAAAGTTCCGTATCTCATTTGGGTCTCAGTTATGACTCTGCAATGCCTGTATGACATGGGACAAGAATCAAATCTCAAATAATGAAAATGTCTAGACTCTACTTGTCCGGGGTTGAGCACCCCAAGCACTCCGGACTTGCCACAGCCCCCTTACCTGAAAGCCGATGGAACGCCAGCAGCAGGCACAGGAGGCCCCAGAGAGGGGGCACAACTCCAGACAGCAGCAAGGGAAGGGAAAAGGGAGCCAGAGAGAGAGAGACCAGCCAGGGGCACGCCGCCCAACCCCACCCCAAAGGGCAAGAGGTACCCACACCTGCCCAAAGTGCCAATGAGGGGGTAGAGGTACTGGAAGCCCCTGCCCAAGCCCTAGGGGGAACCAGCAACCCCGGCCACCTTAGGGAGCCAGCTGAGCTCCAGGAGACCAGCACAGCTTCTCGTGAGCAAAGACAGAGGAGGCCGCCATGCATCACCTGGAAGGGCCCTGCCAGCCCTGTCCTGCGGGAAAGGTTGAGGGAGAAGGGAAGAGGGAAAGGAGGCACACCTGGGGGAAGCCCCAGCTGGGAGACATTCAGCCCCGCCCGGCAAGAGGAGAGAGGAATGCAAGGAGGAGTTAGTGAAAGGGAAGAAACACCTGAGGGCGGACACAGCTGGGCAGCATCAGGAGAGGGAAGGAGCCTGGGAGGAAGGAAGGGTGGGGGAAGGTGGAGAAACCCCTATCAAAGCTGGCTTAGGAGCGAGGTCGTGGTGGGTTGTGAAGGAGGAGTGATGGAGTGGAGTCGTTGGAAGCAAAGGAGTATGCAAGGAGGAAAGGGAAGGTTGGTGAAGGAGGAAAGTGAGAGGGATGGCTGGGTCAGGTTGAGCAGGCCAGCGAGTGGACTGAGAGGGAGTCAGAGTGATGTAGACCACCCCTCCCGCCACAGAGCAGGGTCCCGCAGTATCCCTGATGACCTCCCAGAGTCAGGCACCCCAGCGCCCAACGCAGCAACGCATGGGACGAGCCCTGACACTACTATAGAAAGTGATGTGGCCAGACTTGTGCCTCTGTGAGAGGAAAGGAAGAACGGTTGAAAAGAAAAGGGTTAACAAACAGCAAAAAAATATAGAAAAGACCATGCTTTGGAGCAGCATTGTCCATACTTTTAGGGGCACCAATGAAACTGTGCAAGATGTATTGTCGAAGGCTTTCACGGCCGGAGAATGATGGTTGTTGTGGGTTTTCCGGGCTGTATTGCCGTGGTCTTGGCATTGTAGTTCCTGATGTTTCGCCAGCAGCTGTGGCTGGCATCTTCAGAGGTGTAGCACCAAAAGACAGAGATCTCTCAGTGTCACAGTGTGGAAAAGATGTGGCAGGTCATTTGTATCTACTCAGGAGGGGTGGGGTTGAGCTGTCATCCTGTAAGAGTTTCCCAGGGTGTGGAATGCTAATGGCGGGAGGCTTCACTGTATCCTGAGGAGGTTCTTTTGCATATGGATTGGTGCTTGATGTGCTAATCTTCTCTGCAGGGCTATTGTCGGGGATAGTGTGTTTTGTTAGCCTGGTGTTTTTCAGAACTGGAAACCATGCTCTGTTCATTCTTAAGGTTTCTTCTTTCCTGTTGAAGTTTTGCTTATGCTTGTGAATTTCAATGGCTTCCCTGTGCAGTCTGACAAAGTAGTTGGAAGTGTTGTCCAGTATTTTGGTGTCCTGGAATAGGATACCGTGTTCTGTTTGAGTTAGGCTATGTTCAGCCACTGCTGATTTTTCTGGATGGCCAAGTCTGCAGTGTCTTTCATGTTCTTTTATTCTTGTCTGGATGCTACGCTTTGTGGTCCCGATGTAAACTTGTCCACAGCTCTTACAGGATGACTCAGCTCAACCCCACCCCTCCTGAGTAGATACAAATGACCTGCCAACATCTTCTCCACACTGTGACACTGAGAGATCTCTGTCTTTTGGTGCTATGCCTCTGAAGATGCCGGTCACAGCTGCTGGCGAAACGTCAGGAACTACAATGCCAAGACCACAGCAATACAGCCCGGAAAACCCACAACAACCATCAAACTGTGCAAGATCGCATAGATATATTCAATATATTGGCACAGAGGCTCTTCGGGTAGCAAAATTACTTGCATCGGGCCTGATTCTTCTACATGACCATATGAAGCCAACTTATGCCAGCTCTCTAGGGTCTCAGGCAGAGGGAGGGGGTCTTTCTTTCTTCTTACCTGCTCCCTCATGCTGAACCCGGGTCCTTCTGCATGCAAATCTTGGGATCTGCCGTAGCTCCCCATCCTGTCTTGTGCAAAACCTTCTGCTGTTGGTTTTAGATTCTGTACGAAAAAATACCAACCTTTAGACAAGACGGCTAAACTTAACGGCAACTCATAGAAAACTGGAAACCCCTTACTGACTTTGTGCATGAAGCTGAAAAAGACGAACTGATGATTTTGGGATTTGAATTGTAAGGGGGGGGGGGAAGGACTGTGGAAAAAATGAGGAGCTTTATACTGATAATAAGAGTCCAAGTGTGAACTTTGTAACTCGGTCAATATCTGCTGTAGAAAAAAATCAAGTGTTTCCTGTATATTTTTTCTTATTTTCCTTTTTTCCTTTTTGGTTTCTTTCCCTTCTCTTTTTTATTCTATTTTTTTTAAAGTGTGCAGTTTTTTTTAAAATCCTCCTTTTAGATCAATGGGACAAATGCCAGACCCACATACTCACGATAAGGAAAGACGTTACAGCCACGTTATTAGTAGCCGCAAAGAGCGTGATAGCTGCTCTTTGGAAATCGAAATCCGTCCCATCAATTGACAACTGGTATGCAAAAATTTGGGATCACTTTATCTCGGAGAAACTATATGATAAAGTGTATCCGGTAGAGCACTTCCCAAGAACTACAAACTTTATGGAGAAATGGTTTCCATTTTTCGAGTACCTCGAAAGTAACAGTTCCCTACGAGGTTTAAAATTCTTTCATATGTACTCAAATATATAAGCTTTCTTCATGCTCTTATTAAATACTGTATTACTGCGTTAAGGTGGTTCATGTTGATATTGTACAGTATACTCTCTATGTAAACCAGGGCTTTTTTTCAGGGGGAACTCAGGGGAATGGAGTTCCGGAACCTCTTGAAAATGGTCACATGGCTGGAGGCCCCGCCCCCTGATCTCCAGACAGAGGGGAGTTTAGAGTGCACTCCGTGCCACCGGGCAGTGCGAAGGGCAATCTCAACTCCCCTCTGTCTGGAGATCAGGGGGCGGGGCCATCAGCCATGTGACCATTTTCTCCAAGGGCAACCCACTGAGTTCTACCACCTCTTTTCCCAGAAAAAAAGCCCTGATGTAAACTATAACTAACCAGCTGTAACCTCTCGTAATTCTACAAGCTATATAATGTTTCATTGTTGTTTATATTTAATATTTTACAACCTTTAGTGTTCATTGTATGTTTGTATTTTTTACAATTTCAATAAAACCTTCATTTTTCATTATTAGTTTCTTTTCTTTTTCAATAGAGTTTCGATGGGAAACATATTTCTGGTGGTAACTTTTATTTTCTAGCCAATTCGGATGAAATTTTTAGAAATTATAGCCCTCATCCAAAGGATCCTCCATGTCAAATTCCAGACAGGGAGAACTGCAGTTTTGGAAGTAATTTGGCATCCTAAGAAGGCAGGCAGCACTACAGAGTGGGCACAGGGAGGTTTGGCACCCAAGGCAGACAGCATGACAAGAGAGAGGGCACAACTGGAGCCACAAGAAAATGCCCAGAACAAAATTAGCATGGGCAAAGAGCACAATTGTAGAGGATGATTCATACATAATCATGAAAACATTTCCCGTGACCAACCACAGGTCTTACCAAGCCAACCATAGGTCTGTCTTGTCGTTTTAATTTATTGCATTACTGTATCATGTAACCCACTCTGAGCTCGCTTGCGGGGAGGAAGGCCAAGAAGTCTAATAAATCGAATTAAATTAAATTAATGAGCAACTGAGGATCAAACTAGATGTGCACACCCAACTCAGGTTCCCCACAACCACACAACAGCTATAGAGAATGACTGTTAAAAATAAAGGCGAGCCCAAAGGGCCTTAGAACGTCACCAGAGGAGGAGGAAGGGCGCCTGCCTTCCCTCCCGAGCCATTTCTCTGTGTAAAAGTAGCACAAAGGGGAGGGCATCTCCCTGTTTTTACTGTTCCACAAACACAGAATACTCCATGTGGAACAGCAAAAACAGAGCGCCCCCCCGCCCCCGCCCCGGTCACTCACTATTTTGAACAATGGCTTAAGAGGGGAGGAAGAAGCCCTTCCTCCCCCCGTGGTGGTGTTCTGAGGCCATTTGGGGCTTTATATTTTAGCAGCCATTCCCCACAGCTGCTGTGCAGATGCAGGAACCTGAGCTGGGCCTGGGAAACTCGGACCCAACTCTTTAAAAACCCAGAGTCAGCCAGGACTGGAGGGAGTTGTAGCGCCAGTTACTTCTCAGCTGGGTCACAGTTCCCTTTCTCACAATAGTGATAGGCATAAAGCAGAGGCCACCGAACCGTTTTTCTGTTTGGGATGCAACCTCTGTTTAAAGAAGGCCCCGTCCATTCTGTGCAGGGAGCTGGAAGTCAGCCCATACAGTTGGCTGTCAGCCATCAATGCTATTTACCCTGTTTCTAAGAACACCTTCCATGCAATGCCTTTAATTAGGACAAATGCAATGACACATAACGTTGCACAGAGTGTTATGCGTCGCTGGGTTGATCCTAATAATGTCAGGTTCTGACTGTATTTCTTGTGCATTCAAACCAAAGAGACTCCATTTGAATCCTGTCAGTATTTTAAGTGCTTCTTTTGCAGCTGGCAAGCAGTTCAGTAGCAGTTATCTCAGAGAAGAGGAACGTTATGACTACAACCTTTCCAGCCTTGGGAAACTTTCACTTTCCCAGCCTCAAGCCGCTTGCTTTGAGAACTGTGGGGGGAGGATGGGGCCTGCAGGGGTTTGCTATTCTGTACCTTAACCTTTGCCTGTCATTCATAACAATACTCGTGTACCAGCCAAGATATTGCATCTTGGATAGTGGACTATAAGAGTTGCTTATATTCAGTAAAGTCTTTTGAAACCAATGGACTCATGTCTAATTGCAAGAGATAGTATGGATTGCAACTTTTAGTAAGCCACTGTCTGACAAATAAAAGGTATGACAGGGATTGTGCACTCGGTAGTTTGGATTTTACTTTTTGGCTGACACAGCCATAAACAACTTCTTTCCCCCTCTTTGCTAACCCTTCCTGCCAGGGCGAAAATATCCATGGGACATCCTCGATGGCTACAATTTTCTCCTCTTTCAGCACAGCGAAAAGGAAACTCTGGAAGGAAAGGGGAAACTTAGCAGGTCAAAGTGAAGCCCTCTAAAATATTAATAGAGGAAAGACGGTCCTTCTCTTTAAGAATTCAGCTCTGAGAAGCACCCCCCAAGGAAAGAACGCCTGCAGCAAGATGCTCAAAAACTACATGGAAGGGGATTAATTTTTTATCTCCAATTAGCACCATGAGCTGCAGAAGAAAGGGCATCGCTGCACCTTGCCTCCCAGAAGTTGCCGTTATCATACTAACAAAAGTTTCCAACTGAGGAAGCACAGGTGTTTATTTTAATGACGCAGCTCCCATGTTTACACTGTGGCCATTTGGACTCACAGCAACCTGTTGATTTACATAATTGCAAAGTCTTTTTGCCAAGACAAATCGTGAGGAGTTAGCCGTGTTCATCTGCAGTAGCAAAATCGCAAAGAGTCCAGTAGCACCTTTAAGACTAACCAATTTTATTGTAGCATCAGCTTTTGAGAGCCACAGCTCTCTTCATCAGATGCATCTGATGAAGAGAGCTGTGGTTCTCGAAAGCTTATGCTACAATAAAGTTGCATCTGACAAAGAGAGTTGTGGCTCTTGAAAGCTTATGCTACAATAAAGTTGCATCTGACAAAGAGAGCTGTGGCTCTCGAAAGCTTATGCTACAATTAAGTTGTTTAGTCTTAAAGGTGCTACTGGACTCTGCTATTTTGCCAAGACAGAATGGTCCCATAGGGATCCCCAAAACTGTGCTTTTTATAGTAAGAATTGAATTTAGCATCCAGGGAAAAGATAATCTTGTAGATCTTCCAGCTTACGTAAAGGAACGCCTTCCCTCCTGTGAGTCTTCTCTCCCCAGGAGTCCTTCTGGAGAAGGTTGGTGGCCATGAGGAGCAGGGATGTCCCGATGGAGGCTCCTTATTATCTACTCCGGGTAGCTGCAGCTAGCCAAAGTCTCCGGAATGCTGTTCCCAACATACTCCTAATGGCTTGGGGACCTTCTGAAAGCAAATTAGATGATGGGCCATTGAGCAACTCCTGAGCTGCCAGCCATCCCTAAAAGCCATCCCAACTGCTTCTTACCAAGCCAGCTATCGGTCTGTCTAGCTCAGCATTGTCTTCTCTGGCTGGCAGCTGCTCTCAAGCACCTCGAGAAGAAAGAGGTCTTTCGTGGCATTTTAGATGCCACGGCCCCTCTTTGCTTTCATCAGGAATTGTCTCTGCTTGCCCTCAATGATGTCATCTCATCACTCCATCTCATTGGCCAGGCTGCATCATGATGTAATCACAAGCAGAACAGGGTCCCAGATTCTCTGGGGTCACCGTTCCATGGGGAAAGAAGCCTGGTTTGAAAATTTTATATATTTATTTATTTGCTAACGTTATTTCTTGCTGGAATTGGAGGCGGGTTACACAGAACAAGCCGATCCCATCGGAAGGATGGGGCATCCAGGAGACTTGCAGAAATCTGGAACCAATTAGAAACAGTGGGGAAGCAGAGCATAAATCATTAACATGACATATTAAACGATGCAAAAATTACTTAGTAGAAAGGAACCTACTTGCAGCAACAGAGAGTGCTAACTATAACAACGACAACATTCGATTTATATACCGCCCTTCAGGATGACTTAAGGCCCATTCAGAGAGGTTTACAAAGTATGTCATTATTATCCCCACAACAAAACATCCTGTGAGCTGGGTGGGACTGAGAGAGCTCTGAGAGAGCTGTGACTGACCCAAGGTCACCCAGCTGGCTTCAAGTGGAAGAGTGGGGAATTGAACCCAGTTCTCCAGATTAGAGTCCCGCGCTCTTAACCACTACACCAAACTGGCTCTCTCTATATACAATAGTATAGGCTCCAGCAGGGCTTTTTTTCTGGGAAAAGAGGTGGTGGAACTCAGTGGGTTGCCCTTGGAGAAAATGGTCACATGGCTGGTGGCCCCGCCCCCTGATCTCCAGACAGAGGGGAGTTTAGATTGCTAAGCGGCGCGGAGGGCAATCTCAACTCCCCTCTGTCTGGAGATCAGGGGGCGGGGCCACCGGCCATGTGACCATTTTCAAGAGGTGCCGGAACTCCATTCCACTGCGTTCCGGCTGAAAAAAAGCCCTGGGCTCCAGTCCTTAGCCCTTTATAGAAAGGAACAGCTTTATCCAGGAGCAAACAGAAGTGATCAAATGTAGTAACAGGCCAGCCCGGGGGACCTTTTTCCTCCCCCTTCCCTACGTCCCCCATAACACTACCTTCACTCACAAAGATAGAAGCAGGAACGCAGCAGTTCAGCCCTGCTAGGAGTACCACTTGAAAGCCAGCGATTAAGACCTTTTCCTCCCCGCAGCCTCTGATAATGCCCTTGTCATTTCACTAAATGTTCAAATACCTTCCAAAAATTAGATGTTATTATAATACAGCAGGGGGAAAGAAACTGTCCATTAAAGGCACAAAGGAGCGCATATGCAAGAGGCGTGCGAGAGAGAGAAGTCACGAAAGCCACTAGAAAATAACAGCAAACAATAAGGGGCCGCCAAGAAACAACAGCCAAGCTATTACTGGAGGGTTTTTTAATAGCTTTGAAGCATGAAACCACGTAATTGTCTTTGCTGCGTTGTCTTTAATAACCTCCCGTATAAATGTATCACTCTGAATACAGTTTGGCGCTCCCCCCCCCCCATCATCGTGTCGAGCCAAGCAATAACCCCAGAATTAATCCGCTAAGAGTGGATGAACATTTGTAGGCTTTCGACAAAAATAACATCAGTTGGTTCAAATAACACGCATTCTTCCCATTTCCACCCCTCCCCACCCCTCTTACAGTCCGGAAATGCTGCTTGGCGCATGTGATGCTTGTACAAGCCTACAGGCACGATGAACTTGCAGTGCAAATCATGCATTTTAGCACTTCAGGACAGCAGAAGGCAAGCAATGCCGTGGGTACTCTCTCTAACCTGCCCCGGCACCACCAGAGACGGGGAGCTGCATGGCTAATTTCATGCGACTGTAAAATAAAAAGACAGAGCATAAAACCAGAGTATGGGAGGGCCCAAGACAGTCACAACGGTTAGCATTTCTACAGCGCATTGCTAATTTTCAAACTGTTTCAGCATATATTGCCTCGGCCATTTTTACGGACAGTTTTTATGCTACTTATGTCTAATGGCTTAGTTTTTTTAATGGCTGGGTGTTTTTTTTACTATACTGTGTTTTTTTTATTATTGTAAGCTGCCTTGAGCAGAGCTCCGAAGAGACGGCATAGAAATATTCTAAATAAATAAATGTTTACAATGTAAAAATGGGCAGCCTTCTCGTGAATCAGGATGGGGTACATTAAGGTCTCTCTAGCCGAGGAGTGACTGTTTGATAAGCAGTGATTCTCCAAGGTTTCTGCAGATGCAATGGGCAATCCATTGAGCCAGGGGGTCTATTACCATAGATGCTCTTTGGGGATCATTCTCTCTGTGAGAAATTGGGGTTCTAATAAATATGGGCTCTGTTCTCAGAACTCTGGTTCTTGAGATCCCAAGGATACATGAGGCGTGGGAGAGAGACAGAGGTGACTTCTTTCTCCTCCCCCTTCTGCTGGGGCCACTTGTCTCCAATGAGAATGAAGCAAACACAGTCGGAAGTCACTCTCTTTGGAGGTGGTGTTTCAAAAGAGGACCCCAGGGCCATAGACAGCTGAGGGTGCATTCACCAGCACAGACACCTGAGGTCACTTGCTGGCCCGAGCAAGCCCAAACATTAAGTCAGCCTAGGCGATGACCGAGGGGACCTGTAGTGGAAGGTCACCCAAAACTGCTCTGTTGCTGTCCTGCCCCACTGCATCTTTTTTAAGGTGGCGTTTAGAGATGGCCATGAACCAAAATACTAACCAAAGTTCATCAAGAACCGGGTCAGTTTTTGGTTCACGAACCAGCAGTTTGTCAGAGCTCATTTCTGACAAACCACGACGAACTGCTATGATTTTTAGAGTGGTTCATATGGTTTGTTTTCTGGTTTGTCACTGCAGACAGCCTGGCGCCGACCAATCTGTTCCCTAGGCAAAGGGGGGGGGGCTGCAGACCTTCTGAAGCCCCAGAAGCGACAAACAAAACAAACTGGTTCATGAACCGGGCAAGTTCATGCTTCGTAGTTCGTGAAACACGATGAACACAAACTGCAATGAACCACCATTTCCCCAGTTCGTGCTCACCCCTAGTGGTGTTGCATCATACCTGGAAATGATGTCATGCTGCCGGAGTCAGTTTGGCCCAATGTTCTAGGATTTGGACATGGGCAGGCAGGATCCCACAGCACAGGGTAGTAGCAAAGTAATTTGTCTAAGGGACCAAGAACAGAGAGAAGCCCAGGGCCGGAAGCATCGGGCTTCCTGCCGATCACAGCAGCTGGCTTCCAGTGCCCTTGATTCCCTTCTGCCCTTCAGTGCCTGCTACCCTGGACAGCGATCTGAGGCCCTGCCCCACCTGCACGTGGCCCCACTGGCCTTTTCGAAAGAGAAACTTCAGAACAAGCCTTGCAAATAGATCCAGCACACCGTCCTCCTTGTAGTCCGTACCCAAAGAGTGGTTGTCAATGGCATCACATCTCCTTGGAGGGAGGTGTCCAATGGACTGCCGCAGGATTCGGTTCCGGGCTCAGTGCTTTTCAATATTTTTATAAATGATCTGGACGAAGGTGTGAAGGGATTCCTCATTAAATTTGCAGATGACATCAAACTGGGAGGAGTAGCACACCCCCTTGAAGACAGGGATAGAATCCGACAAGATCTCAACACACTGGGAAAGTGGGCAGATTTGAATAAGATGCGATGTGACATGGATAAGTGCCAGGTTCTCCACCTGGGTGACAAAAATGCAAAGCAAGCAAACTGGATGAGGGATACACTTCTGAGTAGCAGGGTGTATAAATAAGATCTCGGGATATGGGTGGACAGGAAGCTAAATATGAGCACTCAGTGTGGCATAGCAGCAAAAAAGGCAAACACAATCTTGGGTGTATCAACCAAGGCATAACATCCATGTCATTGTCCTACTATATACCACATTAGTCAGGCCCCACCTGGAGTATCGTGTGCAGTTCTGGAGGCCTCAATTCAAAAAGGACGTGGACCAATTGGAACGGGTGCAAAGGAGAGCAACCAAGATAATCAAGGGCCTGGATTGGAGACCAAGCCCTATGAGGAAGGACTGGGGGACTTGGGAATGTTCAGTCTGGAGAAGAGGAGGTTGAGGGGAGACATGATGGCTCTCTTGATGTATTCTTGTTGGCAGCAGAGGATGGCACTTGAAATAATGGATTTGAAGTACAGAAGGGGAGGTACCAGCAAAAAAACTTCTTCACGTTAAGAGCTATCCAGCAGTGTAATCGGCTGCCTCGGGATGTGGTGGGTTCCCCCTCCTTGGCAGTCTTCAAGGAACAGCTGGACGAATCCTAGTCAGGGATGCTTTAGGGTGCTCCTGCACTGGGCAGGGGGTTGGACTGGATGGTCTCTGAGGCCCCTTCCAACTCTAGGATTCTACCATTCGGTGAAATGTCGGTGGCTGGCACAACTTGCCCTGCTGAGCCTTCTGCAGAATTGATGGGGGCTGGGTTCTTGAGGAGGGTCCATAAAAGAAGAAAATATCCGACCCAGCCGAGTTTCCATGAGGTTTCTTTTGTCTTTCGCTCCATCTGTGTCCCTTTCATGTTCCCCAGTGGCCGGATGTCATCCTATTCTATTTGAGGAGGGGGCTGAAGGGGGACAAGCAGTCCCCCTGGATGCCTCTTTCGTGTATATTTTTATGATTTTTCCGAAGACCACCGACTTCCAGATGGAAAGACAGATGGGTGCAGCCTGCGAGCCTTCTCCGCCGCCTTCTGTTCGCTTGCTGTTTTTGCCAGTAAGGATTATAGCCACGGACAAGCTGGAACTGCCACACCAAGAGTGGAATATCTAATTGAATTCGCTCTTTCGAGACTTGTTTTTTTATGAGTTTATATTACTTTTGCCGTTTGTTCAGTGTTGGCAAACAATGCACCACAGCACACCATCTTGGGCACCCGTGCGCGGAGCCCCGTCTGACTCATGAGCAGTGAATCTTCTGCAACCGGACTCCGAATTGCTACTAGAAACACATATTTTGGAGGAGGGGGCTTATGCCGCAGGGCATGTGATAGGGCAGTGGTCTACAATCCGTGGGTTGGGACTCTTCGCTTGGCCACGGATTCCTGTCCTATAGAAAAGCCCTCTTGCTGCTACTAGGAGGAACCTGCTGCTAGCCTGTATATTCTATAGAGACCCCTAGCACGATGCCCCCCACCCCTCATTGCACACAGACTGAACGGAGCAGCAAGGTGGTAAGATGCGACGAGTCCCAGGGGGATAGGCTTCCGTTTTAGCCAAGCGGAACTCTTCCCCGTCCTGGATATGACTCTGATGCCACGTGACTTTCATGCTAAGTGATTTTATTTTACCGACATGCATCTCAGTGATTCCCTTTCTGGTTCTTGGGGCCTGGCAATGGCCCAGCCCAGGTCAGGAAAAGTCCACAGGTATAAGGTGCGACGTGCCTCTGAGACAGGCCTGCCAGCCTCCAGGTGAGAGCTGGAAATCTCCCAGAATTGCAACTGATCTCCAGGCCACAGAGATGAGTTCCCCTGGAGAAAATGGCTGCTGTGGAGGGTGGACTCTATGGCATTATACCCTACTGAGGTCCCTCCCCTCCCCAAACCCTGCCCTCCACAAGCTCCACCCTCCAAATCTCCAGGAATTTCACAACCTGGAGCTGGCAACCCTACTCTAAGTCCAGCTGCCTTGGTATGCCTGATGAGACCTCAGAATGAACCCTTTCAAAGTATCTTTGACCTGCTCCATCCCTGTTCCGTATCTCTGTGCTGGTTCCATCCCTTCGGCTGCTGAGTCCCTTTCTGGATGAGCTCACTTGATCTCGTCTGAGTGGCTGGAGCAGGGCAACTGGCTTTGAAACAGAACATGTCTGAGTAGCACATGCAAAAGCAACCAGTCTCTGCCCCCAGAAACCTGCAGCAGGAGGGAGGCTGCGGGGTGTGCGGGGGCACTTAACAAGGCACAAATTGGAACAAATTCAGTTGCACAAACTTTGCCTCCTCTTCAATTGGGCATTAATCCAAAAGCTTCCAATGAAAGGATGGAGAGATGGAGATGGTGACAAACAGGTAGCCCTTTGCTATGGTTGCCAATTCTGGGTTGGGAAATTCCTGGAGATTTGGGGGTGAAGTCTGGGGACAGGAGGGTTTGAGAAGAGGAGGGACTTCATTGAAGTAGAGTCACCCACTGAGTCACCCATTGAGGCAGCCATTTTCTCCGGAGAACTGATTTCTGTGGTCTGGAGGTAAAGATAAAGGTGCAAGCACTGAGTCATTCCTGACCCAGGGGGAGTTGTCACATCACAACATTTTCTTGGCAGACTTTTTACGGGGTGGTTTGCCATTGCCTTCCCCAGTCATCTACTCTTTACCCCCAGGAAACTGGGTGCTCATTTTACCGAGATCAGTTATAATTCTGGGGGCTCTCCAAGCCACCTGGCCCCACAATTTGCAGACATAAGGAAGAAAAACTCAAAATGTCCCAGGGCTTTGTTTTACCAGTACCGGTGGGCAGAGAAGAGTGAACCCCCCTTTTCCATACACACATGATGACAGGGTGAGGAGGACCAGCCCAGACCTCTTCTGTGTCCTCCATAATACACAAAAAGATCCTTTGACACCCCAGCCAGTGAGTAAAGCAACGAGGCCCAGCATCTTTATACGTACTAATAAATTCATCTTAGCATTCTGCAGCCCGGCTGGCAGTCCTGGGGCTGATTCTGTTCTTTATTGATTCTGTTATTCATCATCCTCCCTTCTCATGGAGACTCAAGATGGATTGTACAATGTCAGGCAATATGGTCAACAAGATGGAACGTCCACTAAGCAATATCATAGGCTTACGACTGCAGAAATTAAAACCAAGTAAAAATCTGAAACAAAGTCCAAACATTTAAACGTGAGAGGTTAAACAATGCAGAAATGACACAGCAGGATCATACATCCAGGCTTCCTCGGGAGGTGGTGGGCTCTCCTTCTTTGGAGGTTTTTAAGCAGAGGCTCGATGGCCATCTGACAGCAATGCTGATTCTGTGAACCTGAGAGCAGATTATGAGAGGGAGGGCAGGAAGGGTTGCATCAGTGCTTAGTTCTCGTGGCCCCGTCTTACATGCCCAAGGTAATGCTGATTGCCACTTTGAGGTCAGGAAGCAATTTTTCCTAGGCCAGTTTGGCGAGGGATCCCTGCAGTGTATTACCATCTTCTGGGCATGGAGCAGGGGTCACTTGGGGTGTGTTGGACGTAGCTAGTTGTGAATTTCCTGCATTGTGCAGGGGGTTGGACTAGATGACCCTGGAGGTCCCTTCCAGCCCTATAATTCTGTGAATCTATGATTCTATATGGAAACGGATAGTACATCTTATGCACAAAAGCTTCGGCCACAATCCTTTTCCCCTCATGAAGGCATCTCTCTTAACATTTTGTTTCAATACAGCCCCATTACCTGTGTAAACAAGCCCTCCTGAATAATTTGGTTTTGCGGTTTTGCCTTGGTAACCTAATCAGGCAGATCACTCCATTTCCCCCACTGCTGCCTCTACAATGGCCACTTCTTACCCTAATGGTTAGAATGTCAACTAGGATCTGGGAGGTCCAGGTTCGAATCCCCACTCCGCCATGGAAGCTCTCTGGGTGACCTTGGTCCTTTCACACACTCTCAGCCTAACCTACCTCACAAGGTTGTTGTGTTGAGGATAAAATTGGAGGGAAACGATGCAAGCTGCTTTGGGTACCTATTGAGGAGAAAGGTGGAGTATAACTGAAGTAAGTAAAATGTAAACTTAATACAACAATCTGCATATGAAGTTCTTCAAATTCCCCTAGCTTTCTTCTTTTTTAAAAAAAGTCTCTAGCCCCTTTCATTGTGGAGACATGAGGGGAAAGGCATATCTCTGCAACAAAAGGGGCCAGTTACTTACTTTTTTAAAAAGGAAAACTGGGAATTCAGATATACAGATATTTATAGCATTTTAATGAAATATTTTTTAACTGCGATTTTTTAAAATTTAAAAATGGCTTGGTACTACTGGGGGACAGGAATGGCCACTGCCAGGGCTGGGAAAGTGGAAGACACTGCCATGTGTAAATGTCATGGCTGCTGTGCCGTATTGTCAGCCGGAGTGGCATCGAGGAAAATACAGAAGCCTTTTCCTGTGTGGAAAAAAACTATAAATGCTATTTTCCAGATTCTCAAAATCCAGTCATTTTTACCATGTGCTTCTTGTGATTTCCATTGGGAAGCAAAATACAGACTTTGATTAATTCTATTCCATTCTCTCCACCAGCGGCACTTGCAGTGGCTTATAAACAATTTAGAAGAAATATTCATGAATTAAAAACACATTTTTAAAACTACTAGACTCAAGGGCAGTAAGTTAGTACTACCTTGTTGTCCTGTACCATGGCAACAAGAAGTCCAAGCTGTTGGTTAAATGATTTTATTCAGAAATCCAATCATTTCCATATAATTAATTTAATTTAATTTAATTTATTATATTTATATTCCGCCCTCCCCGCTTTCGCAGGCTCAGGGCGGATAACAAATACAAACATCACCCAACCATTAAAAACATTTAAAAACATTAAATAATACATTTAAAAACATTTAAAAGCATTAAATATTACAATTCATGCTGCATAGTGGTTCATACATGCCTCTGTGTTTGCATAGGGGCGATGGTTTAACCCCCCCTCCATGGGGGGGGGGCACCGCCCGGCGTCAGCCATATGCCTGGCAGAATAGCTCTGTCTTAAAGGCCTGGTGAAATGCAAGCAAATCTTGCCGGGCCCTTGTCTCGCAAGACAGAGCATTCCACCAGGCCGGGGCCAGGACCAAAAAGGCCCTGGCCCTGGTCAACGCCAGGCGGGCCTCCCTAGGGCCAGGGACACTCAAAAGATGTTTTACACCAGAGCGGAGAGTCCTCCGGGGCTCATAAGGTGAGAGACGGTCCCTCAGATACGTCGGTCCCAATCCGCGTAGGGCTTTGTAGGTTAACACCAAAACCTTGAACCTGATTCGGTACTCCACTGGCAGCCAATGCAGCTGGCGTAGCACCGGTGTAATATGCTCCCACACCGGTGCTCCAGCAATGACCCGCGCTGCTGCATTCTGTACCAGCTGTAAACGCCGGATCAGGCCCATGGGAAGCCCAGCGTAGAGCGCGTTACAGTAATCCAACCTAGAGGTGACCATTGCTTGGACCACTGTAGTCAGGTCACGGGGAGACAAATAAGGGGCAAGCTGCCTTACTCAGCATCTAAGCAGTACATGTCTCCTTGATAGGAATAGAGACTTGACAAAAGCACAGCTCTAAATACCCACTCATTCCCCCCACTCCCAGCTAGACCGCAGGTCTGCATGGGAAAGGGTCTGGGAATGCATGAGAGTAAACTGTGACATTCCAGACAGTACAAAGTCACTTCTGTGAGCTTCCAAGAAATGAGATAACACAGCTGGGTTCTCAGGCTGTGAGAGAAACGAAAGTGTTGGTTAGAGCATTTGCAAAATGCAAACAAGGTACAGCATTAGCAATGGTTCAACAAGGTACAGCATTAGCAATGGTTCAACACATAGAACAATGGCATGGACGTAGGGATACAGACATGACACATGTCTTCTTGAGCATGTTCAGTGCTGCCAGCTGAACATCTGTGGAGAGGGTGTGGCAGCATGGAGGCACGACCCCAGAAAATGGTCTGTGTGACGACTGACCGCCTAATGGTGGCAGATAATAACATTCGATTTCTATACCGCCCTTCAGGACAACTTAATACCCACTCAGAGCAGTTTACAAAGTGTGTTGAAGTAGATCTCTGGGCAGTGAAGACTACTTTCACCAAGCTGGTTCAAGGAGGGCTTCAGATGGGAGGCCACCTACCCTACTGGCATTGTCTCATAACTTGCTTGGGCTGGAAGAGGACCCCTTCCTGGCATAAGGCAAATTTCAAGGAGGAATTTTCCCATTTTCAGATTCCTTATCCCGGATAATTAAGTGGATTTTAGATCACAATTCTCCCTAAGTGCTAAGATGACAAAACTGAGGCTATCATACTTTGGTCACATCATGAGAAGGTAAGAATCTCTGGAAAAGTCAACAATGCTAGGAGAAGAGGAAGGCAGCAGGAAAAGAGGAAGACCTAAAACCAGATGGCTGGACTCGGTAAAAGAAGCCACGTCCTCCAGTTTGCAGGATCTGAACAAGTCTGTTAATGGTAGGATGTCCTGGAGGTCTTTGATTCATAGGGGCACTATAAGTCAGAAACAACTTGACCTCAGGATCGCACACACACAGACACACACCTGCCTCACAACCACACCCAACTTACACAATGGTTCTGCAGGCCAGTGGACCTTAAGGTGAGGCTTCATAGGACATATGGGGCCTGTTGACCACCTGGATTACTCATACGATGCCCCACCTGTCAGCTGCCCACATGCTTGTACCACATTCTCATGCTGTCCAAACTTCCCAGGTGTCAGGTCATTCCTGTGCAGCCAAAGCCAGGGGAAACAAGACGTTCCTCCAACTGACCACAGCACGGCAACGATTCTTCAGTTCCGCAGGCAGCCTTGATTTTTCAAGCGGTCCGGACTGAGCAACTCACATTTTTCATTTTCAGGACAGGTAAAATAGAGGAGGAAAATACATCCCGTTGCCATGGAGACGCCAAGATGGGGAAGGCACGGCATTGATGGATCCTTGATGGTTCTTTCGAATGCTCATTATAACATTATGTAAAAGAAGTTAATTTTTTAAAAAGAGCCAAGTGATTAACATTTTTTTTTCTAGAGAAAACAGTCATCCTGATATGAACAAGGTAACAATTAACAAGTGCGTGTTTTAAAGTGAATCATCTGAAATAATGATATAATTATGCCCCCTTCAGTTAATGAGTAACAGTTGGGGGGGGGGAGTTATCCAGTTGCAGCAAGGGGACGGGAGATCACTCAAGGAGTTTCACAGTGTGGTACTTGAATACCCCCTACAGTCCAAATGGATTTTTCTGACCCCCACTGGAGGTTCTTTATGGGGTCAAAGATCCCTGGGCATAATGAGCTGCCATTAATCCTTCTGACCAGGGAATCCCTAGTAGCCAAAGTAGCCAGAAATAACCTGGGGGGGGTCTTCTGGATTTCACACCTGTGTTCCTGGTTGCAAAACCGAGAAAGGACAGGTGGGAACCCCCCTGCAGATGCCAGCACAACCTCAGTCTCTGCAATATCGAAAAGAGTCCAGTAGCACCTTTAAGACTAACCAACTTTACTGTAGCATAAGCTTTCGAGAACCACAGTTCTCTTCGTCAGATGCGTGGAGGGATTCTCGAAAGCTTATGCTACAGTAAAGTTGGTTCGTCTTAAAGGTGCTACTGGACTCTTTTTGGTTTTGCTACTACAGACTAACACGGCTAATTCCTCTGAGTCTTTGCAATGACGAACTCAGGCTTTGGCTGGCGGGCTGCCACTTCTGAAAACACAACACTGGACTAAGTAAACCTTTAGTCTGATCTTGTAGAGCGATTCTGGTGTTCTTGAGCTGTCAGTAGCCCACTGCTGATACCAGAACAGGGATGCCAACCTAAAGGTGGGACGTGGAGTTCTTCCAGAATTATAACTGATCTGTAGATGCCAGAAATCAGTTGCCCTGGAGGGAACGTGTTAGGGTTTTAGCAAGCGTCATCCCTCTGTCATGAAAGAGTGAATCTGTTGTTTGTATTTAGCTAGTTTGCCAAGGACCATTTAGCTGTCCAGTAGGGCTTCCTACCAGTAAAAGGGGGTGTTATGTGCTTCAAGAAGTAATCTAAGATTCACTATTGGGTGGTCAGTTTTATTGGGGCTGGCATTCCAGGACGTACCCATTACAGTTCAGCAGTTGCAGTTAGACCGTCAAGATGTAGAGATGTAGAAGTTACGTAAGCCTATTCTTTGTTTTCTTTCCAGTGTAACCCATTTTTAGTTTTATATGTAGTAAAGCCCTTTTTAGAAGCTAAAATACACACGTCTCTTCTATTTATTTCTGCTCTGCAATTAATTACTGTGCTGCTAATTTCCAACAAAATGGCATCTTCGGAGAATGGTCCCTATGACATCACATCCCTGTTGAAGTCCTTCCCTTCCCCAAACTCTGCCCTCTCCAGGTTCCACCCCCAAATCTCCAGCATTTTTCCAACCCATTCCAGAATATTGTATCAATATCAGCCCATGCTTGTATCTCAAGTCAGGTGCCCGTTAGGGTTGGGGTTGGGGTTGGGGTTGGGGTTGGGGTTGGGGTTAGGGTTAGGGTTAGGGTTAGGGTTGGGGTTGGGGTTGGGGTTGGGGTTGGGGTTGGGGTTGGGGGGATTCTGTCCAGTGCCCGGCTTTGGCATCTCTTACTAATGCTAACTTTCTAACAACAAAGATCCGGCCGGGTGGTTTCTACATCACTTAATTTGTCAGTCTTAGAATTGCTTATAGTCTGTTTCAGTGTTTCTTCAAGACTGTATTGTATCTCTGCTGGTTTACATCTTTGCACCTTTGCTTTTATTTACCCTGTTACAATTTTTTTGAAATGTCTTTAGATCCAGAGGAGTTAGCCGTGTTAGTCTGTAGTAGCAAAATTGAAAAGAGTCCAGTAGCACCTTTAAGACTAACCAACTTTTCTGTAGCATAAGCTTTTGAGAATCACAGTTCTCTTCATCAGATGCGAAGAGAACTGTGATTCTGACAAAGATTCACACGCATCTGACGAAGAGAACTGTGATTCTTGAAAGCTTATGCTACAGAAAAGTTGGTTAGTCTTTAAGGTGCTACTGGACTCTTTTCGATTTTGAAATGTCTTTGAAATTGACTGTACAGTACTAACTCACACTGTAATCCTCCTTGAGTCTCAGTGAGAAAGGTGGACTATAAATAACATAAATAAAATAAACTATTGGGGTCTATGTGACAAATCTCTCTGGAATGCCCTTTAAGCTTTCTTTTAAGGGCCAGGGCCAATCTTACATGCTCATGGTAATGCCAATCACCACTTTGGGGTCAGAAAGGAATTTTCCTCCAGGCCAGATTGCCTGGGAATCCTGGAGGCTTTTTGCCTTTCTCTGGGTGTGGAGCTGGGGTCACTGTGGGAGTGAGGGGGGAGGCAGCTGTGAATATCCCGCATTGTGTGAGGGGTTGGACTAGATGACCCTTGGGTTACCTTCAATCAGGAGAGAGAGGTACATCTCATTTGTACTCGGAAGCCATCCCCCCTTCTCTTATTCATTTTTATTGTATTTTATTTATAATATTCTTAAATATCTTGAGTTCCCATTGAGCAGCAAAGTGGAATACAAATAGTCACATAAATAAGATAAATAAACAGGGTTTCTTTTCCTCCTCTTTGAGCTTGCTTCAAGACTAGGGGTTTTTCCACACAGGGTTTTCCTTTTAGTTCCAGACCATACTGTTTTGATTTATCCCCTGATTTCCACACGTATTTTTTTGCCCTTAGTTTTTGCTTTGGGTTTTTTGTTTTTTCCTCCCAGTTCTTTTAAAACCACTTTTACTGCGATCTTTTTAGGGAAGCTGATTTTGAGTCCATTTTTTCCTTGTGCGCAATGTTTCTCTCAGTTTTGTTTGTTCCACCCACTCCCACCCACTTCCAACCCACTTTTCGGTGATTGGACATCCATCATTATCGAACCACTCCTCCCTCTTGCCTCCTGGTTTTGTTTTCTTTTTTAAAATTATTGTT
Organism: Eublepharis macularius; assembly: GCF_028583425.1. NCBI lineage: Eukaryota > Metazoa > Chordata > Lepidosauria > Squamata > Eublepharidae > Eublepharis > Eublepharis macularius. Next base: position 2,611,416 of record NC_072791.1, on the reverse strand, counting down.
TTCATAGTGGTATATTGACCTACCATTGTAATAATAGATACAGCGGATTCCCTGAACTCCCAGCTTTCTTTTCTGTTTTTAAAAGTAAGTCTGTAGCCCGTTCCATTGCAGAGATGTGACCTTTTTCCTTATATCTCTGCAAGAGAAGGAGCTAGAGACTTACTCTCTTTTCTTAATGAAAGTTAGAAATTCAAAGAAATTGCTGCATGAATTCCTACAACAAGAGCTGGATATAATGCTATGAAAATGACCCAGGGGAAAGAGGTGGCCACTAGAGGTGGGCATGGACCACAAAATGGACCAAAATTTAACATGGACTGGGACAGTTCAGTGTTCAGAAACCGGCACGTCACAGGACACCTGGCAAGCAGTGCCAGAAGTGCTTTAACATTTAAATCCCCCCTTGCTCCAGCTGACTGGTGGCCCGCCAGTCAGCTGGAGCAAGGGGGGGTTAGAGCACTCTCGGCACTGCTGCGCATATCGGTTTCATAAGAGTAGCTCTCAATTCTTAAAGTGACTTCACTTAAATTCATTCATACAGATCTCTTCTAAGGCTTCACACAGAGTTTGCCTGCTTTTCCCTGACTGAATGTTCTTTCACAAACATACTCAGTTCAGGTTCCCACATAGGTTATTTTTCCCTCAGGGGGGTTAAAGAGCTATGGACTGATGAACTGGTCAGTTCACGAACCAGTGCTGAACTGTGAAAAGTTTGTGGTCCGTGGTCCATGAAATGCCACAGACCCCAGACCCACAGCCCGTGTTTTTTCCCCAGTCCATGCCCACCTCTAGTGGCCACATCCGGTGCCAGAAAAAGTAGTTTGAAAAGCCAATAGTCCCTGCTGCTTCAGCTCCATTACAACAGAAGTTGATTTGCCTCACAGGTGCCGGCCTCCACCTCCAAATTCTGGCTCAGCCCAGACTGGACTTTCTGGTTCAGACCCCAGGCTTAGGTATAGGTTGTGGAGCTGTTCCCCTTTTAGGCTTCCCCACACAAAGATTTCCCCATGTGTTCATTTTCGATAATTTTTTTAAAAAATCCAACCCTTCCATCAATATAACATTATAAGCATGTGCAAAAAATTCAAAAGGGGGTGTTGTGACATCACCAATAACAGAAAAGAGTCCATTGGCACCTTTAAGACTAACTAACTTTGCTGTAGCATAAGCTTTCGAGAACCACAGCTCTCTTTGTCAGATGCATGGAGGGTAAGAAGAAACTGGTCAGATATATATAGGTGGAGAGGGGAGGGGGGAGTAGATGCAATCAGTAGCTTCTGATAATGAAATCAGTTACTTCTGATAATGAGATAACCATTCATAGTTTCTATTCAATCCATGTCTGACTGAGTCAAATTTACATATGAATTCCAATTCAGCAGCTTCCCATTGGATTCTGTTTTTGAAAGGTTTCTGTTGAACTACAGTGACCTTTAAGTCCTTGGTGGAAGGTCCTGATAGATTGAAGTGTTCTCCCACTGGTTTCTGGACGTTGCCATTTCTAATGTCAGATTTGTGTCCATTTATTCTTTTGCGCAGAGGTTGGCTGGTTTGTCCAATGTACAGAGCAGAGGGGCATTGTTGGTACATGAGGGCATATATCACATTGGAGGATGAGCAGCTGTAAGAGCCAGAGACAGTGTCGTTGATGTGGCTTGGATTGAATAGGGACTATGACTGGCTATCTCATTATCAGAAGCCAACTGACCCCATTATCAGAAGCTACTGATTGCATCTACTCCCCCCTCCCTTCACCACCTATGCATATATGGCCAGTTTCTTCATACCCTCCATGCATCTGATGAAGAGAGCTGTGTTTCTCGAAAGCTTACACTACAGTAAAGTTGGTTCATCTTAAAGGTGCTACTGGATTCTTTTCTATTTTGCTACTGCAGACTAACACGGCTAACTCCTCTGGATCTATCACCAATAATGTCACCAATGACAGCAGCATCCTCCCATGAAAAACCTGGTTATTTAAGGCACATGAGAAAGAAAAGAAGCCACCTTCACAACTGTAAGAGTGCAAAGGCAGAGCAGACTTGTGGAAGAACCGTACTCAGTCCGATTCCAATGTTCCGATGCTGCTAAGAAAACCAGGAGTCAGTCAAGTGTGCAGAATTGCCCTACGACCGACTCTGTTTTCAGTGGCTGTTTTATGCCATCTGCCTATCAGGTCTTGGTCCCACCATTCTTACAAGGTGTCCAATGTGGTCTACATGATTCTCCGCAAGAGGTCCAGGCGGAGGGAGTAGTCCATAGCTGAGCGGAGATTTGGCTCTGGGTTTGACATTCTAAGCCCTGCACCACATGACTTATCAGCGGTCATGCTGGGAAATCCCATGGATAGGATCAGCGAGGCAATGAGAAGTGGAAAACTGTTTCTCAGCCTGTGCAATTCTCAAGGTTGCCCCTTATTTCAGAGCAACGGAGCACATTTAGAGAAACAAGGAAGGGGTGTTACTTACCGGCTCTCCCAGCGCCAACTGCCCCTAAGGTCTTGCCCGAAGTCTCTTGCGCAAAGCCGCAGCCTCTGCTTTCCTACTCTTGCCAGCGACAGCAGCTCCCTACACCTGTTTTGTGTTCAGCAGGGCCATCTTGCCGTGCCCGCAAGCCAAAGCTGGCCCAGAGTGGCTGTCACCGTCCGCTCCCCCTGTTGACGAGCCGTGGCTGGAACACAAACCATTCGTCAGCGCTAACGAGGCGACTCAGAGGAGTGCTTGGGTGGCAGGAGGCAGCTTTGCAGTTCGTGGCTTTGCTTTTCTCACCCGAGCACTCTTGGAATAAAAGCGGTAATTGAGGGAGGGAAGTCCAGGCAAGAGGAAGAGCAAGACCTGCCAGAGCAGAGCAGCTCCAAAGACCCATCGACAGTGCAGAGAAACGGAGCATTAAAGCAGAAGTTGCCGTGCTGTCCCCACGCCCCAAGAGTGAGCCTGCTGCACAGGTCGCCATCCTTGTATCCTTCCTGAATACAGGCCTAGCTGTCCCCCCTGCCCTGCTCCTGGCAGCCCATCGGCCAGGTTTTTTAGAAAAAAAACCTCTCTATCTTTATTCCACCTTTCCTTCAAGGAATTCAAGAAGGCAAGCATGGTTCTCCCAACCCCACATTGAGTCCTCATGAGAATACTGCGTGGTACGTTAAGCTGAGAAAGAGTGACTGTGGCAGTGATGGAAAGTCCCATCAAGTCATAGCTCTATGACTTCCGGGGTATTAGGGATGCTAGACTACACGGACCACCCTTGGTCTGGCCCAGCATAGCTACTTGAAGGGTCAACTCCCTCACAACCACATATCATCATCATCATCATCATCATCATCATCATCATCATCTGAAACATAATCAACAATAAGCAAAGGTCACATCATATTATTGATTGGCCTTGCTTAGCTGATACAAGTTTCCAACGGAGACCTAAGTATCAACCAGATATCGGCATAACATGTACGCTGTTCCAAGTAGCGCCGTCTTTTGCAGTTCTGCACGTGTTATGTCAGAAAGCTGCAGTTTTTCCATATGAATTGCAAAGTTTTTAGAGATGGTTCAAAGTGCCCCAATGACAATGAGGACTACTGTTGCATTCTTCTTCCATAGTCGGGTGGTTTCTATTGCCAGATCTCTATATTTAATCATTTTTTCTTGCTCTTTTTTCTTCCACTCTGGCATCCCCAGGAATTGCAATGTTGATTATCCAGACTTTTCAATTTTCCACTCTGAGTGGGCATTAAGTTGTCCTGAAGGGCGGTATATAAATCGAATGTTGTTGTTGTTGTTATAACATTCAATTTATATACTGCCTTTCAGGACAACTTAATGCCCACTCAGAGCGGTTTACAAAGTATGCCATTATTATCCCCACAACCAAATACCCTGTGAGGTGGGGTGAGGCTGAGAGAGCTCCAGAGAGCCGAGACTAGCCCAAGATCGCCCAGCTGGCTTCAAGTGGAGGAGTGGGGATTCGAACCCAGCTCTCCAGATTAGAGTCCTGCGCCCTTAACCACTACACCAAACGGGCTTTCTTATAATCAATTTTAGGACTGACATTAGGCAATATGAAGCACAGATAGTATATAGGAGTGTATATTTAAAGCAACAGATAATATGTAAGGCAACACAGTGGTGCAGGTCTATGGTCCTAATTCATGGTGATTATAATTTACATGTTCTTCTCTCCCCCCGCACATGTGGTTCACCCTTCAGACATGCTGAAGGAGCTTCATGCTTCCCTCCCCCCATGTGCTATTAACCCAAACACAAAGAGTACAGGGGGAGCTATTTGGCCCACTGCAAAAGGCCACGTCTCCTGGAAGTCAATCTTTATGCTCTTATGCTCTCATACTACAGTGCTTCTGGAGGCTCCATTTTTGGTATCATGCCGAAAAGATATCAACTGATTTATCCTCCATGGAGCAGTCCTAGGCAAAATGGCCCAGTTCTCCCGTGCCTGTAGTGGGACCATCTTTTTGCTGTATAGAATTCGATACCTTTGTGCCACTTTCTTACTTATTTTTATCCTTGCCTGTTGCTCTCTATAGATCGTCCAGTGTTTTATTGTTTTACATTTATTGCAAACTGCCTTGAATATACCTTTTGCAGAAAGGAGGTAGATAAGTATTTTTAAATATGTACAGAAATAAATGCCTGCATCACACCCTTTTTCAGAAGCCAGCATCCTCACTGCATCCTTATTTATTTATTTAATTAGATTTATATTCTGCCCTCCCCGCAATAGCAGGCTCAGGGTGGATTATGCACAATATAAAACATGAAAATATATATATATATATATATATATATATATATATATATATATATATATATATATATATATATATATATATATTCATGTTTTATATTGTACATAATATATGTACATATATATTGTACATATATATATACACACACACACTTTAAAACAGAAATAAAATCACATAAGTATTATAAATATTTAAAACAATGAGGCAGCACTTCTCAAAAAAGGGATCCACCAAACAGTCCTCTACACAGATGTTTAACAGAAAGGCTGGGTGGAGAATATATCTGATGGGGAGGGCAGATTTCCCTCTATTTGGCTGGTGGGGCGGGGAGGCCCTAGCCAGCGTCAACCGTATGCCTGGCGGAACAGCTCCGCCTTACAGGCCTGGCGGAAAGATAACACATCTGGCCGGGCCCTAGTCTCTTGCGGCAGCAAATTCAGTATTACCGGGTTTTGTTGTGTGGCAAAATCTTTCCTTTTGCCAATCCGTTCAGTTGCAATAACGTGCGCTGTGTGTAAGGAGAGGGGTGGGGGGAGTCCCTCAGTCCACATGGTTAGCAGTTTGATAAACCTGTCTTATTCCTTACACACACACACGCACACACACACACACTTACAGCAGAATTATATGCCCATTTACTAAAAAGCAAACCCCATTCTGTCTGATGGGACTTATTCATAAGCAAGCATGTGCAGGATTATAGCCTTATTCGTTTTTTGAACAGCCTCCATGTCCAGAGCAGGGAATGTCTCTGATGGATGTGGGCAAGATAGTACAGGAGGTAGGATTTGCAGGAGAAATTGGCTTCTCCCAGGCCCAGCACTGAGAAAAAACTGCTCCCTGGCAACTGCCAGGCTACGTGCGAGAGCACAAGGCCAGGATCTCACCCATATGCAAAAATGCCATTGACTGGGAAAGCTGCAAACCTCCTCCCAGCTGTGGTTCTTAAGCTATGGGTCAGGGGGGCCCTATGGTAATATAGGCTGCTGGGCCACAGTTGAGAACAAGGTTGGAAAGCTCTGGAGCAAAGCTGAATTTCCCTCTGCTAAGTTTGCAGAGTGGGCAAGCAAGACGGCCAGTTGCTCAGTAAGGCAATGGGGGAACGCAGCACGGAGTTGTCGCTGCTGCTGCTACTGTTTACGTTGTTGTGGTGGCTTTCTGTGATGGAGGGGTCTTCCCGACCTCCATGCAACCGCCCGCTCCACAGCCCCATGGAAAGGAGTGTGAACCCTCAGTACAGCCTCGTGAGCATCTTCAGAGGGAGAGGGGGGGTTGCGGAAATTATTCATTTACATCGGTTATCTGATTTAGGTAACTTTGGGTCTCGCCACACAAGACATAAGACACTCAAATTACATGGGTAATTCAAAGGTATTTTGTAATTTGAGTGTATTTGAGGGCCAAGCTACACATGATGAATGACACTTGAACGGCAAGTGGATTGAGTGGAAGGCAAGTGAACAGGGAGAAATACACTTGCTGTTCAAGTGTCATTCGCCACGTGTAGCTTGGCCCTGAGTGTAATTCGAGTGTAATTCAAGTGTATTTTGTCTCGTGTGGTTTGACCCTTTGACTCCTGAAAGTTTATACCCTGGAAATCCTGTTGGACTTTAAGGAGCTACTGGACCCGACTCTTACTATTCCTCACCAAGGAACTTTGAGTTTGCATTCTGCCAGAATGTTTTTGTGGCACAGACTTCATGTGCCCGACATTCTGAGAAGGAGTGAGGGCAGAGAAGATGGCTCCACGACAGAGCACCTGCAGAGGCCGAGCTCAGCACCTGGTCGCTCCAGAGAAAGGAGCTTGGTGGCAGCGGCCAGGAAAGATCTCTCTCTGACGAAGCCTTGAAGAACTCCTGTGCTCCTCAGGGGGCCAATTTCGGCCCCAAACAGGCACATTTCAGCCCATTGCAGAGTGCGGGAGCACTGCCGGGAGGGCCCTGGAGAGCTCCCGTACTTCACAGCAGGTCAATTTAGGCCCCAAACAGGCCCCATTTAGCCCCAAACAAGCCAAAATTGGCCTGCTGCAGAGCGCAGGAGCACTCCCAGGGGCAGCATGAGGCCCTGCACGATGATGTCACTTCCTGGAAGTGATGTCATCGCATAGCCCAGGAGCTCACGCGCATGAGTATCAGGCTTCCTACTTCCTGCCCGGAGGGTGAGGGGATCTGGCAACCCTGTGTTTCAGTAGTCTCTGAGTTCTTACTCACCATTAAACTTATTTATTTTGTTGATTTATTTTATTTGACTTATATCCCGCCCTCCCCACGAATGGGCTCAGGGCAGCTCACATCATCATTAAAACACAGTAAATTAATAGTCAACTTTAAAAACAGATTTAAAAACGTATATTAAAATACTCCGGCACCATAATACATAGGCTACTTTGGATACTAATAAAAGACCTGCATAGGTCATAGCTGTGGTGGGTAAAATGCACAGCCGAGGGCAGTCATAGAAGAGGTAGCGATCTTAGATAGGATAAGAGGGGACACCCGCTGGTCCTCAACCACAGGCCTGGCGGAACATCTCCGTTTTGCAGGCCCTGCAGAACTGTAACAGGTCCTGCAGGGCCCGGATCTCCAGCGGGAGAGCGTTCCACCAGGCCGGGGCCAAGACAAAAAAGGCCCTGGCCCTGGTGGAGGCCAGCCGGATGTCCCTCGGGCCCTGGGACCACCAGTTGTTGTTTATCTGCAGAGTGTAGCACCGTGCAAGGGACGTAATGTGAGAGGTGGTCCCGCAGGTATGCCGGTCCCAGTCCGTGGAGGGCTTTAAACACCAAAGTTAACACCTTGAACTGGATCCGGAACTCCACTGGAAACTTACCTCCTGGCAAAGAACCCAGAGCCGTCACACTCGCTACCATAATGCCATCTAGCTATGGGGAAGGTTTACATTTCCAAACAAATCTAGTTCCCCCCAAAATGATAGGAGGCTGTGTGGATTCTCTCCATTGGAAGAAAAAGCATATCCGATGTAGCCTTCATCATGTCTGTTTATCTGTAACATAAAATCTGAAATAAACTTGATTTTTTTTCTAAATACACAGCTGTGTTGATCTTGCAACTGACGCTACTATGCAGCCATAACAATCTGAAATGGGAAGTAGAAATAAGAAATATTTCAAGAGAGAAACTCTTTCTCATTCCTCTTAATAATCTAAGCATGAAGTTCACGCAGAGTCGCTCCGGCACCTTTTCTTCCGCCTATTCCGAGAGACTGAGAGTTGCGAATCCCCCCACAAAGTCCATTACATTCCTACACAGGCCTTTGGGCCTGGTTCTCATTTTGTGTAATCATTTGCCAAGTGCTTTCCATCTGAAACATGTCTCTGGGATTCAATTACTATATCAAGTCAATATTTTAGGTTACAGCTGATGCATCAACAGCAGCGTCTCCGGAGACATGTTTGGCACACTGGAACTTTAAGCGGCAGTCCCCGTGTTGCTTCGTCGCAGAGTCGATAAACTATGCATGTTTTGCCTTCGCCGACTGCAATGTGATTGTGCACGTTGGTAAATTTAAACCACCTGGAAGA